>NW_027397106.1:9688031-9793872 GCF_003265705.2 Callorhinus ursinus | reverse complement strand
GACAGGAGTCCATCAAAATCCTAAAGGAGAACACAGGTAGCAACCTTTTCGACCTTAGCCACAGCAACTTCTTAGAAACATCGCCAAAGGCACGGGAAGCCTGGACAAAAATGAACTATTGGGATTTCATCAAGATAAAAAGCTTTTGCACAGCAAAAGAAACAGTCCACAAAACCAAAAGACAACCGACAGAATGGGAGAAAATATTTGCAAACGACATATCAGATAAAGGGCTAGTATCCAAAATCTATAAAGAACTTATCAAACTCAACACCCAAAGAACAAATAATCCAATCAAGAAATGGGCAGAAGACATGAACAGACATTTCTCCAAAGAAGACATCCAAATGTCCAACAGGCACATGAAAAAGTGCTCCACATCGCTCGGCATCAGGGAAATCCAAATCAAAACCTCAATGAGATACCACCTCACACCCGACAGAATGGCTAAAATTAACAAGTCAGGGAACAACAGATGTTGGCGGGGATGTGGAGAAAGGGGAACCCTTCTACACTGTTGGTGGGAATGCAAGCTGGTGCAACCACTCTGGAAAACAGTATGGAGGTGCCTCAAACAGTTGAAATTAGAGCTACCGTTCGATCCAGCAATTGCACTACTGGGTATTTACCCCAAAGATACAAATGTAGGGACCCGAAGGGGTACGTGTACCCCAATGTTTATAGCAGCAATGTCCACAATAGCCAAACTGTGGAAAGAGCCAAGATGCCCATCGACAGATGAATGGATAAAGAAGATGTGGTATATATACACAATGGAATATTATGCAGCCATCAAAAGGAATGAGATCTTGCCATTTGCAACGACGTGGATGGAACTGGAGGGTGTTATGCTGAGTGAAATAAGTCAATCAGAGAAAGACATGTATCACATGACCTCACTGATATGAGGAATTCTTAATCTCAGGAAACAAACTGAGTGTTACTGGAGTGGTTGGGGGTGGGAGGGATGGGGTGGCTGGGTGATAGACATTGGGGAGGGTATGTGCTATGGTGAGCGCTGTGAATTGTGCAAGACTGTTGAATCACAGATCTGTACTTCTGAAACAAATAACGCAACATATTTTAAGAAAAAAGAAAAAGAAGAAGATAACAGGAGAGGAAGAAAAGGGGAGTATGTCAGAGGGGGAGACGAACCATGAGAGATGATGGACTCTGAAAAACAAACTGAGGGTTCTAGAGGGGAGGGGGGAGGGGGATGGGTTATCCTGGTGATGGGTATTGAGGAGGGCACGTTCTGCATGGAGCACTGGGTGTTATGAACAAACAATGAATCATGGAACACTGCACCAAAAACTAATGAAAAAAAAAAAAAACTGACTTAAAATGGCTGTTCTCTGTACCTAAAACATACCAGAAAATTGAAGCATTAAATACCTTTGCTTGAGATATTTAGGTAAACCCTAATGAAACTGCTAATTACTTGGCTAATTGCCACCAAGTGGTTTTAAACTGAATTATATAAATAATGCCTCAATTTTCTGTTCCTTTGCTAGTAGAGATCCTAGGAACAGAACATTAGACCCATATCTCAGTTTACAAAGAAGAGTATCAAACTATATTTACATCCAATTTTGCAATTTTCAAAGGACTCTTGTGTTGAAGGAAGGAATGTCTTTAAACAGTAGTCCATCTTTAATCTTTATCTCGTAAAATCTCTATTCTGTATTTGGAATTTTTGGCCATCGATTCATTATTGAAATTATCTTTCTCTTTGGCTTCTGTAATATTGATTTCTTCTGGATCTCTTTATGTTTCCTTTCATATATCTCTGGCCTTACCAGTCTCCATCCTTCTTTGGATACACCATAAATATAGGTGATCTTCAAGATTCTGTTCTTGATATTCCTATTATCTTTTTCATGTTTATTTTTTACCTGAAAAATCATATTCATCTCTATGATTTTAATAACTACTCGTATTTTAACATTTACTTGTAATTCAAGACCTGACTTTTCTTTGGCTCAGATTTCTATCTCCAACTATTGTTCATTCCTGTACAGATATCCTGTAGCCTTTTCAACTCAACAGTGTGTCTGAAACAGAATTCATAATACTTCATTTCTGCTTTCTTTCATATTTCTCACTTCAATTAATGGCATCACAATCCTCTTGGTCACACAATTTAGAAACTGTAAACATCTGCCACTTTTCCCCCATGCTTCACTACCCACCCACCGCCATTTCCACACTGTTTTCAAATGTGTCTTTTGCCCACAATATTCTTTCCACTGTAGGAACCAATTCATCTTTTAGGTCTAATTTCATTAAACCTCCCAGCTACTCTGCACACCTGAATAAGTGATTCAATATTCCTGCAAACTTCCATAGCATCATGATTCTTACTTAACTTTGGATATAATTGTTTCATGTATATTAGCATCCTTCAACTTGCAACAAATTCCTTAAAAGGCAGATCGTTCCTGTATCCCTTCAACTTAGCTCTGTGCCTTTGGCACAATAAATGCTCAACAGTTGTTTCTTGAATTCTCTGTGTCCCTGAATGCATTACAATATAACTTTCTTATTCAAAAAACAATAACTGTTTCTCAGTCTTATACCTGAAGTAGCATTTTCTATCAAGGGACTTTCTAAATTCTTGATGAAACTACACTTTTTTATATAGCTTCAAAATTCTTCACTGGGTTGACCAGACAAGGTTGATGATCTGCTTTGTAATGCCAACAGTTAATTATTAATTAAATTAAACTTGAGTCAGTCCTTTGATAACTAGTGCCAGCATGTTCTTCCCCTATTTTTGAGAGAGGCAGTGTTGTTGTTTTTTTTCAGTTTGTCTTGAATTATTCTTAAATAAATCAAAGATTCTTCACAAGTTCCCAAGAGAAACTAACTATATATCTGCAGTAATAAAGCTTTAGATAATTTTTAAAATCCCTTCCCTTAGAATTCAAGGCTGAAGTATGTCTCTTATGAATTCTAATACTAATATTTTGATCTTCCATTGTGACATGACATTACTTCCTTTAAATGCTTTTGTACAACTTTAGGGAATTTTTCTGTTCCTATTATCTCTTTTCATCTTCTTTCATAAAGGAAAGTATTTTATGTTCATAATATCTACTTTCCTAGCCATTATAAGGTGTGCCCATGGTAACTGGAAAGATTCTTTCCTCCAGGGGTACTTGTGGAGAGTTCTGAAAGTATTCCTCCTAATGGACAGTCTCCTGATGATACATCCTTTTCAAGAGATGTTTGAGATGATACTCAAAATATATTCTTCGCCTTGGTTCTGACTTATATAAACATCTTAGCTTCAACAATGTCACAAAATTTTACTCAAACCTTTATTTTTAACCTAGTATGTAAATCCATCCTATTTTTAAAACCAAATAAAGCACACTTTCATCCTATTCATCCCTACTTGACAAGACCCTAGTCTTACTTATTTTTTAAAACAAATTTAACAACAGGAGAAGATACAACTTGGTATGTTTAGTTTAAAATTTCTGATTTGTATTGGTAAAAGTCAAAATATGCTTTGAGTATCATAGCTATCATTTTATTTTCATTAAACAATAGTGAGTATAGTTCTTGCTGGCATTACCTGTGGGGATGTGTCTATATCTACAGTCTTATTTTCATTATCACTTTCATTACTGAACTTGTGGTAATATTTTATACCCAGGGCAACAGTTATTAAAGTATGTTTCATACTGCTGTCCTCTACTAAATTGGTGAATGATTTCATATGTATAATTGACTAGGAAGAAAAAAATTGGGCTGGTGAGTTTGCTAAGAGACATACAAGATCAACATGCCCATTTGGTTTATCCAAACTAATTTTTGTTTGTTTGTTTTTTGGGGTTATTTGGTATTGCATTGGCTTCTTTCTTTGGAAGCTCCATAAACACTGGAGGAAATGCTATCAATTGCAGTAACATCTGAGCTTGGTGAAGGGTGAGGAACAAGCATTATCTTCTCCAGGTTAAATAAATTCACTTATTCATTCAGTTGTTTTTTAAGTGCCAATAATGTGCCAGTCCTTGGTAATAAGTAATAAACAACACATCTTCAACTTTGATGTCTGCTCAATATTATTTTTCCTAAAACATATGTTCTACTCCACACCTAAAAGTATGAGACACAAATGCTTTCTCCTGACCAAGACTAACTATGCTTTACATCAATAAGCTACTTTTGAGTACCTCTGGGTAAACTAACATCACTCAGACATAAGTAGAAGAATTCAAGCCACTAAAAAAATATTGTCATTTCACTTGCCACCTCTTATATCAAGATCACTAATGCCCAGGAACCTGCATAAGCTGCAGTGGTTGAACATTGCAGAACTTCAAGGGGTATTGTTTATATTATTAGGATGTCAGGACACTGCTCACACAAATTGCAATCTGCATGGCCAAATTCTCCAGCCCAAATGCATCTTTTTCAGACACTTCTTTCATGGCCTTTCAGGATCAAGAGTTACTAGGTTATTGCTCATTTCAATTTGTCGGTGCTTTTTGAGCTCCTGTTGTGGTCAGAATCAGGGCACTTCTCTTCATGGAGTAATAGAGAGATATAAAGATAAATAACATATAAATGTATGGTTTATTGGACAACATTAGAGTCTAATAATTTCCTTTGCAGACTCCAGATCCCAATGAAGCTACAAACAAGTTGAGTTAATAACTGCATCTCCTTTCTCAGGGATTCTGTCTTAACAAATGTGTTCAGTTTGGCCAAGAACTGGCAGTGACATTTACTTAATACAAGCCCTTTGGAGAATCTGTGCTCTTTCACTAGTCACTTAGCAAACATTACCTTTGTATTTCCTTGGTGCTTCCTGATCTCAAGAATAGGATACCAGAAGGACACTAAACCATTTCCTTACCAACTTCCTAAAGAGAAAACTTCACTTCATTGCTAGGCTACAGTGCTAAGTAAACTTACCCATTTCAGGATGGGAACTGGCCTGAGGATCCAAGTGGTGATTGTCTCATAGAATTGCGATGGTGGCATGCCTGGGTGGCACAGTTGGTTAAGCGTCTGACTCTTGGTTTTGGCTCAGGTCACGTGATCTCAGGGTGGTGATACAGAACCCCACATTGAACGCCATGCTCAGAGTGGAGTCTGCTTCAGATTCTCCTTCCTTTTCCTTCTGTCCTTCCTACTCATGCACTCTTTCTCTCTCTCTGTCTAAAATAAATAAATCTGTAAAAAAACAAACAAAAATAAGAATTGCAGTGGCAACATTGATAATTAAAACAAGGAAAATGAAAGGTTTGGCATTCTCTCATGGCCATCTGTGACTTCTTTGTGCTGGTACTTAGTGTTCAGAGGGGAACTGGATATTTGAATTGGCTCTCAGTTTTGCAGTGAAAAGTGAAGGAAAGTATTCTGCTAATGCCTGCTTGTTGTATTTTTTTCTCTGTAAACAACATGGTTAGAAATTATGATATTAAATCATTTTAAATTCCATTGCCATACCACATTTCATTTCATATGTTTAGCACTTTGAAATATTACACCTTAATTATAAAATTACATTTGCTATCTTGAGCCAAGCATTCTTTTATTATAGTGATAACCTTAAACCTTTAATTTTTAATAGGATTCTCAGATTTTTATTTTGCTATGAGAAATTATGAAACATGATCTGACTTGTTTTAGTTGAGTTTCAACATTTTGTAAAAAAGAAATAAAAGTGATTTTTATTTCCTTTTAGATGTTACAATAATTGTGCAGCATGATCAGAAAGGAATGTGATATTCATGACTAGAATAAAAGATTATAGACATTTTAGAGCATGAATAGTAACAAATATATTAAAACACATAAAAGCATAATTATGTTGAATCACATGAAATGCTATTTTTAGTAGTATAAAACATGGTCAAATTTTGGCAAGTTTATTTGGCTCAACTTATATTAGGGGATTCTTTACATTCCTGCTACCTAGTTTTATTCAGATAAAATTGTGTAATAGTAATAAAACTGTATAATAGTAATAGTAACTCTAAGTTACTCTAAGACCTTAGAACCTAATGTAAGTTCTTCTGTGTCTTCACTTAATGCCTGCTTTCAGGCTATTTGACTCTGCAGTAAGTGTATCTTAAAATGGTTATGAATGGAAGAAGGAAAACAATATTAACTAATTTAGTTACTTAAAATGAAAGTTCAGTATTTTTAAAAATCCAGAAGTTAGGGCGCCTGGGTGGCTCAGTTGGTTAAGCGTCTGCCTTTGGCTCAGGTCATGATCCCAGGGTCCTGGGATCAAGTCTTGCCTCAGGCTCCCAGCTCCATGGGGAGTCTGCTTCTCTCTCTGCCCCTCTCCCACCATGCTCTTGCTCTCTCTCTCTCTCTCTCTCTCAAATAAATAAATAAAATCTTTAAAAAAAAAATCCAGAGGTTATGGTGAAGAAGTGGTTAGGACTATGAATTAAACCAGGTTTTGGGGATTATCTGGATTTACTTACATGTTCTACTCTGTCCCTGATCACCAACTATAATAGATAATTGAGTAGGATGTAAAATGAGTATGTTTTCAGGTAAGATCAAGATGATATTAAGTTTTTTTTAAGAATATCTGTAGATTTTTAGCTGAAGAAAGAAAGTGCTTTGCTATAGGCTGAGTCCTTCTCAGAATCAATAATTTCTCATTTCAGCTGTCACCGGCAATCTGTGTGACATGAGCAAGTCCCTTAACCTCTGTAGAAGCATTTTATTTGTGCACTGTACCAGTGACTCCTAGTGCACACACAAAATTTGCACCTCCTTACCAATAATTCTGTGGTTCCTAGGAGCCCACCCAGTGGTTGGGAACCACTGGATTAGAAAAGCTCTGTTAACCCTTCTTGGTCTCACATTCTAACTCTCTCTCTCTCTCTCTTTTTTTAAGATTTGTTTATTTATTTATTTTTAGAGAGAGAGAAAGAGAGAACACAAGTGAGAGGGGCAGAGGGAGAGAGAGACAGAATCTCAAGCAGACTCCTCGCTGAGGATGGACCCCAACGCCAGGCTTGATATCATGACCTTGAGATGACCATCTGATCTGAAACCAAGAGTCAGATGCTTAACCGACTGCATCACCCAGGTCCCCCCAACACACCTTTTTTTTTTTTTAAAGACTCTTACTAATCTAAGAGAAATCAACAACAATTGAGGAAAAGCAAACAAACTAGAAATCTGAAAACATGAAATTAAGACTAACCACTCAAGCTGATAATTATGTAGGAGTTTTTTTTTCATTTGACTGGTAGCCAGAAACCAGAGACAGTGAAATTGATAAGCCAGAGTTTCCTGCTTGTGTTGGCTGCAGTATGAAAGGAAATAATCCAGATAATTGTTTAATTGGTTGCTACTTGAAAAAGAAGCTGGAACTCCCCAAGGATCATGGTCCAGAGTAAACATCTTTTCAATCATATTGGTTAAATAAGAACCCAAGGATGTTGCATTGATGACGAGCATTTATGAGGTTCCATTTTTACTGCCATGAAAATATTCCTTTTAACTGTTCCCTGCCAGTTCTTGTCAGTCTCTGTCAGTTTTACTTTTCAATGTTAAGTATTCTGGATGATAATTTTCCAATATTATAGTTGTAATGAAAAAGGAAAATAAATGAAATTCTTAGCTACACAGTTACAGGAGGATAATATTCAAGAGCTTTCTATGAGAGGCAATCCATATGAAGGTTATGACACAGATCGCCATAAGTCAGCCTGGATGAGAACCATTTTATATCACTTATATCTTATATTTATTTAACTTATAAAGTCTGTAACCCAGGTGAACTTTCTGTGACTCAGTTTCTGCATTTGTGAATTGGGGGTGGTGATAATAGGATTCTAGTAAGGATTATACAAGTTAATTTGTGTAAAGTGTTTATACCAATGCCTGGCATGTTTTAAGTGGCACATAACTGTAGTAATAATTTACTACCATTGCTGTTTCCTTTGTAGCTGTTTCACATAGGAGTGACTGTTTTTGTATAATCTGAGTCATGGTTCTTTTAAACTGGTGTTCTGACTGAATTATCATAGCATGGTAAAGTCTGTCAATTTTTACAAGTAGTGGCTGAGAAAAACAAACCACATGCAATACATTTCCTTCTGTAGCTCTATCTAGAGAGGGGGCTAAGTATCATTTTGGAAGTGGAATGACCAATAAATGTATTTTGGTCCCTTTTTTTCCTTTCCTTATTCCATTTGCTTGATACTTTGTTTTTAGGGCTCTTTCTCTGAGCTGTATACCCTAATATTTAATGATTGTCATTTTTATTCTTTTTATAGTAGTAAATATTAAATATCAGGCAGAATACTTCCTTTAATTTCCCTTTGGAGTAATAAGATATTACCAATAACTTTTTCTTGATATCTGCAGCTATACTCTCTGTCAAATCAGAAGTACTTAATAAAGCCAGGAAAATATCTATGAAAATCTCTCAGAATATTATATAGTGGATAATGAAAATATATCAAATAAAACAAATATCCAAGAGATGAACTTAGGAAGCTTTCACACAGCAGGCATTATGATAAATTCCAAGTACCAAAAAGTTTTAAGATTAATTTTAATGATTGTATTCACTATGAGATTATTAACATGAATAAGAATAATTCCTTTGTAAATCTTGAAAGAGATGAGATTTCTGATGGCTCAGCAAACACTTATTCCAAACTTCCGGATTTTGATACCTAAAAATGTGCCTCTGAATATTTAATTTTACATTACCAATTTACATATTTAGACCAATGAAGTAACATTAGAGTATGAACTCCTGTGTAATCAACTGTCCTCACAAAATGAGATCCAGGTATCTCTCAAAAAAAGTACAGGAGTGATATTAAAAATACTAACCTGTAGACTTCTAGAGGAGATGGTGGAGTAGAAGGATCCTAAGCTCACCTCATCCCATGGATACAACTAGATAACACCCACATCAGTGTAAATAACCCAGAAAATGACCTGAAGACTGGCAGAACAGACTCCACAGCTAAATGTAGAGAAGAAGCGACATCAAAGAGGGTAGGAAGGGTAGAGATGTGGCCTGGGGCCAAAGGGACCTGCATGACTTTCCCTAAGAGGGAGAGACATAGGGGGCATGGAGAGGGGAGCGAAGCAGACACTCACACGAAGCACCCTAGGCACCAGGGATCCAAATGGGGAAGACAAATTTCTATAACATTTGGCTTTGAAAATCAGTGGGGCCTAACAATCAGTCAGACTTAAAATCTGGAACATTAAAAATCAGTAAGCTAGGCTCTGGGAGAGCCAGGAGGGCAGAGCCCCCATCTGTAAAGAGACAGCACAACAAACAGTCCTGCTGAGATACAGCATAGAAGCAGCAGTTTGAAAAAAGCCTGGGGTACACAGAAAGGATATTTATTTACTAATCTCAGAGCATGTTCTGGAGGGACAGGGATCTTTGGGAGACCCCTCTAAGAACAAAAGAACTGGTGGGCACCTTTTCCCTCCATGGCCTCCCAGCCTAGCTACAAGGACACCTTCAGGAACCAGCACCAAGCAACACTCTCCACCTAGCTTGCTAATAGTGCATACCATCCGTGCTCACATCTGTGGATCTGCCCCCTCCAACCCAGCTGGCCTAGCAGGAGTTTACCCTGGTGACTGCAGTTCCTCTCACTCAGTGGATGAGAATAGACTTTGCTGGCACCACATGTCATGCCCCCTCCAATATGCCCTTGGTCACAGCCCATTCAAACTGGTGCCACAAGCCTGGCAATATGCAAACAGACCCACCAAAGGCCATCACCACTCCAAAGTGACTCCTGCCCCAAGGAGAGGAGAAGATAACCATACACACACTGGTCTAACTGAAGGCATTATCACCAGCAAAAGTTTCTCAAGGGACAACACAGAGAAAGCACCCTGCAGTTCAGTGCTACTGCGTCTCTGGCAAATGCCTGGTCTGACTCAATTTAAGCCCAAGGCAGCCCCAGACTGGCCAACTAACAACACAGGGACCAAACCCTGCCTACAGTAGACAAAGAGAGCCATTGCAGATGAATGGATTGAAGGCAAATGTGGCTCAGCCAAAACAGTAGGGCTCGTGCAACACACACAGAGAATACCCCTGAAGTGCCAGGTTCTGGTGAACAGGGGACATTGCACTGCAGGGCAGGACCTTTTCCTCATAAGGGCGCTAAACTCAAAGCAGGAGATGTAGCTGACTTTGCTAACACATAGAAGCAGACACAGAGAGTCAGATAATATGAGGAGACAGAGGAATATGTCTCAAATGAAAGAACAGGAAAGAATCACAGTAAAAAAAGCTAAACAAAATGGAGATAAATAATAATGAAGTAATGGTCATAAAGATATTCACTGGATTTGAGAAAAGAATGGAGGACCTCACTGAAATCCTCAACAAAGAGATAGAAAACATCAAAAAAGAACCAATCACAGATGAAAGACTCAGTAACTGAAATTGAAAATATGCTATATGGAATAAATAGTAAACTAGAGGAAGCAAAAGAATGTATCAGTGACCTTGAGGACAGAGTAATGGAAAGCAATCAAATTGAACAGGAAAGACAAAAAATAATAATAATAAATGAAAATAGACTTAGAGAACTCAAAAACGCCACCAAGCATAATAACATTTGCATTATAAGGAACCCAGAAGAGAAAGAGAGAAAGGGAAGCAGAAAATTTATTTGAAGATATAATAACTAAAATCTTCCCAAATCTGGGGACAGAAATAGATATCTAAATCCAGGAGTCACAGAGAGCCCCCAAAAGAATCAACCCAAGAAGGTCCAATACCAATAGTCATTAAAATGACAAAACGTAGTGATAAAGAGAGAATTTTAAAAGCATCAGGAGAAAAGAAAATAGTTACATACAAAAGAAACCCCATAAGGCTATCAGCTGACTTTTCAGCAGAAACTTTGCAGAACAGATGAGAGTGGCATGATATAGTCAGTGTTGAAAGAAAAACCTGCAACCAAGAACAGTCTATCCAGCAAGGCTATCATTCAAAATAGAAGGAGAAATAAACGATTTCCCAGACAAACAAAAGGTAAAGGAATTCATGAGCACCAAATCTGACCTACAAGAAATATTAAAGGGAACTCTTTGAGTTGAAAGGAAAGACCACAATTTGCAGTAAAAAAAGTAGGAAGTACAAAAGCATTAAAATTAAGTATATCTATAAAAAGCAGTCAAGGGACTCAAAAATAAAAGGATCTAAAGTATGACACCATATACCTAAACATGGAGGGGAGAGGAGTAAAGAATGAGTTCAAATTTAAGTGACCCTCAACTTATTATAGGCTGATATATGCATAAGATGTTGAATATAAACCTAATGGAACCACAGATTTTAAAAAACAATAGTAATAGACATGCAAAAAATGAAGAGAAAGGAATCTAAGTATATCACTAAAGAAAGCCAGCAAACTGTGAGAGAAGAAAACAAGAGAAGAAAGGAACAGAGGAGAAGTACAAAAAAACCCATAAAACAAGTAATAAAATGGCAATAAGTACATACCCATCAATAGTTACTTTGAATGTAAATGGCCTAAATGGTCTAAACAAAAGACATAGGTAATGGAATGGATAAAAAAGAAAAAACTATCCATAAACTGCCTACAAAAGACACTTCAGACCTAAAGGCACATGCAAATTGAAAATGAGGGGAGAAAAAGGATTTATCATGCAAATGAAAGGAAAACTTTCACTATTTGCAGATGACATGATACTATATGTAGAAAACCCTAATAACTACACCAAAACACTACCAGAACAGATAAATGAATTCAGTAAGCTCACAGGATACAAAATAATATACAGAAGTCTTTTCCATTTTTTATACTAATAGTGAAGAGGCAAAAAGGAAATTAAGAAAATCTCATTTATAATTGCACCAAAAAAATAAAATACCTAGGAATAAACTTAACCAAGGAAGTCAAAGACCTATACTCTGAAAACTATAAAACACTGAAAAAAGAAATTGAAGAGAACACAAAAATTAGATAGTCCATGCTCATGGATTGTAAAAACAAATATTGTTAAAATGGCCACATTACCCAAAGCAATCTACAGATTTAATGCAATCCCTATCAAAATAGTAACAGAATTTTTCACAGAACTAGAACAAAGAATCCTAAAATTTGTATGGAACCACAAAAGACCCCAAATAGTCAAAACAATCTTGTAGAAGAAGAACAAAAGAGTATCACAATCCCAGATATCAAGATACACTACAACACTATAGTAATCAAAATAGTATGGTACTGGCACAAAAATGACACATAAATCAATGGAACAGAATGGAGAGCCCAGAAATAAACACAAGTTTATGTGGTCAATTAATTTTGGACAAAGGAGGCAAGAATATGCAATGGGAAAAAGAAAGTCTCTTCAATAAATGGTGTTGGGAAAACTGGACAGCTACATGCAAAAGAATGAAACTGGACCACTTTCCTACACTATATACAAAAATAAACTCAAAATGGATTAAAGGCCTAAATGTGAGACCTGAAACCACAAAAATTCCAGAAGAGAGCACAGGCAGTAACTTCTCTGACATTGACTATAGCAACATTTTTCTAGATATGTCTCCTGAGGCAAGGAAAATAAAAAGCTTCTGCACAAGAAAGGAAAATCAACAAAACTAAAAGACAACCTATTGAATGGGAGAAGATATTTGCAAATGACATATCTGATAAAGGGTTAGTATCCAGAACATATAAAGAACTGATACAATTCAACACCAAAAAACCCCAAATAATCTAATTAAAAAATGGGCAGAAGAAATGAATAGACATTTCTCCAAAGAAGACATCCAGATGGCCAACAGACACATGAAGAGATGCCCAACGTCACTCATCATCAGGGAAATGCAAATCAAAACCACAGTGGGATATCACCTCATTCCTGTCAGAATGGCTAAAATCAAAAATTCACGAAACAACAAATGTTGATGAGTATATGGAGACAAAGGAACCCTGGTTCACTGTTGGTGGGAATGAAAACTGGTACAGTGAACATGGAAAACAGAATGGACCTTCCTCAAAAAATTAAAAATAGAATTACCATATGATCCAGTAATTACATTACTGGGGATTTACCCTAAGAATACAAAAACACTAATTCCAAAAGATATGTGCATCTCTATGTTTATTGTAGCATTATTTATAATAGCCAAATTGCGGAAGCAACCTAAGTGTCCCCTGATTGCTGAATGGATAAAGAAGAGGTGATACACACACACACACACACACACAATGGAACATAGTCATAAAAAATGAAACCTTGCCATTAGAAACAGCATGTATGGATATAGAGTATAATGCTAAGTGAAATAAGTCAATCAGAATAAGACAAATACCGTATGATTTCACTCATGTGGAATTTTAAAAACAAAACAAATAAATAAAATAAAAAAGAGACAAACCAAAAAATAGACTCTAAACTATAGAGGACAAACTGTTGGTTACCAGAGGGGAGATGGGTGGGGGATGGATGAAATAGGTGATGGGGATTAAGAGGACATTTATCAGGAGGAGCACTGCATAATGTATCGAATTATTGAATCACTATAATGTACACCTGAAACTAATATAACCCTGTATAGTAACTATACAGGAATTAAAAAAAAAAAAAAGGCAGATCCAACTGGAATGTCTTTTTGGCATTTACTCCTGTCATAATGCCTGGCCCTTGGATGAAATTCTGGTGATAGAGAAGGCATCTCATCCTGATAAGGGTGAAAGTTGCATTAAAGATAGAGGAGAAGGAAGATAAAAGGAGCATTGTTCTGACTGATAACTACTAGGCCAATATGATATCCAAGGATATCTCATTTCATGAAATATATAAACTTTGTACTTGCTTAAGAGAAAAAACAAAAAATACGAACAAATTGACAACCTGGAGAGAGATTCGTTTAAAATCCCATTATTCTTATGTTTGACCATATAATATTTGCTATTTCTTTCTATTGAATTATAATAGTTATTTAGAATTTCTCCCATGCTTAATTAACCCATTTAAATTTCTGGAAATGATCAAAGGTATTCTAAATGGTAATAGAGACAATCTGTAATTTATATTTTGGAGATCATGAGTGAAATTTCTTTTGATAGTTTACATAAGTTAATTTTATTAGAAATTTTTATTTTTCAAAAAAAATTTAAATATATCTTTACTATTTATGGGGGTGGGAAATCTAAGGGGGGGTCCATTATATTCATTCTATCAAAGTATAACTTGTTACAAATAAGAAGTTGTGAAAAGCAAACCCAGTGTTTAGGTTTAGAAATCTATGCTTTGTTCAACTGAAAAGAGGTGGTCTAGGATGGTCCATATTATTCTTTTTTTGTATCAATTATTATCAGACATCAGAGGGCAAAAACAGTTTGTTAATTGCCAAAACGGGTATGTGTTCTTCTAAGGTATTATTTCACCTCCATATATTTTCTTCCATTTTTCTTTTCTTTTTTTTTTCTTTATTTCCCTTTTTCTTCCTTTTCTTTCTTTCGATTAAGATTATTTTCAAAATAATTACTCTTTTTTATTTTCCTTTTTTCAATTCAAATGAGATCAGGTGCATTCAGGGTGGTATAGCCGTAGACTCCTTTTTACAATTCAAAATGATATCCAGATACCAATATAGCTCTGAAAGCAGAGGCTTAATTACATTATAGACAATTCTCTGGCAGATTAAATTTGCCACCCACATTTCAGATTTAGTTTGAATGTCAATATTAAAGACTAATTTAAGGGGTGCCTGGGTGGCTCAGTCAGTTAAGCATCTGCCTTCGGCTCAGGTCGGCTCAGGTCATGATCCCCAAGTCCTGGGACCTAACCCCACGTCAGGCTCTCTGCTCAGCAGGGAGCCTGCTTCTCCCTCTCGCTCTGCCTGCTGCTCCCTCTGCTTGTGCTCTGTCTCTCTATCCAATAAATAAATAAAATCTTAAAAAAATAAAAAAGAAAGACTAAGGACTCTTGATTTTTATAGAAAGCTTAATTGTTACAACTTCCACAAACATTCACTGAACTCCATCTGATACAATTATGTAAGATTTTATGGGGGTTATAAAGATAAAAGATAAGGTTAGGCCCCTAGTATCTTACAACAAGGAATGGGTAATCAAATATGGTGTGGCCTAGACAGGTCACTAGGCCACAAGCCATCTATGACACAAGTCCTATGAGGAGAAATGGCTACACAGTTGGTGTGTAGAGGTGGTTCTTTCATCCTCAGGCTATGAGGATGATGATGGGATTGGTCTAACTATCCCTCTCTTTTATAGGACAATAATAGAATCCAAAGACTTGTTCATCACTCACCATCTGCCTTATGCTCTTACATATGCATGTCTACTACCCTCAGTAAATGATGCACATGTAATGAGAGCTACACACCAGTGTTCTCTTTGGGCCACATATTGCACTAGCCAAGGCTATTTGTAATATTTTTGTTGTTAATTATTTGTTCTGTAATCATTATCTTCATGTTCTTAAGGGAAAATGTTGGGGTGGATGCTATTATATCTTTTTTAAATTGCTTTTGGAAGAAAGCACTTAATTTACTTCTTTGTTCATCTTCATTTTGGTGAATATGCCTTGGCAAAGGGTCGGCATTGAAGGCTGCACAGGTAACAGGCAGTCTTCACTGTCTATATTATTATGTCTAATGTTCTTTAATGAACATCTTGTTCCTTGCAGGACGGTTCTCTTTACTCTGACTTCCGTGGTTGTACTTGTCATTACAACTGACTGGATCAGCTGGGACAAGCTGAATCGGGGTTTTTTGCCCAGTGATGAAGTTTCCAGAGCATTCCTGGCTTCTTTTATCTTGGTCTTTGACCTCCTTATTGTAATGCAGGTAAGTGTTTTTGCATTTCCCTTCTGTCACTAAAGCCACTCTATGCTTTGTTACCAGTATAACAAACAGTGTATGGACAGTGAAGAGCTCCATAAAGCGAGAGAAGGGCATAGTTTACAGTTATTATTGATGGGGACTTCTCTGATCATAGTTTCAGCAGTTTTACTGGGAGGATATGCCAACTGGGCTTTTATAAAAGGAGCACCAAAAATTCATTGTATGAACATTGCAAGGTGGGTGCTGAGAAAGCGTACAGAATGGTGGTGTTTTCTGCCAAGGCTTCAAAACAAGGCAAAATAACAACAAAAACCCTGTTATTTAGTAAATGAAAAGCTGCGGAGATGAGGATGATATAAAGCCAGCAAAGCAGGGATAAGCAATTGCCAAAGCAACTCAGGGTTTTATAGCAGTTGAAATGGAATGATGTAAAATGCTTTTTCTGGTTATGGAAATTATCACTTTCTTTCAGAACTCCTAACTAAAGATCATTCCATTTTCATGTAAACATATTTCTGCCCTGCTCAGCAACAGACTGTTTGTACAATAGCATTCCACTAACCAGGGCTACTTGTGTCATCTGCTGTGAATGCTTTGGGGTCCTAGGACCCCAAAATGGAGGAATGTTCCTTTGTATGAGGCTGAAAGAAACATTAACTATTTCTTGGCACTTTATCTTGCTCATTAAATGTACATTCATCAGCTAGACGTTTTCTTATTGGTTTCAGAAGGCAATTTGGAGTTTTCCCCTTTGAGGCATTATAAGTTACCAGAACAAAGGTCACAGTTGCTGAAGGGAAGGTAAACACCATTGTGTTCCAAATTTATGTGAGATTTCACAAGATAGCAGATTGGTGTTCTCATTTCTAGAGGAAAGAAAGGCCTTTATAAGTGATATTCTGTAGTATCTTAAAAGAGAATAACAGTTTGGTTTTTGTTTTGTTTTGATTTAGTTTTTTGCTATATAATATAGCCCAGGCATTAGGTTCAAGATGGTTCCTAGAGTATATTGCTATTTCAGTGGATAACAATTTAAAATATGTTATATTTTTAAAAATTACATAAAATTGAATGTGTCATCTAAAAATTGATGTATTTCTTTTTTATTTTCTGTGGGCTAGTTTAGCATAGTGGAGAAAGGAAGAAAGCATGGTAGGTTCCATATTTGTCTCTTACTTGATATAGGACCTCTTCTGGATATTCATAAAAATCAAATGCACTAATGCAATAATGCATGATGCATTACTTGTTTAGAGGCTGTTTTTATCTTCTTTCATCTAATACTCCTAAATGATACACTTCCTTATGTAAAATATCTGCTTTGGCCAAATGGCCTACTGTACCTCTTTGAACCCATCGTAGAGTCAAAGGTTTTAGTAGCCAAGCAGATCATCATCTTTTGGATTTTTTTTTTAATTTGTATATGTGAGAGCATAAATTTTCTGATTTTGTGCACTATCCATCACCTTCTACCCTCTTTTACATCGTTTTAATTATTGTTCCAATAAGGTCACTAAAATCAGGGACTCGGAGGGGGAAAATGTAACATTACAATTTATGGTATTATGGACTCACTCAAAAAGTACTTAGTAGAGAGGGCTAGAAGAAAGGAAGGGTAGTCGGGATTTATATAGGCAGAGTCAGTAGGATTGGGAAGGGGAAGGCATTCTAGATGAAGGAAGTGGCATGAACATGTGGAGTTAGCAAAGTGCTCAACTGTTCAGAGAGTAGCCAGAGCACCGAGTGACTGAAAATGGAGAGTTCATGCTGAGGAATATATCAGTTTGGATCATTTTGGCTGCAAGTAACAATAACCCTGCCAAGCTAGCTTAATCAAAGGAGGGAATGTATTACTGCAATATAAGGATGTCCTACAGAATTAAAGAGGAGGGATGCAGTTATTTTTTAGGGACACATGAAAGCACAGAATAAAGTGCACCAGGGAACCCAGACCTAGCTTTTATTCTCCATCTCTCATCTTTTTTTTTTAACTTCTGTTTCCTTTTCTTCTCTTACTGTAAAGCAGCATTTCGAGCTTCCCAGTTCGCATGGAAGAAAATGGACACAGCCAACACCTCAGAAAGAGACCACTCTCTAGTAGTCAGGCCTAATTCCAGATTCTTGAGCGAAGGGATTGCAAGAACTGGATCGCACCCATCAGTGAAATGACTGGGGGTGAGTCCACAGAAAAGCAAGGAGATGTCAGTCCTCAAAAGCCAAATTAATTGATGTCTAATAGGAGGAAGAGTCCAAAAGAGGCCTGAGAAGTAGGGCCCTTAACTCTTTTTCTCTCTCCCCCAGTACTGAGTCAGTCAGCCAGGCTAGTGGATTTCTCTTTTGCTATGTCTCTTGTAGCCTAATCCTTCCTTCTCATTTCTCTACTTCTATTCAGTTCTGACTCTCCTCTATACTATTGAAAAATAACCTCCTGTGGAACCTTCTGCTTCCAGATGTCGCCTTGTCCCATACACTCTATGCGGCTCAGCCTCATAAACTTCCAATCTGAAATGCAATGTTGTACATGCCTCTTCTCAGCCAAAGTGACTCATTGTCCAAGAATAAAGTCCAGACTCCAAGAGTGTGTGCTCAATGCCTCCACGATCTGGCCCTGGCTGTGTTTTTCTCACGTGTCTCCTATGCTCTAGCTTTACCCCAAACCAAAGGGCTTGTTGTTTGGCTCTTGACCGCAGCACACTTATTCCAGGATGTCTGTAAGCTTATTTTTCTCCCCAGATGTGTCTCCTCCCGCTCTGCTCATCTAGACCCTACCACTGAGCACCATTCCCATTCCCCCTCATAAAAACCATGTAATCACTTCCTCCATGGAACTCCTGCAGCACTTTTTACCTGGACTACAAATCACCATTTCACTTTTTTCCTGCTCTATGGAACAGGAACCATAGCTTATAACTATATACCCCTGGAGTTTCCCTAACACAGAGTCTTACATGGGCAGCAGTATGCCCAGAGTAGTAACTGCTTAATGAGGATAAAGAAGTGACATTTGAGCACTGAGTCTCAAGCAAACTCTGCCCCCCTTTGGGAGCATCATGTTGAAATTTTGGGAACTAGTGCATGTGAGTCTAAGGAAGAGAGTGCATTTTTGGAAACAGAGCTTTGGAAGGCATATATATTCAAGACATTTAAAAATATATAATACAAATGTCCTAACAAGTCCAAAACCAACTAAACTGTGATCGAGTTCATTTCAGATTCACATATTTCAGACAAAAGAAAAATAGAAAAGTAGCAAAGTTAGTGGAAATGGAGGGGATAGTTTTATTAAAAGATTTTCTCTCATTGGAATTATTTAAGTGATTTAAAAGCAATTGACCCTAGACTTTTCTAATACTAGAAAAATTCAACTCACACTATCAAAAGATATTTTAATGTTTGGTAAAAAAAAGAAAAGAAACCTTTAGAAAATGGCACTACTTTTGTAAAGATTTTATCTTAACAAAATTAGTAGGTCAATTCTGAAAACTTTTAGAGAAAGTATAATTATTTTTATGAATATTAAATAGGATTTTTTCTACATTTATCATAGAAATCATTTGCATGTCACATTTTTCTGTAGTTTTAGTAAAGTCACTGGAACCAAAACATAAACAGATGCTAGTAAAATATAACATGTGAGTCACATAATCACACATTTCTACAGTACATGAGAAGTACATTGTAAAAAACTCTTCTCTCTGAAGAAATCTTATCTCAAATTCTGTTTAATGTTTATAATTTTGCTGTTTGATTTTTGTATTCTTTTAGTTCATTGCATAACTATTTAATTTGCAGTTATGTCCCATCCATTCATCTCTTGTTAGATTGAAGAAAAGATATATCTAAATTATGTAAGAGTTAAAAATATAAAGTATTATAGAGTAATCAAAGAAAAAAAAAGTGTCCTGGGAGTCCACCTGCTCAAAATAGAGAGAAAGAGAGAGAGAAATATCAGTGTAGACAGAATAATAGGACAAAACTTCAAAGAGATTAGAGTAGAAGAGCAGGCAGCTAGAATTTGAAAAGGCAAAACAATAAAAAGACAATTTTCTCCAGCCGAGAGTAGTATCATAATAATCATAGCAAGAATTCAGTTTCAATCCTTTAAGTTCAGAAAACATTTATGAATTCTATTTTTGATTTTTTGAGAAACCTCCATACTGTTTTCCAGAGTGGTTGTACCAGTTTGCATTCCTACCAACAATGCATGAGGGTTCCTTTTTCTCTACATCCTTGCCAACATTTATTTCTTGTCTTACACCATTTTTTTTTAAGATTTTTATATATTTATTTGAGAGAGAGAGAGAGAAAGAGAGAGCATGAGAGGGGGGAGGGTCAGAGGAAGAAGCAGACTCCCCGCTAAGCAGGGAGCCCGATGCGGGACTCGATCTCAGGACTCTAGGATCATGACTTGAGTTGATGGCAGTCGCCTAACCAACTGAGCCACCCAGTTGCCCTGTCTTACACCATTCTGACAGGTGTAAGGTGATATCTTATTGTGGTTTTGATTTGCATTTCCCTGATGATTATTGAAATTAAAAATAGAAACACCATATGATCCAATAATTCCACTATAGGTAAATTCCCCAAGAAAATGAAAACACTAATTTGGAAAGATATATGTACCTCTATGTTTATTGCAGCATTATTTACAATATCCAAGCTATGGAAGCACCCCAAGTGTCTATCCATAGATGAATGGATAAAGAAGGTGTGGTGTATATACAGACTATTACTCAGCCATGAAAACAGATGAGATCTTGCCATTTGCAACATCAATACCCACCTAGAGGGTATTATTCTAAGTGAAATAAGTCAGACAGAGGAAGACAAATACCATATGATTTCATTTTATATGTGGAATCTAAGAAACAAAACAAAGGGAAACAAAACAAAAAGTAGAATTAGACCTATAAATACAGAGAACAAACTGATGGTTGTCAGCCAGGAGGAGGTGGGAGATGGGCAGAATGGGTGAAGGGGAGTGGGAAATGCAGCCTTCCAGTTATAGAATAAATAAGTAACAGGAATAAAAAGTACAGCATAAGTAAATATAGTCAATAATATTAAAATAACATTGTATGGTGACAGGTGGTAGCTACGCTTGTGATGAGCGTAGTATAATGTAGTTCAGTTATAAGATGAGTAAGTTCAGAGGATGTAACGTACAACATGGTGACTGTAGTTAAAAATACTGTCTTGTACACTTGCAATTTGCTAAGAGAATAAATTTTAAGCATTCTCATTAAAAAGTAACTACATGAGGTAATGGAAATGTTGATTAACTTGATTGTGAAACTAATTTCAGAATGTATATATATAAAAACATCCTGTTGTACACTTTATATTATAATTTTGTCAATCTCCCTCAATAAAGTTGGAAAAAATACTAAGTGATAAAGAATGTGACATAAAGAATAAAACAAAACAGTTACGAATTCATTCTAGTGTACATCACAGCAGGTGCTGGAGACACAGGACAGTGGGAAAGGAAATGAAAGATCAATGATATAGTCCACAGGAGTTTGTAATCACAAAGGAATTCATAATTTAATAGAATAAATATGAGTAGAAAAGTAAAGACATTTTAGGAAAACTGTTTTTAGAAGAATTTTTTATTCAGCTAAAAAGCAAATATTCCTACCTTTGCCACTTTTAAAATTTATCTCCCCTACCATCCTAAGATCTAGTTGCTGTTATGAAGGCTTTAAAATAAAACAACTTCCTCTTCATAAGATAAAGAACATTCTGTGCTTTTTAACTAGATAGGAAGACAGAGAATGAGAGAAGAAAGAGAGAGGAAGAGAAGGACTTGTTGGGGGATATTGGGAAGGGGAGATGGGAGGAGGAGGAGAGGCGTAGAGCCAGAAAGATGGGTATAGGTGGGGATGATTTGAGGAGTCAGTAAAATGCTCTGGTGTGGATCGATGGGTGGAGAGGGGTGGGCTTAATCAATGGTAATGACCATGGAGACTGATGAAGTGTTATATCTGTTGTTAAGTTTCCATGCATTCTTTGTCTCTCCTAAATGCTAAACTCTAGAGGATTAGTGTAGGGAATATTAAAAGCTGTTGAGTTTTACAACTGGGTCAATGTAGTCTAGCATCAAGTGCCCAGGAGGCAGAGGATCTGCTGAATAAAGTGCCCAGGAGGCAGAGGAAGCTGTAAGAAGATAAGTTTCTGGGAATTTATAGGTAAGTTCAGAAAGGTGTTGCCTTGAACCTCTTCTCTTTAGTATCCTCTCCTCCAGAAGGCCTCTCCAGATACACCTACTGTGTGTATCTTAGATTTATGTATATAAATAGATACATAATATAAAATATATATGTAATATCAGCTTTATGTGCTTCAAGGAAATGAAAGAAGTTTTCTAGAAGAGAGGCTTTTAAAAAGAAGAAGGAAGATTCAAGGATTATATTTTGGTGAATCCTCACATTGTTGAAACATCTTTTTAGAACTTCTCTTTCTTGTAATACTACATACCTGCCTAGTACCTTCATACCTATGTACCTACATATTTGCTGTAACATATGAGCTCCTCAAGGAGAGGAGGCACGTTTTTTCAATTTTTTCATTCCCACAGCTAGCTCATGTTCAATGCATTACAGTTTTACCATAAATATTTGTTGAATGAAAGAATAAATAAGTGAATGATCACAGCATTATTTCAGAAAAGCCAAATAACATGAGATTTTTCAAGAAGCAAAACGTTTACCAACAGCAGGAGAATGAGCAACCAATAATATTAGATTAGGTCATTTTCATTGAATTATGATTTTACCTATAATTAAATATCTAAATAAAAATCTGAATGAATTGCTCAGTTAAGTGTTAAAAAGGACTCTTTGGTCTAGTTGAAAAGCACTTAGAGAAAAGTGGTATTTCCTGAAAAGTAATTCCTAATGCACTGAAAAAGTATGAAAATTACATCCTACAAACATTTTGCTTTGTAACATCCAAAATGTGTGTGTGTTTTTTTTTCATGCATGGTTCTCAGAAGTAGGTTGACTAGTTTAAAAAAAAGACATGATGACTTTGGTAGACTTTATTTTAAAACTCCAATCACCTGACTTCAGTAGGACACTTCTTTTGAGGTCATAGCTGTTGAAAGTGGAATCAATCACGTTAGAACATAGGGCAGAGCAACAAGCATGAACCTATTTTAATTAAATAGCTATGGTGTTTTGACAAGTTGGCATATATTTTCTGGATAAGTTGTTCTGACTGATTTTGTTTATGGGCTACTTAGAATGAAAGGGCTATTTAAATGTCTGGCCATCAGTTTTAACATGTCCTTCAGCTTTGGGAATACTTCATATTTTTTGAAGTATTTTAAACTCTTCTTCACAGTTATTTTACATCTTCATTTTTCCTACTCAAGGGTTACACTCCTCCTTGAGAACACAGTAATGGCAATTTCTGTTGTAGGTCCCAAGTGATGGCATGGAATAAGGGCTTAGATATTAAGCAATACCTGGATTAACCATAAATGCCTACTGTCTTCATAATATGTGCCTAAGAGGTTGAATCTTTGTTTTATTTACTGTCACCATTTTGTACTTTTGACATCACCTGATCTAATGGGAAGACAGACTATTCAAGGAGAATCATGGAGGGGAATCCTAATATATTGTTTATTAGGAGTCCCAGTGACGAGCCTCCAAAGAGTGGACAGACTTCTTATGGTAAGTCATGCCCACGCAGCATAGGGGAGTCCAGCCAAGTGGACAGTCTACAGGAGGGACCAGAGAACAAGTCTTGGCAGGTGACCAGTGGTATCAAGAAAATTTGGCACAAGGTAACAGATAAGCGGGAAGCATGGGGATTACCCGGCAGACAAATTTTAGGATCCATTCATGGGTACTGGAGTAACAAACACACTCACTTGAAAATGAAACTAATAGTCTGGTTAACATATCATAGAGATCACAGTTTTGAAACAGGCAGTAAGTTCTATGAGGGATTATTGTGAGTAGGAGAGATCACTCAAGTCTTTAAGGATAATGTGGGAAGAATGTAGCTTGAAGGAATTATAAGATTTGGTTAAGCAAGTGGAAAATAGAGACATTCAAATTTCATCCTAATTTAAATGCTTCAGTCCCTGAGGTATTTTTTTAAAGAGAGATAGAACATGATTAAAAAACTGGCAAAAGATAAATTCTGTACTGTAGCACATGAGCAGTAATTTTTTCAAAGCCACATGGAAGCAGCAAGATATAACTCCTTCAGATTCATATTTTTCTAATGGCTGCATCATTGTTGTCAGGTGCCATGGAATTATTAGTACCCCATCATCACCGTGAAAGAATGTTCCAGCCCTGGACCTCACCCCCATCTTTTTGTATGTATCATGGTTGGCCCTGGAAGTCATGTGTAGCAGTTACCACTTGTCATTGCACCACTTGTATATGATAAAAAAGTACAATGTTGAAGACACACATTCCACCATTTCATCAGGCTCCCAGCTCCTCTGGGGTAATTTTCAAACTCAGAGTGTGGGTATACCTCACTCAGGTCAGAGCTGTATAGGTGGTGCTAAATGTGAGCCCTACTGACAGACATTCATGTCAAATATCCTGTCCCCAGATGAGATGGGCTAATACTCTGTAGCTCTTCTTTTTTTTTTTTTAAGATTTATTTACTTATTGGGGGGAGCAGAGGGAGAGGGAGAGAGAAACTTTTAATGGCAGTGGGACCGTGGTTAAGTCACTTCATCTCTAGGAATCCATACTCTCAGATGGACATGACAGTTTTTCATAACCCACATTACAGGATGTTTATGACTAGTCCAATTAAAAATGCAGTTGAAGTTTCATATTTTCGTATATCTAAATTACATTATTTGGATAGAAGAAAACAAATTAATTTAGTTGGAAAAAGTTTCAGAGTTACACTTTGAATTACAGTCAATCATTCAGGATTGTTTTGATTTTAGCTAAGGAAAACTATAATAATGTGATAATGGAGTCCGAGTAACAATGCGCTGCAGCCATAATCTGCTAATAGAGAAATACATTAAGGGGATGATTCCCATCCTTATCTGATCAGAAGGATCACCAATATTCTTACAAAGATGTGAATTCTCTGGCTATAGGAACATTGTCAGAAGTTTCTGGTTTAGTGAGTGTGCAGTGGTACCTTGGAATTAATAGGCATAACAGATGTTTCTTGTGACCATGCATTAGCGTCAACTGTGTGCTGGTTAAAAATGCAGATTCTTGGGTCTTCCTTTTAGATCTAGTGGTATTAGAATCATTAGGGAATTTGATTTGTATTAGTCTTTATTTAGCCCAAAAGCAATTTCTCTGTAACTCACTATTCTAAGGTAGTACACTGGTAAGAAGTGAATGTTATTCCTTTGATTCAGATGGCTATACATAAAAGAACCCCAAGAAAATTACAAATTGCCAGATGGTACTTGGAATTTATTACATTTGATGAAGGTTGGGGTGTTGTTCAGAATTATGCATTCTCCTGTAAAACTACATCATTCCCATGGTGCATATTGTGAAAAGCTTAACAATTAAAACCAAACACGTACCTGGTGCATTTTTCTCTAATTTTTGATGAAAATATATTTTATAAATATCCCTTTGCAGAAAAATGTATTTATGTCTGAGATGCTTATCATTGATTCAATCTTTGTTAGATTTCAGTAAGTGAGTACTGAACATTTATTTGCAAGTTGAATAAAATCTAAAATATAAGAATAGCATGAAACCAAATAGGTCTCTGTTTTATAACAAGATGATTTTATACATAAAAATATGTGTCTGGGAAAAAATTTAAATCAGTTATTTATAATCCTTGTCATTCCTTCCTGGGCCTTCTGAAGGTGGTGCCATGACCTTTTTTTTTCTTTTAAAGATTTTATTTATTTGAGAGAGAGAGCACAAGCAGGGGGAGCAGCAGGCAGAGGAAGAGGGAGAAGCAGACTCCCTGCTGAGCAAGGAGCTCGATGCGGGACTCGATCCCAGTACCTTGAGAGCATGACCTGAGCCAAAGGCAGACACTTAACTGACTGAGCCACCCAGATGCCCCATCCTTTTGTTGTTGTTGTTGTTAATGAATAGAATAGTAGATCTGTATACAAAATGAAAAAACTCAGAGACTTAGGAGAGATGCTTGCCCATAAAGTAGGACAGTAGGAGCTGGTGGTCAGAAGGAGTTGTTATGGTGGAGAAAAAAAGAAAGAAGACATAGAGTTGACAGCTGCTACAGCTAATAGAACTTGAGAGAGAGAGGTTTTTTTGTTTTGTCTTGTTTTGTTTTTTGGAGAAGTTTTGCTCTATCATATGCAATGTTATATTCTACATTCACTTCCTAGAAAATTTCAATTAAGAAAAATTCTCCAATCCTTTTGGCATTATTGTCCTTCAGTCCTAGCCTCCTCTTTTGATTCAAGATGTGTTTCTGGGCAAGAGTCAGGGGAAGGACAAGGTCATGGGGGCCAATGTACATTCTGATTACACAAATATGAAAATTAGCAGGTCCCTACATGTAATGATTGTGTGTAGAATGAAGTCTGGTGGATGCATTCACTTGATCTTATGACTGCCTCTTAATTCAACATTTTAGCTCTTTACTAGCTCAAAACCAAACTATGTATCTCTTTCTTTTCAATACAGTTGGTCAAACCCCCTTCCTCTAACTCCCCTTTAAACATCAGTATCCCCTAAGGGTCTTCCCTATTCTCCCTTATCTTTTCATGGCTTCAAGTCCTCCTTGTGGACTGACTGGTCTTTCTCAAGTCCAAATGCCTCTGCTTAATTTTGCACCTAGATATCTAACTGCCAAGTGGCTATTTCCGCTTAGACTTTCCACGGGCTTCTCTGGTTCATCACGTTTAAAATCAACCTATCATGACTTATCCACTCAGTCACTCAAGCCAAAAACCTGGGACATATCCCAGATTCCTCTCTCTTGTCTGTCTTGCAGTCAATCGCCGGGCTTATACATTCTTCTTGCTAAATATCTCTTGAACCTGTTCCTCCTTTAGACCCTAATATATTCTACTTAGTTCAGGTTACCATCAGCTTTTACTTATATGAGTATAATACCTTTTCTCTTCTTCTAGTCTTACCTGATTTGTCCAGAGTAATCTTTTTAACATAAAAATCTAATCCTTAAAATTCTTCAGATAGAAATTCCTTTGCATGCCATACTAGCCATGCTGTTATCTAGCCTATGGCTAGCTTCTGGCTTCTTCCTGGCCATCATTCTCCCTTCCCTCCCCCTACCCACCCCTTACATCTTATACTCCATTAAAATTCTGAAATATCTGTTGGTTACTCAAGTCATAATGCCTTTCTTTATGGTGTAGGCCTTTGCACCGGCAATAAATGGGTTTCTTGTCAATATGTATGTTTGGCTGTCCTCAGCTGTCCTTCAGCCTGCAGCTTAAATGCTACCCTTTCTGTGAGGCCTCATCTGCCTCTCTCAATCAAACTTAAGTGCTTCTTTTCTTACATGTTTGTAACAATGTTTATAAATGTCAATTATGGTTATTCCCACACTACATTGCATTTGTTCATTTGCAGGTATATAACCATCTCGCTGAAAAGTTGTAAGACTTGGAATAGTTTGGGTCAAATACAGAGAATATTCAAGAGATGTTGGCTAAACGTAGACCAGCACCTAGACCAGTACCTAACAGGTCATTGGGACTCTATAATTGTATTTCACATGAAAGATTTCATAAGATTCCCAAAAAGGAACAATTTTATTTTTTTACACTGAGGGATCCGTGTACTTATATGAGCTACTTATTAAAAATTTTCTATGTGAGAATCATATTTATATTGATCAGACATTGGCAAGTTTGTTTTTAGAGGCCTTATTTAAGGTCCTGTTGACATTAGACAACTTATGAATTGAATTTGGGATAGGATCTTGAAATGTTTGTCATCGAATTCAATTTTCTTTATATTTTGCAAAGCACAACCATCGTAAACCCAGAGTAGAGTCTTTGTTCTGAGCCTTCCATGTATTTCCCTGAGCCCAGTTTTTGCTGAAGTAAATTCTTCTCGTTGAAACCAGTGTCCTCCATAACTGCTGTTAGTGTGCTTCCTATAGACAGTTGCCAAGGAGGTCCAAAGAGTGGTAAAATTTGGGGCTAGGATTGCTCCTCCCTGTACTATGAAATGAGATGAGAAAATTCTGATTGCAGAGTCATGAGGAAGAGATTCTGAGCATGCAGACCCTGTTGTATTTTTCTTAATACCTGGAAGAAGGAAAAAGTAAGAATATTACAACAGAGCTTTGACTTACCTTGTCACCACCTGCTAAGAGAGATGATGACTCTCCTCCAGAGGTGTTTCTTGTTAAAGGAGTGGCAGAGGACTGTAATCACTGACTTCATATTAGGAATGAAAAATTCTTTTGTGGGTAAGACTGAATGAATAAAACTTTAAAAGCCAATAATCTTAGGTTCAGTCATATAGAGTTTGCAATGCTTTATTAATTTATAAAAATGACAACCATCTATTTTCAACTGCAAACTACTCAATATTAATAATAACACTAGTGTGTTACGTGTCTTGATAGAGAATCATTCAAAGATCTGAGCTTAGTAGCAAATGTACCTTTAAGTATATATTTACTATATTTTTATAATAAAATAAAAAGTTATAGTTTATTTTGATGAAGAGAGGAAGAATATTTGTAGGGCTTAATGAAATAAATGGAAAGAACTTAAAACAGGGACTATCACAAAATGAGATTTTGTACCTGGAAAAATCTCTAGCTATATGACCTGGAGATAATGAACTATAACAAGGGCATAATGTGATTAGAATAAAATGAGTGATTTATATCAGAGAAGCCTTGTCATAAAGAAGACACAGAAGTTATCACTCTTCAGCATGGTCTAGGCATTAGTTCTATCTGCGTTTGCATAGTGAGTACCTCTGAAACATTTTCTATTTGACCTCTAGGATTCTCAATTCAATGTGTATTTTGTGAGATTGAGCCAATGAGGCAAATATTTAAATGAATAATGGAACATTTTTTTAAAATTATTGATTCCCAGAGATCTGGCATGTTTAGGCATGCTCAGTATTTCTGTTCAAATTCATGGGAGGTTTTATCTCACTGTGAAAATGGTTTTCTGATCCCTCATCTCTCAGAATAAATCTGATTTGTTTTTGAGTGTCTTAGAAAATTATTCCCACATCTGAATAGACTGTAACTTGCTTATGAGGTCGGAAAGAGTAGATCATCACCACCAAACTTGAGGTGGGGAGGGCCAGTGTAAATATTTTTCTTTTGAAATATGTTTTCAAGCTATGCTCTATAAAAGGAACTTGCAAGTCTAATTGGTGTACAAGTACACTCCCATGATGCACAGTAAGCTCCAGGGACATTTTAGTGTCAACCTGCCAGAAAGTTGTAACAATATATACATCCCCAACAGTGACTGAAAACACCTGCTATGGTCGGGAGAATAATGCCTCCCCACAAAATATCCACATCTGAATCCCTGGAACCTTCAAATATGTGAAAGTTACATTGCAAAGGGAAACTAAGGTTGCTAGTCAGCTGACCCTAAAATATAGAAATTACCCTGGGTTATCCAGGAGGACCCAATGTAATTACAAGAGTCTTTAAGAGAGGAAAAGAGAGGCAGAAGCGGACAAGAGGTGGCAGCATGAGAAGGCTGCCTTTGGAGGGTAGACCAAGAGGGCCGTAAGTCAAGACGTGCAGGGTACATCTAGAATCACAAAAAAGGAAGAGAAACAAATTCTGTCTTTGAACCTCCAGAAGGAATGCTGGCTACCCTGCCAACACCTTGATTTTAGCTCAGTGAGACCCATTTTGAACATCTGACTTCTAGAACTAAGATAAGTTTGTATCATCTAAGGCTCTAAGTGGTGGTAATTTGTTACAGCAGTAATAGGAAACGGATACATCCAAGTTTCTTCACATCTTTGCTGACATGGGATATTACTGCTCTTTTATGTCTTTTCTAGCCCAACAGTCAAAAATATGTTATTAGTTGGGGAGCCTGGGTGGCTCAGTCAGTTAAGTCTCTGCTTTTGGCTTGGTCATGATCTCAGGGTCCTTGGATCGAGCCCCGCCTCAGCCTCTGCGCTCAACAGGGAGTCTGTCTGTTTGTCCCTCTGCCCCTCCCCCACCAATAAATAAAATCTTTAAAAATATATTCTATTGGTCTTTAATTTTTCATTATTAAGTTGAGCTTATTTCCTCCTTCTAGATCCTTGATGAATATTAAAATTTCTTTATGAACATCCAGCTTATGGAATGAACCTATTTCATTATTGAAGTTTAAATTTTTTTGTTTTTGTTTTTTTTCCTTATCCTTTTATTTGACCATTAAGTATCATTTTTGCTTTTGGTGTCTAGCACATTAAGAAAGGAACCTACTAAGTTTTTACCAGGATTATGATGACTTCTTATAGAAATAAAGCAGCTTTTCAATGTTGCTAGAAATAATTACATGCTTTCTTTTAGTATGTTTTCTACTTTAAACTATTAATGTAATAAGCTATGAGAATAGGCTTCTTACCTTGACCCATTCATAGAGCACTAGAGTATATTGCGCTTTGTGGTAGTTCATTATTATTTAATAAGCTGCTGAATTCAGTTTTGCATGTATATTTATGAAAGAGATGCACGTATCCTTTTCTTTCCTGCTAATTTCCATCATGGTTATGTTAGTCCTAGAAATGAATGGAAAGCCTTCGTCTTTGCTGTGTTTTGTAATCATTTCAATATATGGGAGCTATTTGTGGAACACTCTGCATGCTATGCTTTGTTACACATCCTCTTTCCCTACCCCATTTCATATTATGTCAGTAAATTCAAAGGTATTTAGAAAGAAAAGGAAAATAAATATATTACCTCAAACTGCTATTTTGAGGTTGCAACTCCCCTCATCTTTTAAAATCATAGAGGTTTTTTCCATCTGTAAACCATTCCTGTAACTGTAGAGGAAGGAAGAGAGACATAAGAAAGGCTCTTCTTGGAGAGTTGTTGGCAACATAGCTACCTATAATTTCATTAGATTTCCTTTTCTGTGATGTTTTATTTTTATTACTATTACCATCATTATCATGATTATGCCTTATATGAAACCCGTTTACACTATACCAAATTATAAGTATATTGTTAATTCATCTTTTATGATGTCAATTTGGACTGTGTACACACAAGTGTCCAGGATAAAAGAAGTAATAGCCCCATGTCACTTTATCATGATCAGAACATTTAAGCAGAATTGTGTTTAGGATATCACATTAAAAGTGTATTCGCTTTCTAAATTATAAAAGCATTACAAATTCTTCCAAAAACAAGTTGGAAAGCACAGAAGAAAGAAGAAAGAAAATTATTTACAGTGTGATCTTCCAGATAAATTCATCAGTACATGTGAACTTTATGCACATAATTGCATAGATATTTTTCCAAAACCAGAATCATCCTCTACATCATTTTTGTTTTGTAACCTGCTTTTTCACCTCAGAATATATTATTAAAATTTTTCATGTCATGAAATACTTTCACAACGTTATTTTAGTGAATGTGTTATAATTTAATCTGTGATGTGATCATGATATAGCAGATTACCTACTGTGAAACAGTTGTTTCCATTTTATTACTGTTTATGGTACTATAATGAACACGATACAATGATTATTTCCTTGAGATGAATTCCCAGAAGTTGAATTGATAACTTAAAAGGGTTGCACATTATAATGACTCCTCATATGCTTAGCCAAATTTCCCTCTAGAGGTTACTTTATATATCATTCCACAATAAGTATAGGAAAGTGACCATTTCCCTCACCAACGAAGAATCTTGGATTTGTCTTAATAGTTTCCAATTTGATTAGCAAAAAACTATTTCATTTTGATATGTATTTCTTTAACTAGATATATCCATGATCACTAGCTCAACAACTTTTTCAAAATTTGCACTTCTTTTTGACTTTTACCAAGATAATTCAGAACAGTACATTATACAAGCATCTCAGGGAGCCTGGGGTAACATAGTAGCATAGCAAACTATAAGCAAAAAAATCTCATCCTTCAGTGAGTCATAGGACTATCCACACTAACTGGTACACATAGAAACCATTAATATCCTTTCTCTCATCAGGTTTTTGTCACCAAATGAGCTCAAGTCAGATTAGGTTTTGCTGCTCTATGAATGCTAGAAAAGCTTTATTTTCAGAGCTTTCCTACTTCAAAATTGAAGACAAGGGATGGTGGACAGGTAGTGAGGTTGATAATTGTTTTTCTTAAGTCTGTTGGGTATTGATGAATTGGTTTTTCATATCCTTCACTCAATTTTTTATAAGGATGCTTGATATTTTCCTCATTGGCTTGTAATAGTTCTTTGCATATTAAAGATATTACCTCTTTACCTGTTACAGATGTTATAAATATTTGTTCTGAGTTTTATTTGTTATTAAGATTGTTTATAACAGCTGTTGTCAAACTTGAGTCTTCCCAAGAATAACCTGGTGTGTATGTGTGTGTTTCTGTGTGTGGTATGGAGTGGATGTGCATGTGTGCATGCTTGGGTGTCCACATGCATGTTTCATGCAAAGTCCTGAATGCTGTCCATAGAATATTTGATATAAAAGGTCAAGGTAGTTATCATTGGTCATCATACTGATGGTAGCTAACACTTGTGAGCATAGCATAACATATAGATTTGTCTAATCACTATATTATACACATGATATTATATATTATATTGTATATTAAAACTAATATAACATTGTGCATCAACTGTACTTCAAAAAAATAAATAAATACAGGTTCTAATATATATAGTGGTAATGGTTGCACCACTTTGGAGTAAATTAAAAACGATGAAGTTTACAATTTAAATGTATGAATTGTATGCTATGTGAATTATATCTCAATAAAGCTGCTAACAGAAAACAAAAAGGTCTAAGTAGAATTATGAAATCTGAATCTTAGAAAGCCCAAATATGATTCTAACACAGGTCATCAGAGATTCACATTTTGGCTTGTGGTAGTTTTTGCTTAACTTGTAGTTGTTTTCGATTTATCTGATAAAACCTATCTGTCTTGTCTTTTGTGATTTCTGTCCTTTATGTTAAGCTGGGGATACTGTGTTTCAGAAGAGGCATTGACAAACTAGAGAGCATGTACAAACGCCAACTGGAATGTCAAGAGACCCAGAAAGAATGACAAAGGAATGGTGGAGGGAATGGGGATGTTTAGCATAAAGCCTAGACTTTGAGGAGGAATGTGCCAGCTATCATCCTCTGTCAAGTGGAAAGACAGTTCAACTATTCTCTGTTGCACCAGAAAGTTGTACTAAGAACACTGTGTTGAAATTCAGAACATCAAATGCATCTTCCATGTGAATTTTCCTTTATAAAACATATCTGATCATGATATTTCTCAGTTTGGAATCCTTTGTGGCTTTTGTTGTCTTTAGGAGAACACTCTGTGTCCTGTGAGGTCCCTCACAATCCAAGCCTCATTTGGCAGCTTCCCCTCCCTCCACACTTCTCACCTGCTGTGTTACCCAAGTAAATGGCTTGATGTCTCTAAAAACGCAACAGGTCCATGTGTCTTTCCTCCTTCTCATATCTGAGTTTCATAAGTTATGTGATCTACTAACGTCCCCTATCCTCTAGGCTGAGCCATATGTTGAGCTCTAGTCAGGGCGGAGTCCTTGTGAGTCTGATTCTGTCATGATCCTCTCTCTCGAATGTCACCAATGGGACCTTATCCAGAAAATAAGTCACTGAAAAACCCAATGATGTATTTATATGCATTTACATATAGTAATAAGTAGTTAATATTTATTAGTCATAGGCTATGTCCTAGGGCGACAAAGATGAGTAAAATGTACATCTACTCTTCTAAGAGCCTCAACATCTCAGAAAAGAATTAATGAAAATTAAATGAGAAAGTTTAGTGAATATTTAAAAATTGGAGAGGGGAGCAGAACTACATAATTCACATTTCAGTAGTTATGGAAATTTGAGTGAATTTATAATGCATTCAGACTTAAAAGTATAAGAGGATAAATAAAAGGAAAAGATTTAAACTTGCTTGAGTTATATAGAGGAGTAACAGCATTGTGTTCTGAACCAAATGCATAATTTTTGCCAAGATGATTAAGTGGAAGATGTTTATGCTTCTGTTGAAAATTTGATTGGTGTTATACAGCATGTTAACTGAAAGACATGCTCATTTTTACTTGCTTAGGAATCCTTAAAATGTTCAATAAAGTGCCTGCATATTTTTGCATAACAAAAGGGAACACGCGTTAAAGAATGTCTCAGGATAATGAACCTGTTACGTATTTTAGCATCTGGTATATTTATATTTCACTTCAGTCATTAATGGATACTTTTCCCTTCCACTGTCTAGAAAAAAGACATTTTTTTCCTTATGGTTACACACCAATTTGAAGTAGGAGTTGGAGTTTTTCTAGTAGCACATGACTCCAGTGTATTGCATTTGGAGTCATTCCTTTCAGATCCTAATGTGCCATGCCACTGGAGTTCTGGGTTGGTCAGAAGCCCACATTTGCCAAGGTCAGAGGCCCCCAGTATTTTAATCCCATATCTCCACCAATCCCGGGGCGGGCTAGAGAGCTCTCATGGAATGCCCATTAAGGAAAATGCATTCCTCAACATCACACAAACAGCAAGTGAAACGGCCATACCTAGGCCCGAACTTGTGTGACAGATTACAAATGTGTTTTTCTCTGTGGAGCAGTGAGGCAGCTCAGTAATTTCTAAATAGTAGACCTGTCATCCAAATGCAGTTTGACGTTATCTCTAGATGATTAGAACCCTGCGCTTTTTCTCATGGTGATTAATAACCCTTTTATTCTTTCACTGTAGAACATCAAGAGAGTTGATACTAATTGTATTAGCTAAGGCTGATTTCCTTTGCAAGATCCAAAACAGTGCATAATCCACTAGGCTGAGATCCTTGAAGGCACGAGCCATCATATTTATCTTAGTATCACCACCGTTAGGCCAGCGTGTTGCAGTAAGAGTTTCCATAAATGTGCACTGAGTTGAATTAACTTCATTTGCTGTGGATGAATTTCAGCACTAATAACGTTCTCAGTTCTATTTAGGGTTTGAAGCTTGAAGAAGCAGTGCATTTCATTCTGCCAGTAAGTAAACAACTTCATGAGAGAAATATTAGCTCTTATAGTCCATTCATTCAGCTACTTTTGGAAAACTGTCGTCACTGACTAGACACAGCAACAAATTCTAGCTAGGCAGAGCAAATGTTATAATTTATAACTAAAAGATGTCTTTGGTTGGGATTTGGGCCAGTTTTCCTCAATGTTCACATTAAATATTTGCTACTATTTTAACACATTAGTTTCTAAAGAATTCTAGAATCTTGCTGTAGCAGAAAGGTCTTCTCATTTCCAGGGAAGTCAGAGACCATTAAAACTCCCAGTGTAATGAGGTAAAGGGAAGGTCAGAAATACTTGTAAAAGATAGAGTATACAAATAAAAATGTCAACTGCTTTATCAATGACATCTCGTCTCAGTGTCTCTTTTTCTTTTTAAATTTTATTTTATTATGTTATGTTAGTCACCATACATTACATCATTAGTTTTTGATGTTGAGTTCCATGATTCATTGTTTGCGTATAACACCCAGTGCTCCATGCAGTACGTGCCCTCCTTAATACCCATCACCGGGCTAACCCATCCCCCACCCCCTCCCCTCTAGAACCCTCAGTTTGTGTCTCAGAGTCCATAGTCTCTTGTGGTTTGTCTCCCCCTCCGATTTCCCCCCTTCATTTTTCCTTTTCTACTATCCTTTTTTTTTAAACATATATTGTAGTATTTGTTTCAGAGATACAGGTCTGTGATTCATCAGTCTTAAACAATTCACAGTGCTCACCATAGCACATAACCTCCCCAATGTCCATCACCCAGCCACCCCATCCCTCCCACCCCCCACCACTCCAGCAACCCTCAGTTTGTTTCCTGAGATTAACAGTCTCTTATGGTTTGTCTCCCTCTCTGGTTTCATCTTGTTTCATTTTTTTCCTCCCTTCCGCTATGATCCTCTGTCTTGTTTCTCAAATTCCTCATATCAGTGAGATCATATGATACTTGTCTTTCTCTGAATGGCTTATTTTGCTTAGCATAATACCCTCTAGTTCCATTCATGCTGTGGCAAATAGCAAGATTTCATTTTTTATGGCTGCATAATATTCCATTGCATATATATACCACTTCTTCTTTATCCATTCATCTGTTGATGGACATCTTGGCTCTTTCCATCGTTTGGCAATTGTGAACATTGCTGCTATAAATATTGGGGTGCACATATCTCTTCGGATCCCTACATTTGTATCTTTGGGGTAAATAACCAGTAGTGCAATTGCTGGGTTGTACGGTAGCTCTGTTTTCAACTTTTTGAAGAACCTCCATACTGTTTTCCAGAGTGGCTGCACCAGCTTGCATTCCCACCAAATGTGTAGGAGGGTTCCCCTTTCTCCTCATTCTTGCTAACATCTGTCGTTTCCTGACTTGTTAGTTTTAGCCATTCTGACTGGTGTGAGGTGGTATCTCATTGAGGTTTTGATTTGGATTTCCCTGATGCCGAGCGATGTTGAGCACTTTTTCATGTGTCTGTTGGCTATTTGGATGTCTTCTTTGGAAAAATGTCTGTTCATGTCTTCTGCCCATTTCTTGATTGGATTATTTGTTCTTTGGGTGTTGAGTTTGATAAGGTCTTTATAGATTTTGGATACTAGCCGTTTATCTGGTATGTCATTTGCAAATATCTTCTCCCATTCTGTGGGTTGTCTTTTGGTTTTGTTGACTGTTTCCTTTGCTGTGCAAAAGATTTTTATCTTGATGAAGTCCCAATAGTTCATTTTTGCCCTTGCTTCCCTTGCCTTTGGCAGTGTTTCTTAGGAAGAAGTTGCTGTGGCTGAGGTCAAAGAGGTTGCTGCCTGTGTTCTCCTCAAGGATTTTGATGGATTCCTGTCTCACATTTAGCTCTTTCATCCATTTTGAGTCTATTTTTGTGTGTGGTGTAAGGAAATGGTCCAGTTTCATTCTTCTGCATGTGGCTGTCCAATTTTCCCAACACCATTTGTTGAAGAGACTGTCTTTTTTCCATTGGACATTCTTTCCTGCTTTGTCGAAGATTAGTTGACCATAGAGTTGAGGTCCATTTCTGGGCTCTCTCTTCTGTTCCATTGATCTATGTGTCTGTTTTTGTGCCAGTGCCATACTGTCTTTTTTTTTTTTATTGTTCAAATTTTTATTTTGATGCACAGTATGAGAAATGAACTTTTAAATCAACTAAATTTTATGGATAATGAAACAGCAAATAAATTAGACCCATGTTAAAATAGAAGGTCAGTTAAATGTCCAAACTTAAGGATATAAGAGCCACAGATAAACTTCTCGATTCCACAGTCTTCTTTAAAAGGTCGAAGTCTTTCAAACACAACTTTGCTATGAACTAACTGGTCCAGAACTCAACAGCACATGGGAATGTTTAACAGGGGTGGTGATCAGGGACACGTTTCCTTGGTGCTGCTTTGATAATGTTGTCCACACAAAGAATCACCTCTGCTGCTTCAGCTGCACTCAAAAGAACTTGTTGCTTTACTTGGAAACTTTCTCTTATACCCAGTACTGCCTGCCATATCTCCAATGGTACCTTCCTTCATATCCAGTCCAGCAGTTGTATTGCCTTCACTATGGGCAGCTCGGAGCTGTGCCACCAGATCCGCACTGTCATAGCCTGCATTATCAGCTATGATAGTTGGCAACATTCTCAGGGCTTTAGCATAAGACTCCATTGCAACAGCTTCTTTGCCTGGTTTTCTACTGGCAAGCTGTGTCACAGCATGAGCCATCAGCATCTCAGAACAACCTCCTCCATAAACTGTTCTAGAATCCTTCACAGTTTGGGCAAGAACACAAAGAGCATCATGCAAAGATCTTTCTGCTTCATCTAAAATTTGTTGAGTGGCACCACAAAGAACAATGGTACAAGCTTCACCAAGGGCCACCCCAGAAAAGTGGATGAGTTTATCTTCTCCATTCATGACTTTCTCAATTAGCTTGCAACTTCCGAGCTTCACTAGTTCTGGGTGGTCAAAGGTAGAGGCAATTTCACCACCTGTGACAAGAGCTAGGCATTCCACACCTGCAAAATCTGCATGTTCAATTGCCATAACACCAGCAGCACCAAAGAGCTGTTCAGGATAATTATAAATTAACTGCCTGTTGATAAAGCAATTTATCCCATGCTTAAGAATATGTTCAACTTTCTCCTTCATTTTTTCCTTTTCGGCATGTTCTATTTCGGCAACCTTTGCTGTAGAATCAACTCTTACCCTGAAACCAAATATCTTTATTTTGTCTGTATCCATACCAGTATTTGCAATGAGAATTTTAGCATTTTAAATTCGCTTTGGTTGATTTACTCCAATTTTTTAATCCAACAGAAAGCCTTCGTCTAAATAGGAATCTGCCAGACTTCCTCCTAGCTTCTTGATGACGTGAATTGCCTCCAGATTACCAGAGCCTTTCAGTCTGAGAACAGCTTCTACAGCTAACTGAGTAAAATGGTCTTGTGATGAGTAAGAAGTTTTGAGGATAATGTTGTTCCCACAATGTTCATTAAATCTTGACGGAATTTAACTTCGTCAGAACCATGATCAACTGCAGAATTCAACAGAGCCTGTCTTGCCGCCTTTGTGGCTTCTCTCCAACCCGCAATGATGGTCTGTGGGTGAATCTTTTTTGCAATCAAAGATTCTGCTTCCCTTAGTAATTCTGCTGCTAAGACAGTAACAGAAGTAGTGCCATCGCCAACTTCATCATCTTGAACCCTTGACATATCAACTAAAACTTTAGCTGCTGGATTGTCCACACCGATGTTTTTTAGAATAGTTGCACCATCATTGGTTACCATAAGAGAGGCATCTCGTCCACTGCTTAACAGAATTTTATCCATGCGCCTAGGTCCTAATGTGCTCTTTACCAAGTCTCCAATAGCGATGGCACCAATAAAAGAAGACAGCTGAGCAGTCTCTGCTCTCTCTTCATCAGCTCCAGCCTTGAAGATGTTAACAGGTGCGAGGGAAAGGGACACCATGGTTCTGAGGAGTTCAGCACACACACTAATCCCTCAGATCACGCCAGGTACAAGAGGGCACCAGTGCCATCCTGTCTTGATGATTACAGCTTTGTAATAGAGCTTGAAGTCCAGAATTGTGATGCCACCCGCTTTGCTTTGCTTTTTCAACACTCCTCTGGCTATTCAGGGTCTTTCCTGGTTCCATATAAATTTTAGGATTATTTGTTCCATTTCTTTGAAAAAAAGTGGATGGTATTTTGATAGGGATTGCACTACATGTGTAGATTGCTCTAGGTGGCATAGACATTTTCACAGTATTTGTGAAATATCTTCCAATCCATGAGCATGGAACATTTTTCCATTTCTTTGTGTCTTCCTCAATTTCTTTCATGAGTATTCTATAGTTTTCTGAGTACAGATTCTTTGCCTCTTTGGTTAGATTTATTCCTAGGTATCTTATGGTCTTGGGTGCAACTGTAAATGGGATTGACTCCTTAATTTCTTTCTTGTGTCTTGTTGTTGGTGTATAGGAATGCCACTGATTTCTGGGCATTGATTTTATATCCTGCCACTTAACTGAATTCCTGTATGAGTTCTAGCAGTTTTGGGCTGGAGTCTTTTGGGTTCTCCACATAAAGTATTGTATTATCTGCAAAGAGTGATGGTTTTACTTCTTCTTTGCCAATTTGGATGCCTTTTATTTCTTTTTGTTGTCTGATTGCTGAGGCTACGACTTCTAGGACTATGTTGAATAGCAGTGGTGATAGTGGATATCCCTCCGTGTTCCTGACCGTAGGGGAAAAGCTCTCAGTTTTTCCCCATTGAGAATGATAATTTGCTGTGGGTTTTTCATAGATGGCTTTTATGATATTGAGGTATGTACCCTCTATCCCTACACTCTGAAGAGTTTTAATCAAGAAAGGGTGCTGTACTTTATCAAATGCTTTTTCTGCATCTACTGAGTGGATCATATGGTTCTTGTTCTTTCTTTTATTAATGTATTGTATCACATTGATTGATTTGTGGATTCTGAACCCACCTTGTAACCCAGGGATAAATCCCACTTGGTTGTGGTGAATAATCCTTTTAATGTACTGTTGGATCCTATTGGCTAGTATTTTGGTGAGAATTTTTGCATCCATGTTCATTAGGGATATTGGTCTGTAATTCTCCTTTTTAGTGGAGTCTTTGGTTTTGGGATCAAGGTAATGCTGACTTCATAAAATGAGTTTGGAAATTTTCCTTCCATTTCTATTTTTTGGAACAGTGTCAGAAAAGTAGGTATTAATTCTTCTTTAAATGTTTGGTAGAATTCCCCTGGGAAGCCATCTGGCCCCGGGCTCTTGTTTGTTGGGAGATTTTTGATGACTACTTCAATTTCCTTAGTGGTTATAGGTCTGTTCAGGTTTTCTATTTCTTCCTGGTTCAGTTTTGGTAGTTGATACTTCTCTAGGAATGCATCCATTTCTTCCAGATTATCTAATTTGCTGGCATAGAGTTGCTCATAATATGTTCTTATAATTGTTTGTATTTCTTTGGTGTTGTTTGGATCTCTCCTCTTTCATTCATGATTTTATTTATTTAGGTCATTTCTCTTTTCTTTTTGAGAAGTCTGGCCAGGGGTTTATCAATCTTATTAATGTTTCAAAGAACCAGCTCCTGGTTTCGTTGATCTGTTCTACTGTACTTTTGGTTTCTATTTCATTGATTTCTGCTCTGATCTTTAGTATGTCTCTTCTCCTGCAGGGTTTTGGCTTTATTTGCTGTTCTTTCTCCAGCTCCTTTAGGTGTAGGGTTAGGTTGGGCATTCAAAACTTTTCTTGTTTCTTGAGAAAGGTTTGTATTGCTATATATTTTCCTCTTAGGCCCGCCTTTGCTGCATCCCAAAGATTTTGAACAGTTGTGTTTTCATTTTCATTGGTTTCCATGAATTTTTAAAATTTTTCTTTAATTTCCCAGTTGACCTATTCATTCTTTAGTAGGATGCTGTTTATCCTCCATGTATTTGAGTTCTTTCTGACTTTCCTCTTGTGATTGAGTTCTAGTTTCAAAGCATTGTGGTCCAAAAATATGCGGGGAATGATCCCAGTCTTTTGGTACCAGTTGAGACCTGATTTGTGACCCAGGATGTGATCTATTCTGGAGAATGTTCTGTGGGCACTAGAGAAGAATGTGTATTCTGTTGCTTTGGGATGGAATGTTCTGAATATATCTGTGAAGTCCATTTGGCCCAGTGTGTCATTTAAAGCCTTTATTTCCTTGTTGATCTTTTGCTTAGATGATCTGTCCATTTCCATGTGGGGAGTGTTAAAGTCCCTACTATTATTGCATTGTTGTCGATGTGTTTCTTTGATTTTGTTATTAATTGGCTTATATAATTGGCTGCTCCCATGTTCGGGGCATAGATATTTACAATTGTTAGATCTTCTTGTTGGATAGACCCATTAAATAGTATATAGTGTCCTTCCTTATCTCTTATTACAGTCTTTGATTTAAAATCTAATTTGTCTGATATAAGGATTGCCACCCTAGCTTTCTTTTGGTTCCCATTAGCATGGTAAATGGTTTTCCACCCCCTCACTTTCAATCTGGAGGTGTCTTTGGGTCTAAAATGAGTCTCTTGCAGACAGCATATCAATGGGTCTTGTTTTTTTATCCAATCTGATAGCCTGTGTCTTTTGATTGGGGCATTTAGCCCATTTACATTCAGGGTAGCTATTGAAAGTTATGAATTTAGTGCCATTTTATTGCCTGTAAGGTGACTGTTACCGTATATTGTCTCTATTCCTTTCTGGTCTATGTTACTTTTAGGCTCTCTCTTTGCTTAGAGGACCCCTTTCAATATTTCTTGTAGGGCTGGTTTCGTGTTTGCAAATTCTTTTAGTGTTTTGTTTGTCCTGGAGGCTTTTTATCTCTCCTTCTATTTTCAATGACAGCCTAGCTGGATATAGTATTCTTGGCTGCATATTTTTCTCGTTTAGTGCTCTGAATATATCATGCCAGTCCTTTCTGGCCTGGGTCTCTGTGGATAGGTCTGCTGCCAGTCTAATGTTTCTACTGTTTTAGGTTACAGACCTCTTGTCCTGAGCTGCTTTCAGGATTTTCTCTTTGTCTCTGAGACTTGTGAGTTTTAGTATTAGATGTTGGGGTGTTGACCTATTTTTATTGATTTTGAAGGGGGTTCTCTGTGCCTCCTGGATTTTGATGCCCATTTCCTTCCCCAAATTAGGGAAGTTCTCCACTATAATTTGCTCTAATATACCTTCCCCCCTTCTCTCTTTCTTCTTCTTCTGGGATCCCAGTTATTCTAATATTGTTTTGTCTTATGGTATCACTTATCTCTCGATTCTGCCCTCATGATCCAGTAGTTGTTTATCTCTCTTTTTCTCAGCTTCTTTATTCTCCATAATTTGGTCTTCTATATCACTAATTCTCTACTTTGCCTCATTTATCCTAGCAGTTAGAGCCTCCATTTTTTATTGAACCTCATTAATAGCCTTCTTGATTTCAAAAGAACTAGATTTTAGTTCTTTTATTTCTCCAGAAAGGGATTCTCTAGTATTTTCCATGCTTTTTTCAAGCCCAGCTCATACCTTTATAATCATCTTTCTGAACTCTAGTTCCAACATCTTACTAACGTCCATATTGATTAGGTCCCTGGCAGCCGGTACTGCCTCTTGTTCTTTTTTTTTTGATGTGAGTTTTTCCATCTTGTCATTTTGTCCAGAGGAGAATAGATGAATGAGAGAACAAAATGCTAAAAGGGTAACAACAACCCCAGAAAAATATACACTAAACAAATCAGAAGAGTTCCGAAACCTGGGGGGAAAGAAAGGGAAAGAGAAAAAATAAAGAATATGATCAGGCTGGTAAATAGATCAGAGCCACACACTAGATTTTGGGCATATTTTGGTTTGTTAGAAGAAACTGCTTCCCAAAATTTTAAAGAAAGAAAAACTTATATATGTACAAAAATAAGGGTAAATACGATGAAGGGACAGAATATGTCTGCTAAGATGAAAATTATAAAAGATTTTATAAAAGGAATTGACAAGTTGGTTGAAAAAAGAAAGAAGAAAAAAAACAAAAAAGGGGAGAGAATGTGATCAGGCAGGAGACTAGAACAAAGCCATACAGTAGAGATTTAGGATATATTTTGGACTGTTAGAAGAAACTATCTCAAAATTATAGAGAGAGAAAAACTCATATATATATATACATATATATATGTATATATATACAAAAAATAAGGTTAACTACAATGAAGGAATAGAATATGACTCTAAAAATGAAAAATAAAGAAGACTTTAAAAAACGGATTGATAAGATGTTGGCTGAAAAAGGGAAAGAGAAAAAAAACAGAAAAATAAAAAAATAAAATTTAAAAAATTAACTTTGAAAGACTAAAGAATCATGGGGACAAAAATCCATGCATTCTATGTGCAGTATTCCCCTAGTGCTGGAATTCTGCAGTTCTCATTGATTGGTAAACTTGGCCTTGGCTGGCTGTTCTTGCTGACCTTCTGGGGGAGGGGGCTTGTTGCAGAGATTCTCAAATGTCTTTGCCCGAGACAGAATTGCACCGCCCTTGCCAGGGGACAGGCTAGGTAATCTGCTCGGGTTTGCTCTCGGTAGTTTTTGTTCCCTGAAAGCTTTCTGTACAGCTTTGGAGGATGAGAATGAAAATGGCAGCTTCCCAATCTCTGGTCCCGGAGGAGCTGAGAACTGAGGGCCCCACTCCTCAGTGAGCCCCCAGAGAAAAGCAGTCAATCACTCCTGTCTCCCTGGTCTCCAGCGGCACTCCGTGCTCACCTGGCCTGAGACCAAGCATTTCTATCTCTGGCACAGGGCCGCTGGGGGAGATGGGTGGGGGGATGGGGTAACTGGGTGATGGACCTTAAGGAGGTCACATGATGTAATAAGCACTGGGTATTATATAAGACTGATGAATCACTGACCTCTACCTCTGAAACTTATAATACACTGTGTTAATTAATTGAATTTTAAAAAATGATAAAATTTGTAGCTACCTATTATTGCTACATGTACACTCATTCCCTCCTCCCCCCCCACCCCCTGGAAACCACCATTTTCCATCTGTCTCTGTGAATTTGACCACTGTATCTACCTCATGTAATTGGAATCATGTGGTGTGATCTTTTTTGTGGCTGGCTTATTCCACCTAGCATAATCTCTTCACATTTCATCCATGTTGTAGCAGGAAATTCCTTCCTTTTTAAGACTGAACAATATACATATACAAACTGTGTGGATATACCCATTTTGTTCACCTACTCACCTGTCAGTGGCCACTTGGGTTGCTTGCACCTTTCCGCTATTGTAAATAACACCGCTAGGAACATGGAGCTCCAAGTACATGTCTGAGTCTGTGCTTTCAAGTCTTTTGTGTATATACTCAAAAGTAGAATTGCCAGATCATATGGTAATTATACTTTTAACTTTTTGAGAAACTATCATACTATTTTTCTTAGTGACTACACCATTTTACAATCCCAATAGTGCACAAGAGTTGCAATTTCCCACCTTCTCCCAACACTTGTTATTTTCTGAGTTTTTTAGATCATACCCATCCTAATGGATGTGAAGTGGTACCTCATTACTGTTTTGCTTTGATTGTCCTAATGATGAGCCATACTTTTTTTTTAAATTATGAACTTTTTATATTAGTTAAAAGAAGGCCTTTATTTCTGACTGAGTTATTTGGAGCTCTGCTTCCTAAGAACCCCAGGAGCCGTATAACCTCCTAAATTCCCATGCTGTAAGGTAGCTTTTCCAATAGAAATACAATGTGAACCACATAGATAATTTTAAGTTTTCTCATAGCCACATTTAAAAGAAAAAGAAATATGTAAAATTAGTTTTAATATTTTATTTAATACAGTATATCCAAAATACTATCATTTTAACCTGTAATCAATACAAAAGTTTTTAAGGAGGTATTTACATTCTTTTTTCATACTAAATTGTTACTGTGCATTTTCTGCTTATAGCACATCTCAATTCTGACTATCTACATTTCAAGGGCTCAGTAGTTAATACTGTGTTAGATGGGTCTAAGATCTTGATTGTAATTAAACACTGAATAATGCTCTGAGAAATCTTAAGGCAATAACAGCCAATTATCATTACATGATTTACAGAAATCCTGTATACCTGGCAGCTTGTGAGTGGATGAGGACATTTTGCTGCCCTGCCACCATCCACCCATTGGCCACACACACTCATAAATGGAAGGACACTTCCTTCTGGATAGCAACATCAAGAGGGTCCCACCATTTTGTTATATTTTACTATAAGGTGACAGTATTATTTTATACTATTTTATATTTTTTTTAAAACTTACAGTATTTCAGCTAACCTAGAAATGATGAAACATTGTTTGGCTAGTGTGGGAACCTCACCACAAATGCTTTGATTGCCCAGCAGTCAATGTATGAACAAAGTTTGGAATCACACCATTCATGAATTGGTTGGTTTCTGTATGGGTGACCACTTGAATATTTGACAATGGCCTTTAAATCAGCTCTATTAGTTCTCCTATCTCCTATTATATCTCCTATTATATTTCCTATCTCCTGATAGGAGTATCAGGATGCTTTTAAAAATTTTTTCTTCTCTCTCTCTCTTTTTTTCCAGCAGCTGGGGAGTCACATAAGTAGTACCATGCTAACTCTTTGATCATCTAAGTGATTTTTTAATCTCCTCACAAGCCAAGGCACCATAATGTAAATAAAGCCTGATTGGTGCCAAATCAGAAATTGTCACATGAGATACTAAATCCTCTGAGATCCTTATTTGCTTTAATAACAGTGATGTTTCGTAAGCCAAGAGTCATCTTTGGGGCCAGCCTATCATTAATAACCATAAGTTCAAGCCCATTTCAGTGCTCCTCAGAGTTTCCTATTTGTTCATCTCTGTACAGCCTGCATGCCAAGTAGTTAAAGAACTTTCAAAAAATTAAGAGGGAATCCCTTGTCAGGTTAAGCTTAAATGTTGACAGCTTGAATCACAAGGTAATTGTTCATGAATTAGTGATGCTGTGAGCTTCATTGAAATTTAATGGACAGTACTGATCTTTCTAAGCTTCCTATAGAATATAACCATTTTTAATTGCTCAGAGTGTCAGATACCCCTGCTTGCACTGGATTTCCCCTTTGAACTAGGAAGTAGCTACCAGGGAACTAAATCCTTGCCTGTCGCCACTCTAGTCCCTCAGGGCACTGAGCTTCCCGGCAATGCTCAGTGACACTTGCTAACCCACTGACTAATGGGAAAAGTTGTATTCTTATCACCATGAGCCCATGGATTCTACCTATGATGCCAAAAATAAATTTAGCTAATTAAAATAATAAATATTTATTCAATAATTATGTGAGTGTGTGTCAAATACCAACTCTGAGCTAGAGGCATCACACTTATTAATCAATTTATCACATAAATCAGGCGCATTTAGATGAAACGGCCATTTTTCCATTTTATGTGTGTAAACAGAGGCCCAGAGAAGACACATCTCGACAGTGTCACTTAACAGCTCTGGCACACTGGACACGTTATGTAACAGAGCTCCAGTTGTCCCTATTTATAGGATGGGAGCAATAACACTGCCACTAAGTGTTGCTGTAGGAAATGAATTACATAGTGTTTTATTTTAATCTTACTTTATTCTTTTCACTTTGCAGGAATGGAATGAGTTTGTGCAAAGCATTTCACTTTTGATTAGAAGGTGAAAAAATATCTCCTCACTTAGACTCATGAAACCAGTCTTCACTGAGTTAGATCAGATTGCTCTGTCTCAGACAAATAACTGGGCCAAGTGGAAAAAAACAAAACAAAACAAAACAAAAAAAACCCTGAATAGGCTTATTTAAGGTTACCTTTCAGTATTTTACAAAATGACCACTGATAAAGGTGTTCTATAGATCACTGTTGTAATCTAAATTAAAAGTTATAACATAATTAATGTAGAAGTTTTCAAGCACTCACATAATCCTGTGACATTTTTTAGGCAGAACCAGATTCCAGCTAGGGGCTTATAAAAACAAAATTAAATGAACTGCACACACATACAAATATTGAATCATATCTGCTATAGAAGTACTACTATTCAGTTTAGAAGATTTTATTTCTAGTCAACCGTGTGTGAGTGTGTGTGTGTGTGTACCCAGTTTTAACTTGCACCAGAAGATTTAAAATACCTAAAATATCTATCACTTTGAAATATTTTTAGCTTTAAAATAATTTTATATAAAAGCTATACCTATTCAGTTGCAACTGATACCGAGAGATTTAAAATTTCTTTTATTTATTTATTTATTTGAGAGAGAGCGAGCGCACACCAGCAGAGAGAGGGAGAAGCAGACTCCCCGCTGAGCAGGGAGCCCGATGTGGGGCTCAGTCCCAGGACACTGGGATCATGACCTGAGCCGAAGGCAGATGCTTAACCAACTGAGCCACCCAGGCACCCCGAGATTTAAAATTTCTTTGTCCGTCGACAGTTTCTTACCACATTATGTATTTTTATTACAGTTGATAAGAGTGAAAGACTACTTAGGGAGTGTTTCTTAATATTCAAAACTGATAAACCACAACTGTGTTGTCCAAACTGCCGAGACAATTGGTACATCTCTCACTTCTCTGACACTGTGTTGTTCTTCCCAGAAATGTCTTGAATTAGCCACTTCATGTTTCTTGCTTCAGACTGTATGGTATAAATTTCATTGTTTCCATTAAGTACTTCTTAAGTACCAACAATATGCCAGACCCTAGGCATGCAATATGGTGGATAAAAATGACATTACCCTTTTGGAACCTAGAATCTGGTGGCAGAAGCAGATATTAATCAATGAATCATAGAAAGAAATACACAAGTACAAGATGTGGTGATTTGTCTTATGGAGAAGTACAGGGATATATGAGAACATTGAAAGGGGGACCTGGCATAGTCTAAGGAGCTTGGTTAGAGATCCCATCTCTGACCAATCAACCAGAGAGGGATGGAGGGAAAGAACTTGGGCTTTGAATAGATATAAGCTTTAGTTTCAAACCTACCTTCTGTGTCCTGAGGTATGTTGTTGAAGTTCTCTGAAATCTAAGTTTCCTCACTTATAAAAGAACTTTATTGTATTTACTTCAATAGAGTTCCGAAAGACTATAAAATAGATTTGTTATTGGCTGGCACATAGTGTGCATTTAGTAAATAATAGTGTCCTTTCTCTTCATTGCTCCTTTGATGACAAACTTTGACTTAATGCTAATAACATTGTATTTTTCTTCTTAACGATTATTCCAAATCCTATCCAGGTCAAAGAAAAGTAATTATAATACAGAATTGTATCTACTGTACAAATACTGATACTCAATTTAGGGCATTTTATTTCTAGTCAAGTGTTTGACCAGTAATGTAATTAAGTGAATGGATTCATTGACTTTAGGAAAATAGCATGCATTGTGCTTATTTTTAGCTTGGCTGAGTAAAGCCATGTGACTTAAAGGAAAACCTCCAGAACTAAGAGTTGAGAGAACATGATGTAACTGAGGTGCTTGAAAAGTTGTGGTGCAGCTCTGGGCCTCACAGGAATCCTAAATCCCTTTTAGTTCAGTCATTTGGGGAAGCTGGAAAATGATGTTAGTGCCGATTACACATGGTTGACTCTTATTCTTTCTGGTATTCATAGCTTAAGGGCCATCTCCTTTGAGAAACCTGCCCTGACTCCCTAAAAGTGACGTTATGTGTCAGTCCCCTGGGCTCCATTAAAAAACAACCCTGCAACTCTACGGAATGTCTGTGCATAGGACTGATTATTCACCGTACTGTGGTCTCCATGAGGAGTGGCACAGTGCCCATCTCACACCTCAGCCCTTGGCACAGTGCCTGGCACTTAAAAATGCTATTTAGGGAATATCTGGTTCATCATCTAAGACAGAAAAAGACCAGTTATGTGCTCACCACTGTTCTGAAAAAGCATATAGACTGGACTTCCACCTGAAGGACATTATAATTAAGGAAGGAGAGCAATACTAAAACACAAACAAAAAACCCAAACCATATCAGAAGGGCATCATAAAATGACATATTCTCTATATGCTCTTCAGGGCACCAGAGCTGGTCATGGGAGATTTTGAGGTTTTGAATACTGGAAGAGAATTCACTAAGTAAGAAGGGAACAGACACGACGACACATGGGGAACATCATGAGTTAAATATAGAACAGTGTATGGATCAGGACTTGGAAAGAGCCACAGAGTCCATGTGGTTAGCCATGGGAACTCGCACTGGGTAGGCAGCCTGAAGTCAGACTATGCAGGTCCTTGAAAAGCAAGAGGAGGGTAGACTTGATGGGGTTGAAAATGTGAAGAAATTGATGGTGTTGAACATGAAACCCACATGCTCAGAATACAGTTCCTAGAAATTTAGGAGAGATTGTAACAAATGAACAGAGTCTGAAAGAAATAAGGCTCTGAACAAAATCGTTTTATATTTAATGTTTTAAATTTCTAACCCACGCCCATTTCTTCTATCTCGTTGATCACCAGGATCAGTTCAACCAGGTAGGTTAGTATTCACAGAGGAAGAAGAAGATGCTCCAAGAACTTAAATGGTGTGTTCAGTGTCATCTAGTTCATTAATGGCAGAGCCAGAATTAAGGGGATCAATTCCTGAATTTCAAATCTCTATCATTAAAGTTAAAACTAAAATTTATCAAGTGGTAGCAATAGTTCAGGTTTTTTTGGTATATTGTTTAAAAACAACATACCATAATCCTGTTGGGAAGGTATAGATTTTTGTTGGTGAGGGTGTTTTGCTTTTGGGTTAAAAATATATGCGTGTTTGTAAACCTACACAATAGCATTAATGAAGGGCATTAGTCAGATTTTTCTGGATAAATCGAAGTTCATAATACCCATGTGTCATAATACTCAAACAGTAACATGTGTTCATAGCTTTTGTGTCAAAAACCAGAAACAACACTTGCCATTCAAACTGCATAAACTATATACTATAAAGGGAAAATATTCGAAGAGATAGAACAAGAAATTGGGATTTACTACACAAGCTGGTTTTTCTACAGAAGAGAAATGATATGTATTCTATAAATAGAGCAAACAGAATATGGCAGTCAACATGTTTCACTTAATTTTTAAGTGCTGTTGGTTGATTCATACTCTTTGGCCACAGAATAATATATGTGATCGTTTATTGCCGAATGCTTTAGGAGGACGCTGTGTAGCATTGTGCTCAAGAGGATAGATTCTAGAGTCAGATTTGCTGGGGTAAAACCTTGGTCCCTCCATTAGCTAATTTGTTATCTTATGCATGTTTCTTAACCTCTGTAAGTCTTATTGTCTTTGTCTGTAAAATGTGGATAATAATAACTAAGTGAATTTTATCTATGATTCTTTTAAAGTAGGGAAGGTTAAAGAAGTATATTGATGGCAAAGAATAAAAAGTTTGCATGCTAGCAAAACCACAATTATGCATATATCTTATGCACAAATACAGACAAACATTTATTTCCTCTTTGCCATGAACTACTGATTTGTATTCTAGAACATGTCTAATCCATTAAGGTTTCTAACTCTTCACTATAGAAATGCCACCATTAGGTTTACAGGAAAATGGAACACAAGCTTTTATGACATTTTACTGATTTTTTAGTGGCCTATGGTGATTAATGAAGCTTTATTGGAAACCAGAAACAAATAATTCCTGGATTCCTGGTTTTATATTTAAAAGCAATTCATTAGGCATTGGGAAAATGCCTGAAAGTTGCATTTTAAAAGCTTTCATTTTTAAACCAAAGATTTTTTTCCCCAAATAAGCCTTATAACTAAAACGTGTTATCAGAGTAAGTACTTCCTAAATGTTTAAAATTTGAGTTTTCTTCTTTGCCCTTCCTCTCCTCTCATGCTATAGTGTGCATCTGTTACAAAATTATTGTTCCAAATAATGTGAGTAAACCACCAATAGGACACATTGTTGGCTAGGGCAGTTATTGCAAAAAAAAAAAAAAAATGAAGTTAGACATGGAAGAAGTGAAACTGACCTTTTAAAATATTATTCAAACCTCAGTGCCTTCAGTAACTTCTATTTCATTCTGCTATGCATAATATTTCTTTGCAGTTGGGGAAACTTACAGAAAAAACCTGGTGGCATCTAGTGGGGCAAGAATGTGGCAGAGCTGCTGTAAGGGTATAAAGAGAGCCAAGGAGATGAAGGGGTGACTCCAGTGAGTCACATCCTACATGTGTCGACTTCAGAGATATCCTCTAGTGTCGACCGAAAACCTTTCTAAATACAGGACCAATCATACAGATGTCTGAGAAGAAAAATAAGAATCTATCTTCTGACTGAGCTGAGGACAACTAGCCTTGCAAGAGATCCTTCGGAGTCAGTGTTAGAGCTCACAATACATTCTGACCTGCATGCTTCAGCTTCAAACACATCTCCTGGTCAGTGAATACATTTAATGCATTAGTTCTATTTCCCTTTGGTCCTAAAAATGATTGTTAAATTAATTGTTAGTCTATCTTATAATTGTGTTTTAGACTTGACAAAATATGGCACTTTTCTTACCAAGAGGTATTGACTCCATGGCAACTCTCTCAATCGATTATATATAGATATCATATTATATATTATATGTGTATATTATATTCAATATTATATATTCAATATTATCAGTATTTTAATTTTCCTTAAATTAACCATTATATGAATATATATGTATATACATACCCAAATTAACGTGACTTTTTTTGAACCTGACAATTCTACATTTAAATGCATATGCAAAATTAGTCATGAATATCTGAGCCAGATATTAATATATAGAGAGAGAGTATACTCTATCCATACTATATACTATAGTATATATACACTATACTGTATACCATACACTATACACACACACACACTATATTATATATGTGTGTGTGTATATATATATGTACACATACATATTTTATACACACATATGCATTCAAAGTATTTTGGCATTAATTGAATTAAGGGATGCAGAATACTTTGGGCAAAAATGTATAAATCAAATATTGATAAAAGTTAAGTGTAGCCCTAACATTGTTTATTTTCTTTGCAAACCATAGAACAGAGAAAGCAGCAGTAAATGATTCAGAACCATTGACCTATGGTAGGGAAATGCTGACTGAATATTTAAAGTGGAAGGAAAAGCACTATTTCTGATTTTAAAGGATATTGTAGGCTTTATATCAGAACTGAAGTTTGCATAATTTGTCTCTAAAATATTTTTATACGAGGTGTTTTTTTCTAAGTTCATTAAAACAAAATTATTTTTGAAATCAGATCTTGAACCTTCTAGGCAATTGATGAATTATTTGAGAAGTTTAACACAATGTCCTGATCTAAATTAAGGTAAAGATATTTGGGATAAGTGTGAGTATAATTTGGTGATTCAGAACTAATTGAAGATTGTACCTATAAAAGTGCTCTCAAAAAAATCAATATCAGTCTATAAAGTGATTTCTAAGGCTTTTATTTTCAGTCCTGTCCTGTTTAACTTTTTCATTTTAAATAAATTACATAAATTGTATTGTGGTCAAACTTACAGTAAAGATGGACGGTATAGACAATACAATGAATAACAAAAACTCTAGGCTTGTCTAAGATGCAGTTTAACAGAAATAAAGTGTGGGTCCTAGTCTCTAAACACACACACGCATGCGCGCACACACACAGATGATGAGAAATCAGCTTAAAAGTAACACATACAAAACATTTTTAAAAACAGTGGATGAATGGTGGATGTCCATTGACTGTAAATTTGCTATTAGAGCAGGAAATTAAGGAAACCAAAGAAGAAAAAAACCCACATAAAATTAGAAGTGAGAAGAATAAACAACCATGGCTATGGAGGAAATTAAAGGAAAATTTCAAAAGCATTTTAAAAACATTTTGCAAATATATTTGTATACACAAACACATTTCAAAAGCTAACATCATTGTTAATGCTGAAATATTAGAATCCTCAATACATTCTCTTTCAACTTAGAGACAAGATGAGGGTGTTCTATCAGAGTTGATTGTAGATCCCAGAAACCATTCTAGCTAGTTTAACTAGAAAGGGCCATATGGAGGAACTGCATATGAGATTGTTGAAAGAGTTGCTGGAGCAAAGTCTAGGCTAAGCTTCCAGGTAGGTCTCCTAAACAGCAGCCTCCAGCAGTCCTGCCAGGAGGGCTGCCGCCACCATTGTGATCATGAAACCAGGAAATCTGGCAGCCACTGCCCCAACTGCTGGCTCCCACAACCACACCGTCTCAGCTCTGACCTATAGCAGCAGAATGAATGCCCTTCCTCCTGCTTCTCTTTAAAACTAGGAATTATGCAGCTCTGGCTGGCTGAGAAAACCCACAACTTCTATGATGATACTCCCCAGTGCTCTGGAAGTAGCAGCCAATGGAATTAAACAAAAGAAAGAAATGAGAAATCTAAAGTAGGAAGCAAAATTACCATGTTTGCAGCCAATATGGTCATATGCTTAGAAAACCAAGAGAATCAGCACAAACACTATTATAAACAATTAGGTTTCAGAAAGATATTCGGTTTTAAAATTAATATATATAGCCAGTAACTAATTAGAAAAAACAATGAAAGAAGTCATCCTGTTTATGAGAGCAACAATAAAAAAGATGTACCAGTGATATAAAGTAACAAAAATATGTAGGTTTTATGTAAAAAAAAAACAAACAAAACTCTTGAAATTTCCTGCTAGAGTATATAAGAAAAAACAGAGGTAAAGACATACTTTGCTTTAACTAGGAAGATTCAGTATTTCCAATATTTTAATTTTCCCTAAATTAATCATGTATATGAATGTATATGTGTATATGTGTGTGTGTGTGTATATATATACCCAAATCACCATAACTTTTTTGAACCCGACAATTCTACACCTAAATGCATATGCAAAATTAGTCATGACTATCTGACCCAGATATTAAAATATGTCATGAAGCCACAACTAAAATAGTTTCTGCATTAAGAAGAAATAGAAATTCACTGGATTAGGGTCGAGATCTAAAACACATCTGAAATACATATAGAAATAATTTAATGTAAAATGAGGGTGATACTTCACATCAGTGGGGAAAAGATAGATTATTCAATAACTTTTGAGAGAACTGGCTAAGTATTCGGAAAAAAAATGAAGTTGGATCACAACCTAATTCCTTACACCAAAATCACTTCTAGATGAAGCAAATGTAAGAAGGTGAAAAATGAGTAAAGAATATGAAGAGACCATTGATAAATATAAATGAGTAATAGCCTTATCAAAGGAGGTTCAACCTTACTTAAAATTTAAGAAAAACCAATCAAAGTAAAAATGTATCATTTTTTTTTTTACCTCTCAGATCCAAAGGCTGCAAGACTGTCTTTTATAAACACCGTGATTTGGCTGTGCTCTCTGCTTTTCTGGAAAGGTTAGCCAGCCTTACCACAGTTCAGTTTTCAGTAACATCTGGGCAGCCTACCCAGATTTGTTAAAAATGTATGAGACTTGAGAAAGAAACATCTCAGCCTTTCATCCCAACCATCAAACTACTTAGCTATACATGTGAAGATTTTGTTTTCTGAAAAGATACCTACTCATTGCCTTTGCAAGAGGTGGGTGGGTGGTGATGATGGAGAAGGGGGAGTAATTGATTTTGGCGTTATAGGCATCTATCTGCCTAGAGGCATGTTTGAATTTCTAACCATGTGGACATTTTCATATTTTAAAAGAGGTATAGCATCTGGAACAGGGGTGGTGTTAGCTATGCTCTGCCCTGAGGTGGAGAACTGGTCTTGGGATTGGGTTCACATGTAGGTACTATCCTCTGAGAGAGCTCCGTGAACCAGCTAGAACATGTTAGGACAAATAGCTGTGGCATGAGAGTATTTGCAATCACATCAGAACAAGCACCTGAATGGGTTATATTGGTGGATAAAGAACTGGGATCAAAATTATAGCAGTGTTCCCAATAAGAATCTGGAAAAGGCATTAAAACATATTGGCTATGAGCTTAAGGGATATGACTGCATCAAGGAGGACATTAAAGGAAACACTTGGAAAAAAAAAAAAAAGGAAATCATTTGCGAATGAGGAAAGAAGGGAATGCTAAGCAGCAGGTCTCCAGGGAATGTGCCATGGGCTAGTAGTGAGTTCTTTCATGGAGACAGCTGTTCCAAACTCAGCCTGTTATCAGGTTGCATAAGGGAAGTGAAGGTAGAGATCAAGCTCTGGGCTTCGTAGAAGCTATCGTCATCCTTACTTGTACTTACTGTTCTTAAGAGTCCCCAGATATTTGAAAAGACAAAAAAGGAATAGTTCTATATAATGAAACAAACTTAAAATAGGTTGTAAAGGTACAAGTCAGCCACCTACTTCCTTAAGAATTATTCCGGGTTACCAGCAGTTCAAAGCAGAACCAAAGCAAATCGTTTGTCACTTCCAAAGGCCGCAGGACCACTTTTATTACCTTTTCGAGTTGGCTTTGCTCTCTGCTTTTTTCTAAAGTTTAGCCAGATTTACCACATCTCAGCTTCCAGGAAAACCTAGGGAATCAGCCCTGTCTTTGCAGCCAGCTGATGAATTCTAGGCAACTGTTTATAGATAGCAAGAATAGAAGTGACCTTGGGATGAAGGTGGTAAAGCAACTTTATCTGACCTTTCCTTTCTGCAGACCACCAAGTCCTGAAAGTGAATGTTTAATACCCCTGGGAAGATTTCTGGCCTCCGTTCCGAACAATTACTGAACTAATCTAAATTACACAAACACAGACCATTTATCAAGGTCAGCCTGCAACGATTTGCATATCTAGGCAAAGTGTTCGCAGTACAGAGGGTGAACCAAGGATAAATAAAGCAGAAATGAGGTGCTGATTAGTCAAAAAAAAAAAAAAAGACTCATTAACTATCCAACAATGGGAGAGTTTGCAGGTCGGTTAACTGAACAGTTATTGTTTTAGTAATACAAGACAAAAAGGCATTTTTCTTCTTTTGTAATGACTGACCTAAGAACAGGCCCCTTTGCAAGTGACATCTGACTTCAAAGGATTTTAGCATTCCTGTTGACAAATAAGGTTAGAAGTGGAGGAAAAGAGACTTCGCCAGCTTGGTGGAAGGGATGATAGAGAGAATGCTTCCAACCCCGCGACCAGATCCAACTCTCCCTTTCAGGCCTTATTTCCTATGGCAGTAAGTGAATTCTCTAAAACTTGGAGCCGCAAAGGGGTTGTCCCCCTGTTCCACACACTCAACTGAAAGGTTTCTGTCAAAAGTGAATATCAAATAAGCCAGTCCCCCAAAGGCAAATAATGTATGATTCCACTCCTATGAGGTACCTGGAGTAATCAAATTCATAGAGACAGACAGTAGAATGGTGGTTGCCAGGGGCTGGGGGAGGGGAGTGTGGAGGTGTTGTCCTATGGGGACAGAGTTTTAGTTCTGGCAGATGAACAATGTTCTGGAGATGGATGGTGATGAGGTTGCACGACAATGTAAATGTACTTACTGCCACTGAACTGCACACTTAACACCGGTTCAGATGGTACATTTTTTTGTTTTACCCCAACTTAAAATAAGCAAAAAAGTTAAAATCGATAACATATTTATAGACAAGCGACTATTACAGTGATCAGCTTAAAAAATCCAGAATTTTCAGGCGCCTGAGTGGCTCAGTCAGTTAAGTGTTTGCCTTCGGCTCAGATCATGATCCCAGGGTCCTGGGATCGAGCCCCTCATCGGGCTCTCTGCTCGGTGGAGGGCCTGCTTCTCCCTCTCTTCCCTGTTCTTGCTCTCTCTTGCTCTCTCTCTCAAATAAATAAATAAAATCTTTTAAAAATCCCCATTTTGTATCTGCCATGTCACAGTCTCTCTAGAATATTATTTTTGGTCAAAAAGCTTGGCACTAGGTTTATCATCCTTGAGTGTGTTTGGCTGATGCTAAAGTCATCTAGGAAATCGGGGCTGTGCCCACGGTCATGAGTTCAGAAGACTGGATGGGGTCGGGCAGGGGAGGGCAGCTCATAGGGGTAGGGTGCCTGGCTTGTCCTTGCTGAACACAAGATGATGGGGGGCTAAATATTAAAGTAGATCTTATAATAGTAGGTCTTATAAAGTGGTCTAATAATAGAAGTAAGTAGGAAGAAGCAGGCTGGTATTAAAAACCACACTACTATGTTGAGGAACTATGGATAACTTATTAATGCTACCTGAGAGCTGTAAATTATGATGAACAGCAAATGTCTACGGCTTTACATATTTTTAATAAGAGAAGCATTGCCCAGTTTTCACATCCTCAAAGGAAAGCCAACCAGGAGTATGTTCTTTACCGAGTAAAGAGTAAAAGAGCTGCTACCAGCTTCATAGGCAAGCAACCAATCCTGTCACACAGGCTTCCACGCTCAGAAGGGCCCTGCACTTGGTTTCAGGCTGCACTGAATTCTCTTGAAATCTCTAATGCTTTTGGAACAACCTCTCACTTTGTGCTGGGTCCCACCAATTATGTAGCCAGACCTACTGGCATCAGTCAGAACATCAAACTGCAGCCTAGGTTAAAATATCATGGCAAAGCAAGGAGGTGGGTTCACTAGCCTAATTGGGGCAGATAAGGAATATTTTAAAAGGGACCTGGGATTGATACAGACCACCCAGAGGGTGGGAACCTGGTGGAACCTAGATAAGGCAACGTGTGGTGTGATATGAATACGGGACTCCAAGCATGCCTGTCGGTAAACTGCTAGGGACGGAGTTCTGCGGTCAGCTGGTGTCACTACACCATCTTGAAATTGCATATCTACGTTTTTTCTACCTTCCTACTCATGCCGTCCTTGCTGCATGGAGGAGACCCTGTTCAGGAAGAGGCCAACGTTCTGTCTCTTGTTCCCGAGTGAGTTGGCTTAGGATTGCAGGGTTTCCCACACCTCCCACCTGGATGCCTTATTGTTTAGGGTAAACCCAAGAGGGGTGCATTAAACCAGAGAGTTCAACTAACTGGGAACTGGGAAGGGGAATGGGATTTCTGAGCTGCAGACTAGGACTTAGGGTCAGAAGGGAGAGAGTAGGGCTCCTTGGGTGGAATGGCATGATACAAAGGAAGATCAATCCACTGTGAAGGAAGGACTGTTGTCTCAGCAGAGTTGTCTGAGCTGAGGTGTCTGGAGGGAATCTCGAGGGAGTTACATTAGTTCTGAATTTTGGTTCACTTCGCCGGCTCCCATTTGCTCAATGAATATTCCTGTCGGTCCCTTTTAGGGGAAAGAGCGGCACCCTGAAGGCAGTCTGAGCTGAATTCAGTGCCTGGAATTGTCATGTAGTAGATGGGACCCCTTGAGTAGGTTACTTCACCTCTCTGAGCTGAGCTTACATTTCCTTGTTTTATAAAACAGATAAAACATACATTCATAATGTTACTGCAAAGATTAAATATTTCAAGTGTAGAGCACAAAATAGATCCTAACTGACTTGTAGCCATTATTAATACCATCAGTTTTATGATTATTATTCAGATAGCAAGGACTAAAGACCTATCAAACAGAGGAGCACAGATGTCTGGGGATTAAGGTGAATAGAAAGGTAATTGTTCTTCATTTACATGGTCAACATATCATTATTTATTTATTTTTGGATTGTTATTATTTTCTGTGTACAGATGTAGTTAATTATGCATTTTAAAACTGAAAACATATCTAAATAATGAGGCTTGCTACTGTTAGATTCTCTTTTATATGGCTATGCAAATAAGATCACAATTAGGACAATGTAACTTCTCCTCCACTAAGATTATTCGTTTCTTTTCTAGAGAAACAGAATATTTTAGAGCTAGAAGGGACCATACAGATCATCTACTAAAGCTTCTCTAACAAATGAAGAAGTAGAGATTTGCGAAACTGTGTCTTTTACGGTATTGGACTGCTTTTCCCTAAAATTTTATCAGTTCAATGAAAATGAAATTATTTTATTTTTTCATTTGGTTATCTTTAGATAAGTTAACTGAAATCACTTTGATCTAAGTCTTAGGAAACAAGACTTCTGTTATTTTTACCCACTGCTCTCCTCTTATTATGCTCCTGAAATGATTATTTTGGACAAATGCTTGGTAGCACATTTCATTTATCAATGGCATGCTGCTGTAGCAATGGTGTGTATCACTTGCAATATTCTACAAATGTGGATCTAAATTAATTTACCTGCACAACTTTTCATTCCTGCATAATAATGCCTATTCTATGTCTGTTATTCATAAAACAGGTAAGTGGGGTTGTCTGTCATCTTCCTTCAAAATAGAGTGTAGTTGTTCGGAATCTCTGCTCCAAAGTAGACAGACAACATGGAGTACACAAAGTGCACATAGGTCTGTCTCCCTTTCTCTCTCTCTCTCTCTGCCCATCTCTCTCTCTGTCCATCTCTCTCTTTCTGTCCATCTCTCTCTTGGTCCATCTCTCTCTCTGTCCATCTCTCTCTCTCTCTCTCTGTGTGTCCATCTCTCTCCATCTCTCTCTCTGCCCATCTCTCTGTCCATCTCTCTCTGTCCATCTCTCTCTCTGTCCATCTCTCCCTTCGTTCATCTCTCTCTCTCTCTCGCTCCCGCTCTCTTCTCCCTCTTCGTAATAGTAAAAGTGCTCAGTCAGTCTCTCTGTCTCCTATACTTTTGCACACACTGCGCTCGCTCGGTCGGAGGCAGCAGGACATGCTTGGTTCCTTGTTTCACAGACTGTGTCACTTCAGCATATGTTGCTGAGTTGTTCTTCGTTGTGTCAAATGCAGCCTGACCAATTCCCTTCAGAACAAAATTTGAATCAGCAGAGTGATTTCAGAGTCGAGTGCTTACTCTGTAGTTGACAATCTCTATGGATTTTAACTGATGAGTTTTCCAACACAGGGGAAAAGACGCCATAGGCCAAATATAAGTAAAATCTTCAGCTCACTGAAGAGGCATAATGGTGGTCCCTTTGTAAATGGTTGTATGAAGTAAGCATATCATTGAAAATAATGCCCCTCTGAGGTATGCCATGTGAGATCATTTTTCAATGCCACTGAATTAATGCTTTTTTTTCTGATAAGGACATTGATTTGCTATTTGTTTAGATAATTCAATATAATTTATTGTAAATCTTCTCCATCTTGATTTTATCCAAGCTGTCTTTACACACACACACACACACACACACACACACACACACACACACACATATCAAAAAGGGACTTTTCTTTCATTGTGTAATCTTTTTTTAGTATATGTGATGCCAAAGCGAGCACTCATTGTGTAATCTTGCAATTAAATCATTACTACCTATTTCATGATCTTTTATTCTATGGCAAATAGTCTTCTAAATTAAAAGTTTGAAATTTTTTCCCACAGGTAACAGATTCTGGAAGGATTTCAAAAGCCATGCATTTTAAACCTCTACTTAAGCTACAAAGATGTAGAGATAAATTTCAGCTCCAGAAAATTCACAGCCTGTGATAGAACCATAAAAAATCTCAGGTGTGCTCCCAAGAATACTCTTGGGTTACTTAAGGACACTTAAGTTTTAAGTATTTACAAAAGAAAAAAGTATTAGTTTCTGTGAATTATTTCTACCTTTCAACATAACTTCATAGTTTTGATGGTATTTATGTGTTCTGTATGTAGGAAATTCTTTCACATCATAAATCCCAAATCTTCCATATATGAGTGCAACAGAGCTGTGGAGACATAATCATCAAGATAATTAGCTAATTTTCTTATATCTAGCTCTGTTCCCAAAAGAATTTAAGGTGATAGTAATCTTCAAGATATTTACTTCCCTCTTAGGGAACTTGCATTTTGCTTAATAATAAAGGTGATTTTCTTTCCTTTTTTTTTTTTGTATTTTTAAAAATTTTAATTCCACTGTAGTTAACATACAGTGTTATATATATTTCAGGTGTACAATATAGTGACTCAACAGTTCCATATATGACTAAGTGCTCATCAAGATAAGCATAATTTTAATTTCACCCATTTGCCACCTACTTTCCCTCTGGTAACCATCTGTTTGTTCTCTGTAGTTAAGATTCTGTTTTTCTGTTTCTGTCTCTCTCTCTTTTTTTTCTTTTTTTTTCATTGATTTGATTTCTTAAATTCCACGTATGAGTGAAATCATATGGTATTCGTCTTTCTCTGACTATTTTGTTTAGTATTATATTCTCTAGACTGACGCATGTTGTTGCAAATGGAAAGATTTCATTCTTTTTTATGGCCAGATAATATTTCATTATATGTGTATACACACACACACACACACCACCTCTTCTTTATTCATCTATTGATGGACATTTGGTCTGCTTCTATAGTTTGGCTATTGTAAATAATGCTGCAATAAACATAGGGGTGCATATATCCCTTCAAATTAGTGTTTTCATATTCTTTGGGTAAATACCCAGTAGTATGATTTCTGGATCATAAGGTAGTTAACTTTTTAATTTTTTTTAAAGATTTTATTTTATTTGACAGAGAGAGCACAAGCAGAGGGAGAGAGAGGGAGACGCAGGCTCCCTGCTTAGCAAGGAGCCCAATGTGGGACTCGATCCCAGGACCCTGGGATCATGACCCGGGCCGAAGGCAGCCACTTAACCGACTGAGCCACCCAGATGTCCCAACTTTTTAATTTTTTGAGGAACCTCTATACTGTTTTCCAGAGTGGCTGCACCAGCTTGTAATCCCACCAACAGGGAATGAGGGTTCCCCTTTCTTCACATCCTCACCAACACTTGTTTTTCTTAAGTTTTTGATTTTAGCCATTCTGACAGGTGTGAGGTGATATCTCATTGTGGCTTTGATTTGCATTTCCCTGATGCCGAGTGATGTTGAGCATCTTTTCATGTCTGTTGGCCACCTGGATGTCTTTCTTGAAGAAATGTCTGTTCATGTCTTCTGCCCATTTCTTGATTGGATGATTTGTTCTTTGGGTGTTGAGTTTAATAAGTTCTTTATAGATTTTGGATACTAGCCCTTTATCAGATATGTCATTTGCAAATATCTTCTCCCATTCAGTAGGGTGTCTTTTTGTTTCATTGATAGTTTCCTTTTATTTTGATATAGTCCCAATAATTTATTTTTGCTTTTGTTTTCTTTGCCTCAGGAGACATATCTAGAAAAATGTTGCTAGGGCCAATGTCAGAGAAATTATTGCCTGTGCTCTTTTCTACAGTTTTTGTGGTTTCAGGTCTCACATTTAGGTCTTTAATCCATTTTGAGTTTATTCTTGTGTATGGTGTAAGAAAGTGGTCCAGTTTCATTCTTTTACATGTAGCTGTCAAACAGAGGTGATTTTCTTACAAGACTTAGCAACCATGGGATCAAAGTGAGAAGACGTTTTTAAAAAAACTCAGAGAAACAGCCAAAGACCATTAACTATCCTCCATCATCAGAATTTTTCCTGTAAATTTTTCTTTACTCAGCTCTTACAGCAATAGTTTCAAATTTGGCTACACATTAGAATTTCCTGAGCTTTTAAAAAACACCTATATCTGAGTCTCACTATAGAGCCATTGAAATAACTCTGCAAGGGTGGAACCTAGTGAGTCAGGACCCAGGACCATGGCTTGAGGGGTTTGTTTATCCTTTAGTAAGAGTGTCGTACACAAATAATGACCCACAGAGTCATAGAAAGTACTTGACTTAGCTTCCAGGTGGAATCCTACCGGGGCATTGTGATTGAAAAAAGAGGAAACTTTGGGAGTAGATTGTGTTTCACTTCAAGATGCTATCGAAACTGTTTTTACTGAGATTATCTTAAAACAGAAACACTATTTAACACCAAGAACATTACTCGGGCCACTTGAGAACAGAACACATCAGATAATGAGTTTTTAGTGCCTAGTAGGTGATGGCATTAATTACTGTAGTTTCAGTATTGTACACCTGAAACTAATATCATACTGTATGTTAACTATACTGGAATTAAAATACAATAAAATAAAAATATTCCTGTAGTTTTAGAAACTTAAAAAATGTGCTTCTATCTCAAATATTTTCTTAAATTTTCTTTGGAGTTAATGCTAAATCTTGTTATATTGAAAAGAACATAGGGAAAGGCATTTTGTTTTACTAGTGTTTTTTGTTTTTGTTTTTGTCTTTGGATTAGGAACAGGGGCATTTGTACCTTTGGGGTAAAGTATGCTGATGGCCAGAGGATCAATTCAGGACCAAGAAAACCCCAAGGCATAGATGGCAAGTTGAGGGTAGAGACTTGGGGCCAATAGAACGGAGTTCTTCTCCTACCAGCATTTGTTTTTTTCTACAAAGCAGACTCTTTTCTTATCCTTCAAAAGGATTGCTTTTGTTAGAGAGCTGATTCCTTTATACCCTAGCCTGTATCTCCAGGTTTCAAGTCCTGTTCCAGTGAGATAATTAAAGCAACGTTCTTTGGTTGAAAGTCTTTCTCAATCACAGTGAGTGCTGAAATGATATTATTATTATTATTATTATCATTATCATTAATTAAGCATAGATTTTTAACAGAGATCCACTGGATCCTGTTGTACAGGAGTTCAAACAAACTGCATTTTTGCTCCTCTTAAAATATTGCAGACTGATATCAATGATACATCTTACCATTTTCAAAGGCTTAGATCATAAAGTATGATGGAATGTGTAGTGTAGCTTCAAACTTTTGCCAATCTATGTTTAATTTTTTCTTCTGTGAAGTTAATAGATAATAGATCAATAGATCAATTTAACACATTCTCTGGGGTGTCTGTTACACAAATTATTTTCTGTTGTTTAAACAAACAATAAGGAAATTTCTTCATTACAACCACATCATTAAAAGAAAGCCACCCATTCAGTAAAAGATGAATGAGGTAGTCATTTTAACATCTATGAAAACTTGAATCAAGTTGTTTGAGTGTTCTAGCAGAATTTGTAATGGAGGAAATTAGGCTTCTCTCGTACCTGGGGGTTTAAGCAGTGCTAACTGCTTCTTTCCAGAGTGCTGGTGCTCTCCCTCCTTTATGAATCACTGCGTGGCAACTGACATTCCTGTCAGATCAACTTCAGAGCGCTGTTTGCTGGTCTGTGTCACTTCATGTGAGAACACATTCTGGAATCTGCATGTTTGGTTTCTGGAGAAATGCTGAACACTCTTCTGGAAGTAGCATTTTTCTCTCCCCAAGGGCTTAATCTGTCCATTTTTCCTAACTTAGAAAAATGCAGCTGCCTCATGGAATAGATTCACTCACTTTCTCACTCACTCACCCATTCTTTCAACAGTTTCTGTCTTCTCTTACTATGTTCTCAACACTGTATCACATGCTAAAAAATATAAAAGATGAATAAAACATAGTGTCTGCCTTCAAGTTATTACAATCTAGCGGAGGAGAAAGACAAAATCAGGCTTGCCAAGTGCAGAGTACACCTCATTCAGCCGGGAAAAGAAAAGATGGCATCCCAAGAAGGTCACAAGGATCTCTTCAACTGTCTGTTTAAGGAAATGAACCACGGGATGGATAGAAAAAGCCAGTCAATGGGTTGTGTTTTCCCTTGACCCAGTCCTTATCCAAAGTATATGCCCATATCACTGATATTTTTGTTAAAATTCTCAAAATTATTTTCTATCTCCTATAAAAATAGTTGATTGCTGGGAATAGCCTCTCTTCATTAGGAAAGACTTGCCTGGCATTGCTTTTTTATTCATTCAAGTCCTACAGATAAATTCTGATTCTGATACAAAAATCGGATTTGAGTTTCACAGGAAAAAATTAATTATGTTTCACTTGTGGCTTTTTAATAAAATTTATTTTTAAATTAACATCAAACTCTGGCACTTGTCAAAATCCAAGTGAGTTATAGCAATTAGAGTGCAGTTTAGAGCATTTTTGACAACTTATCCCAAGTGATGTCTGAAAACTGAACTGCTTTTAAGATGATGATCCTGTTCTCTACACAGCACTGGCATTGGTAGATATATCGCCATGGCATAAAGAAGCTGAAATTGCATTTCCCAGCAATTGCCCTCAGTAAAGCCTTTTCTGCATTGGGGTCAGATAGGAGTCTGGTGAACAGATTTATCGTCCTTTCATTTTTATTCACTTTTCTTGCCTTTCTCCCTTTTGTTTCTTCTTTAAGGCAGACATATATGCATGGTAACTACAAGTTGTAAAAAAAAAAAATTCACTGAAAAGAAAATAAAGTGCTTTTAATTTGGGAAACAATTTTTAGTAGTATTAAGCTATAAAGAGAATTAGTCATAGGAAGAAATTTTACATTTTCTCAATTCTTTTGAAAATTCCATGCAGAACCATAATCATTGGGAAAATAATGCAATTAGAATTAATCTGGCCAGCATACTTATATAGCTTTTTATTAGTATTAAAAATAATAAAATCAGCAGACCCAAAGTAAATGGATATATGGTGCTGTTTTAGTTATTATTTCCAAAGGCTGAGGTAACTAAAATTTCATGCATGATGTTGTAAAAATTAAATGATGCACAATAATTTGAAAAATGAGTTTTTCTTATACAATTTGGCCTTTTCAGCTCCGTGTACTTATTTAGAAATCTCTCTCTCTTCTGGTTGATATTGCTTTAGAATGATCAAATTCCTGTTTGAATTTAATAGTGAGACAGTGTTTTGAGTTTCTCAAAATGAAAGTCTGAGACATAAAGAGATTTAGTTCTGTTTGATTTGACAATTCCTTTTCATTGGTTTTTGGAAGTTAGGTAGAGTCTGTTCTGGTTATTCCACTCAAGATGTAGGGCATTACCCATAATCACCCAACCTGTATTTACCTTGAGTCAGATATAATCAAATATGTATGGAGAGCCCTAGGAGACTGGCCTGTCAAGATTCCATTTGCATGATGGACTGAGGAGTATTTTGGGAAATAATCCATCCTACAGGAATAGAACGTTGACATAGAGAAGCTTGATAGAAGTAGCCTATATCCAGCACCAGAAGACCGGGGTGCCTACAGCAGAAAGTATGAGGATGGATCAGCCTAGTACCGGACCCAGAGAAGAAGCATAACAGGAAACCTCTTTGGCAAGTTAGCTGGAGGCAAAACCAGCAGTTCCAACAGTGGACGGAGAGGCTAATGAGAATCTTCGGTGGCTTTCCAGTATGTTCCCAGCAGGTTCATGGACATTGTCCTCTGTAGTCAATATGTGTTTTGAGTCAGAGAAAAAAAAATAAAGGAAAAGGCAGATGCTACTTGGTAAAGAGAGAACCGAGTTTATGTGCACTTGTGATACCCACTGGTTGTCTTCCCAGTGTATGGGTGCGGTGTATGGGTGGGGTGGTGAGGCAATTTTTTAAGACTAAGAGGTCTTGAAATGCCTTAAGTTTTACTCTTCCTTTAGAGGGTATCTTAGGGAAGATAAATTCATGTGCTAGGATAAGAAAAGAATGACAGATTATAAAATTGCATATAAAACAGCTAAACAAGAAGAATGGCATTTATCAAACCATAACTGAACTATACATGAATGGAAAATTATAAAGGAACATAATGTAGTTAAATTAAGTTCCTTGCATTCATTTAACATTTATGTTATTATCTTTTGAATGAATTCATGGTGTCAATAGCATCTTAGGAAAAAATAACAGAATTAAAAAAAAAATAAGAGGGTGGGGCGCCTGGGTGGCTCAGTCAGTTAAGTGTCTGACTCTTGATTATGGCTCAGGTCGTGATTTCAGGGTTGTGGGATCAAGCCCCATGTTGGGATTCATGGGACTCTTTTCCTCTCCCTCTGCTCCTCCCCCTGCTCTCTCTTTCTCTCAAATAAATAAACAAAATCTTGAAAAAAAGAAAAAAGAATAAGAGGGATCACAGTAGTGCCTCACTAGGTATCCCACTGAGTTCCTCTAAACTATTTTGTTCTATTTATTTTATTTGGAAAATTTTTTCCAGTATATTTCCAGCTCTAACTTCTTTTCCAAGCTGCAGATCCATTTCCAATTGTCTTCTGGACATCGCCTCTTCAGTATCCTATAGAAACCTCATACTTAACAGTCAGAACTTATTTTATTGCCTTATCATTCTCCCCAAAATTGCTCTCCCTCCTGTATTTTATGGTTGTGGTTGTGGTTAGTTAATGATGTCACCATCCTTTCAGCTCTCCAGTGAGGAAAATAGATTTCACCTTTGCTTCTCCCACACCTTTGGTTCTCATATCCAATATATTGACATCCATGCCGTTATCAATTTCTCAAATCTCACTCCTGTCTTCCTACCACTGGACTATAGGCCCTCATTATGTTTGCCTAGACTTTTGCAATAGCTTCTTAACATGTTCTTTCGCAGTTTCTCCATTTGGCAAAATCTCAGCCAATCTTAGTCATCTTTTCAACAGAGAACAAAATCACCTTCTCTGGGAAACCTTCTTGAATGTTCTCAGGCAGGGTTACTCTTTTCCTGCTTTCTGTCCCTTGGCACTTTACTCCCTGCCTGCAACATGGCATTTACCATATTTATGAAACAATTTCTCTCTCTTGATGTCTGTGTCTCTATTATACTGTGAGCTGCTCTAGGACAGAGAAGTGTCACAATCTTCTTTGTGTCCCCAGAATGTTGCAGAGCACTGAAACCGTGGCTATGGAATAAGTGAGATTGACTGACTGACTGACTAAAGGAAAAAGCATAGCAGAATGACTGAGAAGGACGTTTAGTGTCAGAAAGCAAAAGAACAGGAGGACAGAGTTTGGCTAAATGTAGAACAAAACATTCTAAGTGTCAGAGCTTTTTTTAGGAAGTAGCAAATAACTCTTCTCTAGAAATGCTCACAGAGTGGTTGACTGCTTGTCAGAAGCTGGACAGAGGATGCGTGTAGAGGTAATTCAGTCAGAAATTGAAGTATGCTTAGAGGTATGAAACCCCTTAGGTCATCTTAGGATTTCTAGTAATCAGTAATATCTGCTTTTAACACTGGCTTTGTAAGTTTATTTCCCATAAATAATTGGGAATGTTTTCAGATGGAACTAAACAGAGAAAGGAGGAGTGATATATCAAGTAAATATAAATGACTACCACAAGTTTTAGAATATTGCACATTAAACCCCAAGTACCCTGTTTTTCAGATTGAGAACCACTGGGGATTTGTGTAGTGGTACTGTCTCGAGTACAGGGAGCAAATTCCTCCCGCTCCAGGAATCCTGCCTTCTAGTTTGGCATTAAGGGACATTGCCCAGCCTGCACTTAGAGTTAGTCCAACCCTGTCTGCTTGTGCTAAAACGTAACTCTAATATCCTCTGGGTTTTATATTAACATAAATAATTATAACGCATTGTTTTTATATAGCACTCTCCTCTAAGGAGCAGAAAGTATCTCTTGAACATTAAATCTCACAGCACACTGCGGACATTAAGAGAACACAGGTGATATTATATCCCTTTTGAACTCAGAGCTGAAATGGAATTACTTCAACCAAAAGTAAATAAAAGTAAGATTGAATAAAAGCATGATTTATAAGAGGATATAGGGTTAGAATTTAAAGGAAGAAATTGACTATGTTGGAATTACAGAGAGATTTAAAGCCCTCTCCCCACAAAAAGAAGAAAGAAATTGCTCTGAGAAATGGGAAAGTGACTGGAGTGTGCATATAAATATTTGTATTTGTATGTACAAAAATAAAATAATATATGAACACTTCAGAAATTTGGAAAGCAAGGGATTTTTCAACCATCTGTAATTTTACTACAATAACAGAACAAATTTGGTGTATTATCTCCATGTCTTTTGCTAGTTTTTATTTTGTTTTGTTTACTGTGTGTCTGTTCTTCCACTTGAATTATAGTGTATATTCAATTTTGTATTATGTATTTTTTTGCTTAACAATGTATCACAAAGGTTGCGTAATTATAATTCTGAGGAGCTATATAATTTCCTATGGAATGATGTACCATAATTTGCTTCCTTCTTTTATCACAAGGTTGTTTCCACTTTTTCACCTTAATAAATAACAATGCAATGAAATCTATCTTTATGCATAGGATTTTTAATTTTGTAAATTATTTCCTTAGCACAGATTTCCAGATTAGAATTATCAGATTGATATGGATGTGTAACTACATTAAAACATGGCTGCATAAACATGCTCCCAAATTAATATGTAAATGAGAAAAAGAAATAATAAGAAAATAATTTTATCTAAAGACCAACTATATTTAGAGGTTGACAGAACATCTCTTTAAAAGTGAAAAAGCAAGCGATTTTTTTGTTTATGCACAAACAAGTGGTGCTTTTATTTTCCATCACATTTTCATTTAATTCAATTACTTTGACAGTGTGAAGCCAGATAAAAAAGAAAAAGTTGAATCTTAGAGAAAACACAAATTCATACCAGATGTAGAAAAGTAGATTTGCTTAAAGAGCATATAATTTCTCTTCCCTCTTAATTTTACTGTACATGGGTTGAATGTTCTTATAAATAATTAAGAAAGTGTGTGTGTGTACCAGTACTTGAAGTCCTGTTTCAAGAAGGTAAATGAGATTGTGAAGTTTTCTTATTGCTTATAGAGGCATTGGGAAAAATGGTCTGTGCATAACTGTTTTCTGTGGTGAGTTGTTATATGGTTATCTGATTTATGCCATAGTCATTTACCAAAGTAATTATCTCAAAAGTCAAGGATAAAAAATATTGGCTTTGGTTAAAGTAAACATTAAAAAAATATTGATGTGTGATGTAAATACTGACCAAGGTAACTGCCTGGCTAATGTTACTCCAAATGGCAATCAATCTAAATGATGACTAGAGTCTGAAGTCAATACTAGCTTAAATATGAATAAGGCATGCAGCCTTAACCATGGACTTGGGAATCTCGAGGATTTAATCACTTTTCTCAATAATATTCTTGCTGATGCTAAGTCCTATGCCCATTTGTATCTGTTTTATGGTTGAAAGCAATGTTGCAAATTGCCTCAGGTTAAAGTGGGACACCAAAAACATTTCTGCTAGCTCCCAGAAATTTTGCAAACCATTCCCATTTTTATTGTTTAGCAATTGTATTCAAATGATACGCATTGAGTGTTGTGGCAGTTCTCTAGGTTGTATTTTCTATTTTACTACATATTCTAGTAAGCAGGGTCTATCTTGGGGAAAATAGGACTGAAGCCAAAATGTTATAACAAAAGTGGATCTGTGAAAGATGATCTTTAGATAACCTAAGCCTAGATAAACCAGAATTACTGGGAGAAATTCATTTGTTCTGTGTTTAAAACCAACAACTCCACAAATGATAGCAAAGACAAACAATGTATATGGCTGTCTCCAACTCCTACAGCATGGTGATGATCTGCATACTCTCAACAGTCTGTGGTCACCATGAAAATGGAAGGTAGAGAATGAGTGGTTAGTTTACTCATTCACTCACAGTTTGAATGAGGGACTCCTTTTCCAATAGGTCCGTGGGGAACCTGCCATATGCCTATGTTACAGTGCTTCCATATTACCCTATACGTACTATTTAACTTGTTTGCCTCTTCTCTTAAAGGATAAGTTTCTTGGAGGCAGGAAGGTTTGATTCATATCTTTGGTATCCAGGGCCTTAAACAATTTCTGGCACATTGTAAGCACTTAGTAAATATTGGTGAATAATCAAACAATTGAGGTTTTTTTTGTTTTTGTTTTTTTACTTCCTACTATGTATTCAGCATTGTGCTAAGGACTGGGTATACCCTCAAGGAGCATATAATCAAGACGTAAATATGAAAAGTTGATGAACACCATGCAGTGGTTTATCATGGAGCTATAACAGAAGGTTCTTTGGTGCTAGCACTAAGGAAAAAAGCCAAAAAGAGTTACATATACCAAAACTGTGACACTGTGATGGTTAAGTGAATGAAAGGTGGGCATGATCATACAAGTTAATCCAGAAGTACCAAGGTCTGTTTCCACCATTATTTGATTCTTATTCAATTTAACTACTAAACTATAAGCTCCAAGACGTCAGGGTATGCTTGAGTTTTTGTTTACCATTGTATTCCTAGGGCCTAGAAGAGAACCTGGCATAAAGTAGATAATTGAGCACTTGTTTTGCTCAATATTCTCTGTTGGTTGTGTGATTGAATCATTCCTATCCTCAGTTGTCAGCTTAGATGTCACCGCTACCAAGATACCTCCTCAAAGGCCCTCTTTGTTATTCTTTTTCTCAGTCCCTAATTTACTTCCTTAAAGGCAAAGAAAAGAAATTAACTATTAGCCAGGAAAGCAAAACAAGTATTAGCTTAGGAATGCTGGTGGTAGAAGCAAGATATAGCTTCAGTAGAAAATCCTAACTATGGAGATCAGGGTAGTTGAGGGCATGGAGAAGAAACAAATGAACAATTGTGGGCAAATATGTCTATACAATTCAGCAGTTTCCTTTGAGGCTTGACGAGAGAGACAAAAAGAAACTGGTTAAACCAAGATGGTAAAAGGTCATTTCGAGCCAGGACAAGCTAAATTCCTACTCACCTTCATGAGTGCCCCAGAAAGAACACTGGGTATCTACAGGGCTGGATAGAGCCTATATGTGGCTCCTACTCTTTCACTTATTAGCTGTATTATAGTAGGCAAATTCAGGCACCTTCTCTGCACCCCAGTTTCCACAATTGCAAAATGGGGGAAATAAAAACCTCTCTAGTAGAATCCTTTTAAAAATAAAACAAGGAAAGGTATGTAAACAGCTATGCTTGGTGAAGAGATTATTTCATTTAGCTCATTGAATGGTGGCTGTTGTCATAACTGTTCATCAGTTATAGTGCCTGGCTAGAGATGTGGCAAGCAGAATATTTAGTAATATTAATAAATGGAAAATTTATTTCCTTTAGAGGACATCTCTTTATTTTGGATCATTGCCTGAGTAACCTTACAGACCATGCTATCAGGAAAAGCATGCTATATAATTGTCAATGAGGGCAGGCTAAATGATAAACCATTGACCTGAAAAAGAAAAATTTTTAAAAATTGTTAATTATAATATTTATTCTTTCACATTGTATGTGATCAAGGCTCAGGAAGTATAAATGAAGAAATCTTTCAATGATTCTGAGTTAATTAGCATAACTTGCAGGTGCTTTTCATGAAAACACCTCAACATTGTTCATATGTACTGTTCCCAAAAAAGAGATGTAAGAAGTACCCATTTCTGGCTAAGACAATCAGGTATCTGTATTAAAAGGCAAATGATATGCGATTAGTTGAAATTTTTAGTCTGTGGTATCACTGCTAAAGAGTGGATTTACTATTTAAAAGAGAAATGCAGTATTAAAAGTTTAGGTATCTGAGTTAGAATTGGGATGGAATTCAGTCAGCAAATCACATCTTTGTAAAACAATTTAGAAACTTTATTCAGAAAATTAATTTCTGAACATAGCCTATCTCCTGAATGGTTTCATAATGATGTTGATTTGCCAACTTCTTCTCTAGTGAGAGGTAATGAATCAAGTGTACTTGGGTTTATATAAGAAAAATAACATATTAATTGATTTATGTATATATGTTGCACATATCCAAAAAGCAAAGCCTTTGGCAACTGGCAAATGTAATAATTTCACATTTACCTATGACTCACCAAATATCATCCAATGCTTGAAGGCAAAATTTTGTGTTTTTATGTTTAGTTTTTACGATTACTTTCAGATAGCATTTCTGTGCATTAAAAGTCAATTTTCAGAACCATGAGCTTACCAGTTTTATGAATAAAAATTTTATGAGATATTATCCTGAGGTAGCATAAAATTATTTTCTGATAATTTTTAACACCTTCCTCAAATCCACTGTTACTTTGTTCCCACATATGCTTGAGGATATTGCTTGGAACATTTCTAAATATGACACATTTCATTAGAAATCTGATATATTGCACAGAGATATGAAGCTTCAACCTCATAACATTACAATGTACTTGCCAACGTTGATTACACTGGCATTCTATTTAAGATCAAATATCAAGAAGGAGTTTGAATAAAATTATTAATAATGTTATATTTATGGAAATTGTGTCATCTTCTACTGATCATAAATTGTGAACAAGAAGAATTAATCCTTGAAGTAAGGGGTTCCCAGTAACACAGTAACTTGAAACAGTTCATTGACACATAGAATAAGGAAAACTTGTTATAGAATAAAATAGTTTGTTAGATTGCTATGCAAAAATACATATATTATTATCCTTATAGTTCTCATTCTTGTGTTTCTGCTCTGCATCATCACCTACATAGTATAAAGTTCTATCACTTAATGATATGCGCAGGCACAATATGCGAGGAGCACAAATCTTACCTTCATACAAGTTCCAAATAAACCTAAAAGTTGTCTTTTTAGGAAGTTGCAAAGTTTGATAGCCATCACTAGTGGGCACTAAATCATCCCCAAATCCATTCTGTTTTCCCATGCAATGATATAGGAGTCTGCCATCAGAGCGCCTAAGCATGATGAAAAATAGCCTCAGGTGAGAAAACCGAAGTGCAAAGAAGTTGGGGAGATAGTATTCATTACTAGAAATATTCTAAGTTTAGAGCCAAATCTATGCATTGGCAATAAAAATTCTAAGATGGTCATAAACCATCTAGAGTTAAATGCACATCTCAGCCTGCATACTTTGGAGGCTTTGTCAATGACTTGCAGGATAAACATAGACCCACTACCATGCCTTTACTTTGCAATGGAAGTTAGGTAGCATATTATCTGAGAAAATATAAGCTGCAACATACCATTAAAAGGAAACTTTTCAATAAAATATAAGTTAGCATCAAACAGAAACACATATTGGCATGACAGTTGGCTTTTAGGTGGGAAGATAATTGTGACATTAGAGCCTGATGGGGGGGATAAAAGTCAGGAAAAGTTTGATATGCTGTACAAAAATGTCTTTGGAGTCAGACTGACATAGGTACAAATTCTTTTGGCACCAACCAACTGTGCAGCATTGGGCAAGGTACTTGACTGCTCTCCGAGCCTCAGTTTACTTCCATCTAAAATGAAAAAAAGCCTACCTACCATATATATTTGCAGGTGGTTCACAGTGGATCAGATACTTGGCATAAAGTAAGTTCGTGACCAATGTTGGTTTGCTTAGTCTGAATAGAATACGAAAATATAGTTTATCTCCTCAATAGCTGTTTTCTTTCTCCTATGAAATATAGTTCACAGGTTACTGATTAAATTTCATCTGGTCTCTCTCTACCGTTAATCCGTTGGATAACATGGGTGGAGTCTTGTGGAGTCTTGTAAGCTCACTCTCATTAACTATAACTGTAAAAGGGAGAGGTTAGCCTATTTATTACTGGCATTTGATATATTTTAAGAATAGATGCTTTGCATATAGTGGGCATCGAATAACTGCTGAATTAGTTGAATAATAGTGTGATGCCATCCTATGGGGGGCTTGAATGGGCTATTGAGAACTTCTGCAAGAAATGAAGACTTATCGTTCTCTCTATTAATGCTATGTGGAATCTATAAGCCAAGCCCACCCCTGGGTTCTCTGGATGGATTATGTCAATATAGAGACGGGCAAGTACTAACCTGCATGCAAGTCTTCTTTACCCTAACATATAAACTTGTTCTCCAAAAGGACCCCGAGTGGGAGAATATCTCTCCCATAGGTGGCTAACAAGGAAAACAAGGTATTTTAGGTTTTTCTTGGCCATTGACCTTTGGACTGACAATAGTTTCAAAAAATTTTCCAGTTCGCTGAGGGTATAATTCTCCAACAACAAAATGCATTTTATTCTTTCCATCCCTCTACCCTGCCACTACATATCTCATTTTCCTAGTCTTTGCTCTCTTACTTGAAGTTGATAATTTGTCTCTAGAGCTCAGAGGATGAACATTCTTGACCTAAAACTCATCGAAGAAAGGCCTGGAAAGTCTGACAGTTCAAATCCATTGCTCTAAAGGTTTTACTTTCTGCTCCTTTTATCATTCGGTGGTCCACGTGGGTCAGAGGCAGAGACTCTCTGATTGCTCCAGAATCTGAAGTCTTTACTGAAAGATAAAATAGAAGGAAACCACACTGGGTACAGAGCAGCAAGGATCCAGCTTATTGTCTCTAAAAGCCTGCTTCATTAAAGGCACAATGAACTTCGCCCAGTGTTGCTTTGTTTTGTTCTGTTCTTCAGAAAAACATCTATTTTGACTTTACAGTGATGGTCATAATATTTATCAACTGGCACAGCAGAGTTACTGACCAATCAGAGTAGACATCAGCTATAAGTGACCAGAATATCCATACTGGTGGATACCAGATTTTAACATTCATCTTAAAACGTACAAAGAGAATCTTAGGTCTCAGATTCCCTTATTCTACCAAAATTCAATTTATTTTACACTAACAAAATTTATTTGAGATTAGTGTAATCATAGTTTCTCAGTAGTTACTGATTCTTTTTCCTGTTCCCACTAATAAAAACTCCTTGTAAGAGTTCTGTATTATTGCCTCTACTTCTCACTTCCTATTTTCTCTTGAACAGACTCCAGTCAGGCTTTTGTCCACAAAATCCTCTTCCTCTGGAGCTCAGAGGTCCTATTATGATCAGCAACCCTCATATTGCCAAGTTCTGTAGTTACTTTTCAGTCTTCCTACTCGATATTTTAGGTGCATTCAACAGAGTTAATCACTACTTCCTTCTTGAAACATTTTCCACCTGGCTTCTAGGATGCCACTTTCTCCTATTTTTCTTGTCATGTATGCCATTCCTTTTCAGTTTTCTTTACTGGCCTCTTGTCTTACAACTTCTAAATGTTGGAGTGCCTCAGTGCTCAGTCCCTGGCAAGTCTCCTCTCCTGGCTTTGTATACTCCCTTTCCAGGTGATTTGATTCAGTTCTATGGCTTTAGGTCGATGCATGTGCTGAGTCCCACATCTATATCTCCAGCTTTTGCCTCTCCTGTAAAGCTTCCCAACTACCTACACAATACCTCCATTTGGATGTCTAATAGTAGCATGTTTTGAATAAATCTCTGGATTTCTTACCCACTTCCCTATCTTCTGCAGGTGTATTGGTTCCTCAATCTTTCTTTACCCAGTGAATGCTACTGGTTGTTCTAGTAACTGGTAAATTCAGAAATTCAGTTGATAATACCTTTAAAATACATGTTGATCTGAATACCTGACCACCCATACCTGAATACTTTTACCCATCATCAACTCACAGTTAACTATTGCACTGGTCTCCTAACTGGTCTTTATTCCTCTTATAGCCAGCCTACCACACTTCACATCACTCAAACGCCTACAACCACTCTAAGCTTGCTGTTTCTTTCTTTTTTTTTTTATGTTATGTTAATCACCATACATTACATCATTAGTTTTTGATGTAGTGTTCCATGATTCTTTGTTTGCATATAACACCCAGTGCTCCATTCAGTACGTGCCCTCTTTAATACCCATCACCAGGCTAACCCATCCCCCCAACCCTCTCCCCTCTAGAACCCTCAGTTTGTTTCTCAAAGCTTGCTGTTTCTTGAGCACACCTATCTCATTTCCTCCTTAGGGTCTTTGCATTTGCTACTCCTTCTAGCTGATCTGCTTCTCCTCCAGAACTCTGCAGGGCTTCCTCTTTCATACCAATCAGTACTCCATACAAACGTCACCCCTGACAGAGAACACACTGAGGCTTGATGGAGGGAGGCAGGTCGGGGATGGACTAGATGGGTGATGGGTATTAAGAGGGCACTTGTTGTGGTGAGTATTAGGCATCGTATGTAAGTGATGAATCACTGAATTCTCCTGAAACCAATATTGCATTATGTGTTAATTAACAAAATTAAAACTAAAACCAAAACCAAAACAGAAAAACAAGATCATTCTTGAAGAAGTTTTCTTTTGACTAACTAAACTAGCGCCGACCCCTAACTCACTACTCTTCATCCCCCAACCCTACTGGATTTCCTTCAGAGTACTTATTACTATTTGACATCATATTATAATGCTACTTGCTGATTTACTGGTCTCCCAACTAGAATATATGCTCCATTAGACATTCCTGAAAAAAAAATAATGATAGAAATGAACCCATTGCAAGAAATCCTACAGGTAATTTACCTTAACCACCCACCTGATATTTAGATCAACTTCATACTCTGTTATTTGTGAAGTGAACATTTTTATATTGAATTACATTTACCCATTGATCTCCACTATTACTATTTTTTTCACAGAGAAAAATGACCTCAATATTAAATAAAAATTTTACCAAGGACAATAATATCTATTCTTTTGACAGCATGCAATTAATTTTTTTCTATAGCCCATAGAAGAAATTAGTCGTTCAGACAATTGTATATGACCATTGCTGGCAGCTTGCATAGAGTCAGAACAGATACTGGAGCAGTGACATTTTGTACCAAATGTGCAAATACAATAAAGCACAGAGTAAGCAAAGGGCTATGTGCTATTGAACTGCAGCCAGTATGTGAAAAATGACATAAAAGTGTGTTGTCTAAGAACTTCCTTCCACTAGATTTCCCTCTTTCCTTACAAGGAGAAAGGAGTTATTAGGAGCTCTCCTTTAAGTAAAAAATAGGTCAATTTTTTACGTAGTTAATATTCATTATTCTTAAGAAGTGCAAAATAAGTCAAGTTGTTTGGTAACTGATGGAAGATTTCATCCAAAAGGACTTATTACTGAGTTCTAACAATGTGCTTCTTTAGATCTTGCACTAACTTTGGTTATCAGCACCTTGTCATAGGCAGGGGTTTGGTTCCTCCCATGCCCCCCACAGAGGAGTCTCTAAGATGTCAAATACTCTCTCTTGTGTACTGGTGAACTGTATTGCCCTAGTGAGGGATATTGATTTCCCATTATTCCTAGATGCCACATGACACATTTCTAGTAGTTATAAACACTTACAAGACTGACTTTTATTTTGTCCTTCATCACATCAGTCTGCCAAAGCAGGACATCTGTTAATGAGTCCCTGTGCATTTCATCAGACACCCTTCCATCTTGGTGCTTAAGGCATGATGCTCTCAAGGGATCTAGATAGAATAAAGCTTGTTTTAGAAAACCAACTGCTGCTTTGCCAGAACCTCATAGTCGGATCTTTTAAAAGGAACAAAAACTATACTTACTTTTCAAATCTACTCTGGGCTTGACTTATTTGCCTTTTCTACAGGCACTAAACCATTACTTCTATCTCATTGATATGTGTTGGCTTTAAAATTAGCCTGGAAAATTCTTATGGCCCTCGGAAGTAAGGAAGATCATTGCGGAAGAAAATAGATTAAATAACGTTACAAAATGGCCCTTAGGATAAATTAGATTGTTTGGGCAACAACTTGAGAGTTAATTGGTATCTTTGAATATACAAAAACACATGAAAGAGTCAAGTTCTTTAAACATTTTAAGTAAGGGTCTACAGCCTGACTTGGGATTTGTTCTAGAGATGAATGAAATCGGCCATCTCTACTACTTGTTGACAAAAGCCTACTTCCACCAGAAAGCCAAGATCTTTCCTTAAAGATTTTAAATTTTTTAAATAGCATATATGCCCCCAGAATTCATTTGCCCTTGGGGGGAAAATGGTGAATATTAAGAGAAAATGAAAGAACAACATATGAGAAAAAGGTGTTTGTCAAAGGGCATCTGAGTAACCTTCTGCTATTTCTTTTTTGTTCATCACTCACATTTACTGCAGGGCATCGCCTCAAAGATCTTCCTGCCATCAGCCACTGTGGGAAATGACCCCCCCACCCCACTCTGTTTAATCACATGTTGGTTTACATTCTCTTTTTTGTTCTTGGACTAGATTGAACGTGTCTCATGAGTTTCTTTAATTTACTAAATATAAATATGATAACCTAAAAGGGTGTCTTGGATCATCCCAACAACCATTTCTGGTAACTCCCCAAACATTAACTCATCTCATAATATTTACATTTGACAACTTTCTTTCTGTAATTATCCACTATCTCCTTTCCTCTGTGATCTTTGGCAAATGGTTTAATCTTTGGGTTACTCTCCATATATTTGCAGTATGTCTAGTTTATTGGGGGGAAAAAAACAACCAATTTTTTTTCATAATAATGAGTCTCAGATTGATGTGTAATATTATTCACAAAAATAAGTACTTGTTGTGTTACCTAAATCCATTCTGTGTTGCCATTTACATGAAATCAAAAAGGGATTGTTGTACATGTTTAACTTTCAGAGAGTTACATTCATCAATTCAACAAATTTTTGAGTTCTCCCTATATGCTAAGCACTATTTCAGGTGTGGGGAATAGACAAGTGAACAAAGAGGGAAAAACTTTTGTAAGCTCCCTGGAGCTTACATTCCAATGGGAGAGGCAGGGGAAGAACAAACACATAAGCAAAATCTACTATATGTCAAGGTTTTTAAGGATTTACTCAGCCAGTCAGCCAAGTGATACTACAGCAATTTTGCCATTTAGAGGAATGATAGAGTTGCCAAAAGAAATGAGACACTGGAATTCTTATTAAGAAAGAATAATATCACCTAAAGCATGAGTACAATTCTTCAGGCCACCATGGCTCACTGTTACCTAAAATCCTGTTGCTAGGACACTTGCTAACATAGAGAAGCTAAGGACATTCACAAGCTGGGGAAATTTTTGGTGAACTGATGTTCTGATATTCATGGGATTAAATTTGTTTTTGAAATACGAGGAGAAATAGAGATTAACAAACAGAAAACAGAGCGTATCTGTCAAGTTCACTTTTGAAATCATTTTAAGCTTAATAATCTAATGTGTCTAAAGAGGAGATATAGAACTTACTCCATTGAAAAATGTTGCTACTTTTTATTAACATTTAAGAATCTACTGTTGGTTCTATTTTAAGTGGTTATCAGTACTTTTCAGTAAAATCTAACCTAATCTCTCTCTTAATTTCCTAAGAAAAACGGCCAATATTTGGCCCACCAAAAATACAACTTTTGTTCTGATACCATGGCTTTCGTTTTGTAGGGTAATCAGTGTTATTACATTTTTTATCCTCTAACGCTTCTCTAAATAGAAATGAGGTCTCTTCATTTGATTTGGGAAATTGAATGCTAGTTGGGGAATTCAAAACAGTGTTGGTTTCAAGCTTGAGTTCCTCTGCATAGCACCAACTTCTTTTTCTTGGCCCCAAGGCATGCGTCTCAATGAGAAAGCATGAGGGAATGATGAATCCAGCATATCCTGAGACCATTTTGCCTATATACTTAATGCTGCCTTGAAATTCTGTCCAAATATGGTCCATGAATGATAGGGCCACATTTGGACAGAATCAGATTTGGACGCATCAGTCCGAATTACACGTCCAAATGTAATTTGGACATCAGTGTCCAAATGCGATTTTTATTGTGATAGGCAGAGTAAGCCATAGTATATAAGAAATAAGATTAGATATATACCATGGCACTGCTCATTTATATTGATATGGGAAATATGCCCATATGAATGAAAATTAACTATTTCTTATATGAAGCAAGGTATAAAGTTGGAAGTCTGTTCATCACCATGAACTGATGAGAACTGGAGTAGCATGTATGATCTGATATGCCTAAATAATTCTCACCTCACTGAACCGCAAATGTGATAGACCTCTATAGTGATTGTTAGATTTAATAACAGAAAGGAGTAAGGAAGCTTTGAATTACTAAATATTGATAACATTTCTTGAAGAACAAAATAAATGAGCATTTCATAATAGGCACAGTATTAACTTATCTCTACTGTGGTCTTAGTAGCTAAACACATCTTGCCTTGTCATTCTCTTAACATTCTCACCTTGTGTTCAAATATACATTTTACGTTTATGTGGCCGCAAAGAAAGCTATGATTCTCATAACATTTATATCCAAGCTGTGTATGAAAGTCGCTATACATCCAGTTATGGTGTCAAGAGAATCTCAATATTTTATAGCAATCACCTGTTAGTCAAATGTCCCTTCTTCCCAGGCTGATTAGAAGCCAGTGTCCCTGGGACAGTTGCTTAGTGGAGAAAGAGTCACAGTTGGTCTTGTTCAAATCCAGGTCAGATTAAAAAAAAAAAAAATGAAAGCCCTTTGGGGTGGGTGGGAGAAGCAGTTTAAATCTCTCCATGGAACTGGCTTTTGGTGGGAGACAAGCAGGAAAGGATGATCATCGTGACTCTCCATTAGAACAGATGCAGCAGGTCAAAATAATCACAGTTTGGAGTAAAAAACAGTAAGTGCTGTTCACAGAGATGGCATGGCCTGACAGAGAGTATTTATTCTCTGGGCTGTGTTCTGCCACATCACAACTGCATCATTTTGTGACAGCCTTTCTGAGACAGATTTCCTCATCTGTAAAATGGGTTAATGATAGGAAGCTTTCAGGACCATTTTGTACATAGATATGAATATATAGCCTAGGATGATGCTAGAACATAGCGAGTTTGATAATTGATGCCCAATGTCCACAGATTTCCTCAGATCTTAGTTACTCGTGTTGCCAGCTTACCAGCTCCCGTCTGCAGGGTAGCAATGCCTCCCTTCCCCACCAGTAAATTCCCCCACAGGTATTTCTGGAGGTTTCAACAGTGTCACCACATTGCACAAGAGACCAAGTTGCTCTTGTTCTTCCATCTTCCTCATGAGGTCACCTTACATGTCTCTTGAGAGAGGATCCTTCCTTACAGTTCTGCTCCCAGTGCCCTCTGGCAGAACACCACTCTGACCAAAGTCCCAGTCAGAGACCCCCAAGAGGCCAGCACTGTGCAGTGGATGAGAGCAGAAAGGAGAAGAGGCCCTTCGACCTTTTTCATCCAGACCTGCAAGCAGCCTTATGTGTGATTCTGAAAACAGACCCGTCTGCTTCCTCTGCTTTAGTCTCAGGATAACCTTGATCTTGGGATCATGTGGGGAAACCACATTGCTGTCCAGGCATTATCTCATCCTCCCAAGGAGCCTGTGAGGTTGCTATATTTAACCCCAATTTATAGATGAAGAAGCTGATACTAGGGAGATTCAGAACAGCACCCTTCCTCCCCTTTTACCTCCTTTAAGTAAATACCTGGGGTATCATCAGCCTCAGATACCCCTGCCCATGAAGACAAGCCCCACACTTCCTGCAAATGATAGCAATTATTATTAGCATCCCAGTCTAAGTCAAGTGAGGCCAGAGTTTACGTTGACCCAATAATGAGTCCAGAGAAGTATGCAGAGTAGGAACTGAAGTACAGACATCGGAGTAACAGGGAGAGAAGGAGGGGGGTAGGGAGTTCCAAGACTAAGGAAAAGAGTTTTAAAAACCAAAATATGGTGATTATAAAAAGTAATGTAGAGCAGATGACTCTAAGAGAATATATCATCTTTTTTATTAATCTTCTTTTCAAAAGCTTTTCTTACAAGGCACCAGCTACTTTTATCATACATTCCCCCAAACTCCCTAAGCTGATCCCATCTTTAAAAAAAAAAAAAAAAGGAAAAAAGTAATGCCATCATCCAGATAAGGAGCAAGACTTTCTCTTCTCCTTCATCTGCACTCCATTTCCTTCATTCATCTTTCATTCTCCAACTACAGGTGGGAGATCTTTGAGGAACTATTTTTTGGTGAAGGAAGTTTTGATCTCATTCTACAAGAAATCTCTAGAGATTACTTTCAAACTAAAACCAATTTCATACCCAGTCCCATGGAATAAAAAGCTAAATGAGAATAGTCCAAGAACATCTTTCCAAAAAGAAGGTACACTAACTATACTTGCTCAATTACTACCAAGAAGTATTCTCTTTCTTAAACCAAGAAATAAAGAAGAGAATTGCTCTGTTGATAATGCTTTGTGTTGTTTATCTAGGGCAAGTGAAAGATACTCTGGTTATCAGTCCCTTTATGTGTCAAGCATAATTTTTCATGGGAGACGTCAGTTATATTTTAGCAAAAGACCAAATTCAATTCCAATTCTCTTAGCAATAGTATTTCAAGTAATATAGGAAGAGCAAGGTGTTGATGAAAAATAAAGGAAAGTGCATTTTAATAAAATGGAATAATTCACAAGTATTACTAATCCATTTTCTTCTAATATTTTAGATCGAATGTTCTAAATTATCCAGCTTATGCTTTGGGTTTTCTGAATTTTCCAAATTACATGTCTATTTACTGCTGATGTATGAAAAGCAAGGAGAGGTGAGACCAACAAGATGTGTGCATACACAGCAATAGAAAAGATGATGTGCTACCATTTCACTTTTCTTTTTGTGTCTTTCTTTTTTTTTAAGATTTTATTTATTTATTTGACACAGAGAGAGAGAGAGAGAGAGAGCAGGAACACAAGCAGGGGGAGTGGGAGAGGGAGAAGCAGGCTTCCCGCCGAGCAGGGAGCCCGATGTGGGGCTCGATCCCAGGACTCTGGGATCATGACCCGAGCCGAAGGCAGACGCTTAACGGCTGAGCCACCCAGGCGCCCCACTGTGTCTTTATTTCTTATTAGCAGTTTGGAGTGATCCATAGATCATGAAATTAATAGACATTGAAAACTTTCCTGGTTACTACCACCCACCTAGGTTCCTTTTCTCTGAAGCCTATTCTCCTTTGACCAGAATTCTCAGCAGAAAGGGGATCTGTGGGGTGCCAGGGGGGCTCAATGGATTAAGTGCCCGACTCTTGATCTCCACTCAGGTCATGATCTCAGTGTCGTGATAACGAGGCCCGTGTCAGGTTCCGTGCTGGGCAAGGAGCCTGCGTGAGATTCTGTCTCTCCCTCTGCTCCCCCCCACCCCACACACCTGCTTTCTCTCTCAATAAATAAATAAATAAATAAATAAATAAATAAATAAAGGGAGTGGAATGGACATGGAAACTCCTATGATGTTCAGGCACTCTATTATTGGCACATCTGTATCAGCTGAATATATAGAAGTCTTGGAAAAATTTACTTTTTAAATTGAAATAATGGGGGTGCCTGGGTGGCTCAGTCATTAAGCATCTGCCGTGGGCTCAGGTCATAATTCCAGTATCCTGGGATCGAGCCCCGCATCAGGCTCCCTGCTCTGCAGGAAGCCTGCTTCTCTCTCTCCCGCTCCCCCTCTTATGTTCCCTCTCTCGCTGTCTCTCTCTATCAAACAAATAAATAAAATCTTTAAAAAAATAAATTAAATAAATGGAAATAATGTACTGAAATTTGAAATTCATATTTTGTTCATTACTTTTTTCAGTAATATTTTTAAAGATGTTCACTAATTATAGGACTGATAATTTAGGGATTATTTAGTTATTAAAAGTGAAAATATGTGTATTAATGCCTATGGATCCACCTCAAATGTTTCTTCATATTTAGTGTCTTTTTTCTTCACATGCTAGCTGTGAACTTTAGTTTGGTGCTATATCCAAAAACCAAGAGCAGATGAGACACCTAAAAATATCCTCATTTGCATCTGTTTCCCTTCCTTATGAGAGGGAGGGTCATCCCTCCTGATTTTGCCTTACAACAAGAAAATAACTAAGACAATTTGGGAATTAATTCATCGTTCATCTCTCATGCTAGCATGTCAGGCCCTCCATCATTTGGTTCAAATTGATGCTAAATTGCAAGAGAACAGAACAGGAGTCTTTGGCATTTTTCCACTTCATGTAGTTCCTAGCAGAGGTGATTAATAAAAGGCTCTTGGATGTGGCTTGAAAAACTTGGTTAAGTGAATTAGATCCTCTTTACTTTGTCTTCTTACACAAAACATAGCATTATGGGGCTCATATTTTTTAAAGGTAGTGAAATAAAATATAACAAAATTACCACATATTTATAAAATATGGATCTCTTCCTTCCTATAAAAATTTAAGATCAGTTCTCCAGAATGAAAGAGAGAAACATGTATAGATGCAAATCAATTCTCTATTGGTTTCTTATTACCACATTAAAGAGAAAATCTGAGGATGTAAGTTATGACTTAATTTTGATTTTGAATGCATACAACTACCTAATGTACATAAAATAACCATCACGGAATGAAACAGATACATCCAACAGCTTGCTGCATTTAAATGATTTTAAAATAAGTGCTTGTAAAAAGTCAATTTTTGGTGTTTTGCTGCTTAGGAATGAAACAAATCACAAATACGTTTTTATGTTGATTTTCTTTGACAGGACTGGGAATTCCCACATTTTATGGGAGATGTTGATGTAAATCTTCCTGGGTTGCACACTCCTCACATGCAGTTCAAGATTCCTTTCTTCCAAAAGATCTTCAAGGAGGAGTATCGTATTCACATAACAGGTATGCTGTAACTTTGAACATGATTTGACTGTCTCCTACTTAGAGTAATACCAGCTGCTATAAAAAAGCAAGTGGGGGGGGCGCCTGGGTGGCTCAGTTGGTTAAGCGTCTGCCTTCGGCTCAGGTCATGATCCCAGGGTCCTGGGATCGAGCCCCACATCGGGCTACCTGCTCGGCGGGAAGCCTGCCTCTCCCCTCTCCCACTTCCCCCGCTGTGTTCCCTCTCTCGCTGTCTCTCTCTGTCAATTAAATAAATAAATAAAATCTTTAAAAAAAAAAAAAAAGCAAGTGGTAACATTTTAGAGGCATGCATACATCTAGTTTTATTTCTCACTCACTCAATAGCGCAAGGTGGTTCTGGGTCAGTTAGGGGTTCCAAACTATCATTCTGGGACTTGGGCTACGAGCGGCTTTAGTCATTTGGATTTCAGCATCCAGCAGGCAAAGGGGAATGGCGAGAATGGGGAAAAGGACGAAGAAGGCTTCTCTTTTTCCCTAATCACCTTGACATATGCCCTCTAGTAGCTCATCAGAGAGCCCAACTTAGAGTCAAGGAAGAAATGTGGTCCGCGGTTGGGCAGCCCCTTCGGTGTCACATCTGCTGTTCTCGTGGGAGGCCGCAGTTTCGGCGTGGATAGCTAGCTATCTCTGCCATCCTCCACATACCCCTCCACCTTGGGTTCCTTCATGAGAAGAACCTTCTTGGTTGCTTTCTCCCACAACATACAGCTCAGTATGTTTTTTCACCATCAACACCCTTTTTACTGCATTCCTCAGTTACTGCTGAGATTGGAACAGTGGTATCCGAGAGCGCCAGTCAGACCCTATGCCTTTAGGGAGTTAGGCCACTTTTCATTTGATCAAAACCTCCTTCTGTGGCAGAGCTCATGTTTCTCTCAGGTGAGTCGCTTGCAGATCCTCAGATTCTTTCATTTGCAGAGATGCCCTCCTTTTGAAACGGCTCCGTTATGATTTATTATAATATTCCTTCATGACATCTCAGTCATTCTTGTCTGAAGAAGGTCTTCCTGAAGTTCTGTTTTATACCTTTTTTTTCTCTCCCAACCAGAGGCAGACAGCTAAATGATCACATAAAGGGTGGCGTCAGCTCCCAAGCTGTTCAAATGTACGTAGTGAACGTGTGTGTGTTTTAAGGACAATGACTTAGGATCCCACACCTGCTATAATAAAAACTGCTGAAGAAATCCGTGCTTACACTACCGTCTGTGCTGCTGAGTAAAAATAGCCCGAGCACAGAAACGTGAATATCTGAGTCTTGCAAAAAGCCTTTGCTTCCCAACTTGAAGGCTGGTTTTTGCTTTGAGCATGAGGCGACCTTCCTAAACTGGAGAATGAGCTCATGAATAGGGAAGATGCAGCAGGTTTCTTTTCCTATTTAAAATGAATGAGGCCCATCTATTAAATTCACTGGGTAAATCAATCAATTTGAGTTCAGGTCACATAGTGTGGTTTCAGAGTCCCCACTTAATCTCTGCAGCATGCTACCCTCTCGGACTTCTCAAACAGCTATCACACAAATGGCATCATCATGTCCCTTTGGGTGGGCTTTTGCGTGGACCATCTGTTCTTACTATCAGCTCTTGTCCCAGGCCACCATGGCACTAATATTGTTTCTGAATATCAGAATCCCCGTCAAATTGTACTGCTACAGTGCATGCTATCAGGTTAAAAAGGGGGTGGAATATTCAGAGGAACCCACTGGTAAGAAAAAAATCAAGCTATTAAAAATATTTCATTTGGGGGTCGCCTGGGTGGCAGTCGGTTAAGCGTCTGCTTTTGGCTTAGGTCATGATCTCCAGGTCCAGGGATCAAGCCCCATGTCAGCCTCCTGGCTCAGCAGGGAGTCTGCTTCTCCCTCTCCCTCTACTTCTCACCCTGCTTGTGCTCTCTCTGTCTCTCTCGCTCTCAAACGTATAAATAAAATTTTTAAAAAATATTTAATTTGGAGCTATTTGGCAGGGCTTTGATATATATGCTATGATATATGCTATCATTTATGGACAGGGACAGGTTCAGGTTCTGTGGTGCCCAAAGCTTACCCAATCTGGAGTGCTCTAGTTAAGAATATAAAAGCAAAATTACGACTAAAAATTACTTTCAGTGCCTTGGAAGAAGGACACGCATACAGGAGTCCTTGAAGCTTCAATGTAATTAGCTTTGAGATAAAGCCTCCTATGCAGTTGAGCTAAAACCTTTATTCCACCATGTATTACTTTCCAGAAGCTTAAAAGGAAGAAAGACTGGCTAAGTTCTTGTAATGGAAACTGCACATTAATAACGGTTGTGAGAAGGTGGAAATATATTGTAGTTAAGGTTCTGATGCAGTGTTTGCCAAATGATGCTGAAAATCATATCATTCGAGATATATATTTATAAACATTGTTGGGCCCCATTCCTAATAGTTCCAACTCAAGAAATTTGGGCCAAGGCCAGGGAATGGGACTTTAGAAAAGCACCCCCAGGTGATGGCCGTTGGGAACTGCTCCTTGGTGCTGGAGAAGCCACAGGTGAAGCTGGACTGTCTCCCTGCGATGGGCCATGCAAATGATTGGGTTCCCAGATCTGCCAGGAAGACCTCTGAGGATTCTGGAGTTTAAATCCAAAATAAAATAGGGCACACGTGGGATTTGGGATGAAGAGTTCCACCATAAACAATTTAAACCCAATTTATGGTAGGATGATCATGCGCCGCCCCAGATCCGTGATAAAAAAATTCTAGGAAAATGGTGGCAGGTGTGGAGGCTGAAGAAAGTCTGAACTGTTCCCCTCTTGTGTTGTTCTGTTACTCTCTTTGTTCTGTTAGTTGCTGAAGATGTGGCTGAGGACATTCTGAAGTAGCAGCGAGTTTCCTGTGAAAGGGCCTTTTTTTTTTTTATCTGACTTTGTAAGATAATTGTTTCTGGGGAAACCTAGATAAAATTTCCAAAAATATGGTACATGTTGTATTTTAGTATGCTCAGTTGTCAGTAGCCTGCAAATTCCCAAGTCAACTACAAACGCTAACTTGATCAGCTCCTCCAAGTTCTGCTGCTTTTTGTAGGGAAACTCAGTGCTTTCCTTGATGAGTAAATATAGTATTATCACTGGGTTATTAAGCATGAAACTCTCTATATCTATCGCCAGTGGTTCTCAGATTTCAGTGTGTATGAGAATCACCTGGAGAATTTGTTAAAAGGATCCATCAGCCTCATGTGCAGAGCCAGATGCCTGAGGTAGGAGGCGGAGCCTGGGATCCAGCCTTCTCTTAAGCATCGCCAGTGATACCTATACATGCTGCCAGAGGCCCTCTCTTTGACAACGCTGCTGCTGAGAAACACTTTCTACCGTCAAAATTTCTCTCATCTCAGCTTTATTTTCATATGCAACTCTTAAGATCAAAAGCCAAGGGGCAGAATGAAAATTCAAATAGAAATGGGGTACTAGTGAGAAGGGCACATGCTAGAGAGTCCTGCTGGAAGCTGGAAAGTTCAGAGCTGGGGCCAAGAAAAGAGGTCCCAAAGCAGAGTATGACGGGAAACATCTGGGTGACCACAGAGGAAGCGATCCTGTGGACCCCCAGACAGCTCCATCTATTGCTTTCTCTGCCTGTGTTTGTTCTGTACTAGAAGAGTCTGTGCAGACTCTGCTAGGGTTCTCCTGGGTTCAAAGATGGCTCCACCATGGCCTCAACTATCAATTCTCTGTGCTCTGGAAATGATGTTCAGTGCATGCTGAGAAAATGGAATGTAATGGTTTGGTGCCGGACTCTAGCTCAGCCACTGACTGTTGGTGTGGCCCTTGTCAAGCTCCTTAACCTCTTAGAGGCTCAGTTTTCTCATCTGTTAAATGGGGACAGTAAGGTTCTTGTCCCATAGGGTTGTTGTGAGATTTAAATTAATACGTACAAGGCCTTAAAACACTGCCATTTGGTAAGCACTCAGTAAATTCTCAATACTTTTACCTGCAGCTTTTGCTTTCAGAGTCCTGCCAGAGTTTGTTTTCCTGTTTAATTCAAAAATATTAGGTAGCCTGAGAGGGGCCTCTTTTATTATTTATCCACTATTCTGAATTCTCTACTGTTATCTACTGTTCTGAGTCAAGAAGGAGAAGGCTAAGAATGGAAAAAAAAATCTCTCTTCCAGTGAAGAGCTGTGTATGTAGAGGGTTATCTGACACTGATGAGTTCCCATTGACATTTTAAAAGCATTTAGGATTTGGGTATTTTCTAATCCTGATTCCATGCTAGTTTTGTTTATGCATTTCAGAAATGAATTGTTGCATCTGTTTAGCTCATCTGGATCCCCCTTGACAGATGGTTTGCTGCCATGTGTCTGAGCTTTCATTTTATAAGCTGGGCTGCAGCTTATAAAAATAAATCGTCTCTATCCAAGGGTGTGTTAAAATATTTTTTTCTGGGAATTTTGACTTCAGTAACAAAGGGGATAAATAGTTAGTGATTAGGTCACATCAGTGCTTTTAGCTCAAGCCCATTGTTCTTCTCTTAAACATAAATGCTAAATGTAACCGTGTAATTATTTCCTCTGGCCCCTTCCCTTTTACCTATGAGGTGAGTGCAAAGATGGATTCGAAATGTGACGTACTAAGTCTCTGGAGGCGAGAGAGGAATGGCCTCTCAATTCACTCTCGGAAGCTCCTCTGAGTCCTATTAATGCCAATCCCGGCGGAAGCTCTGCCATCTGTCATCCCAGCCAGACAAAGGAAGTGTCCCATTGGTGGCCATCATCTGAGTAAATTAGGAGGGGGTTGGGGGAAAGGCCAGAAGGAAGGCCTGTGCATCTGTGAGGAGAGAATTCACTCTTTTGGCACGATGGTGCCCATGGGAACCCTTTCGGCAAAAATGGAAAATGTAGAAGTAAACAAACCTCCATAGTGTCTGTGTTCTGTTCCAGCTTCCTGAGCGGTGTGAGGGCACAGGTGCCTTACAATGGCGAGAGTGTGAAAAATAATGAATAAAACCCCTCTGTTTTATTTCCATAGGTGCATAATTTCTGGTAAATGAGTTCCCAGAGAGTCTTTTTTAAAGAGCTCTCCTGTGTCAGTCGGATCGTGGGAAATGCTGGGGAGGGCAGGCCAGTGGTTCATCCAGAAGAATATTCTGTCCGACAGAATTAACAAGCGGCTTGTTATAGGGAAATATGAGCATCCTGTTCACCGTGACAGTCTCCGAAGATCACTAATTTACCCAGGGTACACAAGGACCTCTTGCTAGTCTCTCAGTTGTGAATTTTTCTAAACCTTTCCTGAAGCAGTTTCTATTTTCAACACATTTATACAGCTCTAAGAGTTAACTATGTTTATTTCTACATAAAGCAGCGATTCCTCATATTTGTCCAAAACTCATCTTCTTCAAGGCCACGGATGCTTTGCCCAAAGCCTGTCAGCCCTGGCTGCCCCTGAGCTGGCCTGCTATGTTCAAACTGAGGTGCCCTGTCTTCATTTGTGCATATATGAGGATTTTTGAGATAAAACTCACACACTCTTTGGAATTGTCTTTACTGCCAGAAGAGAGACTTGAAATATATAATGAATCATAATCTCCAAAATGAGTATTTTGCTTTCCCCAGTTTTCCAGATTATATCTGATTTTAGCAGTATCCTAAAATTCACCAGATCACTGTGACACATGTATTTGATTTGAAAGACTATGACTTTACTCCTTGGATTTGTCTGGATACATTATCTAGGGTTTACCTATTGGTTAACGGACATTTTCTGAATTAATATGTGTCTAAAACTAAGCTAGGATCTGGGGAATACAGAAACAAACATGACACAATTCCTAATCTCAAGAAAGTCAGAGTCTAATGGTCACCTAATTCAGTATAACCCCGTGGCTTTCCCTTCTCCTTGTATCATCGCAAGTTTCTACCTCTCTCTACTCATCACGTTGGATTATGTCCCACTTAGGAAATGACAATGACAGGAGAGGCACTTAGAGAAGCTATATTCATTTGCTTTTAAGTCTTAAGATGATGCTTTACTAACTCAAATAGCTCTTATTAATTCACAAATTTTTTAGTAAATATCTTCAATTTACTAAATGTTCTCCTTATGACCTAAGCACTTAATGTGGTTTCCAGATAGCCCTAAATTACATAGGAGTTACTTAAAGAGATGCTACCTTAGTGAGCCCTGTTTTCACGGCTCATGTCTGGAATGAAAGGACATTGAATATGGCCAAGAAGCCTGTTACAGCAAACTGTTACTTCTTTAATTATCCAACATTTATCTTTTTCAAGGCCATGGTTGCTTGCTATCCCATAATGGGTATTAAAAGGCTTTGTGGAGCATGACTATTTCATGTATCTGCACCGGATGCCAGAGTCTGGCCAAGTGGTGGCACTCATTTGGTATGAAGGTGCCCACAGCACAACTCAGTCTTAATGCTACATGGCAACTCTACTGAGTAAAAAATTTTTTTAATATTATAATTGCATATCTGAATAACGAAAGCCCTCTTATATGATGGAAATATTAGCACTTTATACTCTTTTGTCCTTAGTTGAAAAAATTACATTTTCCCCCAAATTGTTGTCATTTCCTATGCCAAGTGACGGTGATATTTAATGAAGAATCCTTTTAAAACCAACTAGCCCAGGATTCTATAATCTCCCACAATGTAAAAAGATAAAATTACCATTATAATATCATTTTTGACAATCGGTAGGATTCATTAAAAGTACAAAATACAAGAGAGAGGTAATCCCACCAACACCACGCAGTGATTTCTCATTAAAGGAGACAGTGAGCTATTTCAACAAGGAGATTAACAGAAATAATGTATGGATTCTCACCCTCCCTTCTTGCTGATTTACATTATGCTATGTAGTTGAAACAACAGGGGGAAATGCAAAATCTCTCCTATGATTAATGCTGAAATACTAAACCTTTTGTTATGGTTGATTGTACATTCACAACAATACACTTGGGAAATGGCAAGAGAGCATTTCTATTCTTTCCCTTTTTGTGTTTGATATCCTTTCCGTGTGGGTCATTTCAGGGACTCAACTTTATTTTTATGGTAAATAGTGTTTCTCAGAATATACAATTTTTAAAGGAAAGCTTTCTCTGCATGAAAATCGTGTATTCCATCTTTTTTTGCTCTAATGGTGAGATTTCCTGGCCCATTATTAAACGTTAAGGTTTAGGTGATGTTTATTTCACAGACTCATCAAAGAGATTTTTAGGGCTGGGGAGAAACCTGAAGGATCAATAGCTCAACCCCCTCACTTGATAGACAAGAACAGTGACGTTGAGTTGTCTCGTGTGATTTTGCTTTCCGGTTTGCCACATCTCAGAGGGCAAAAGCAATTTTTTAAAGAGGAGAAAGCATTACAAAAGTAACAAAGCACTGTGGGAAAATAGAAGGATGTTAGCGAAAGATGAACATCCTTCCTCTGTGCAAATGCATAAATGGACCAGCAGTTTATGTCAGGTGGGCTGGAAACAAACAAAAAGTTAAGAAGAGCCATTTCTTCTGCATTTTTACCAGCTTCAAGGTTCAGCTGACTGGCTTTGACAGGGGGGTAGGAGGGGTAGAGACAGAAGGAAAGAAATAGGATGTCAATAGGGAACCTGCCTCACTCTATTCTCTCCCCTCTGCGCTTTCCACCCTGACATGGCCTGTCTACCGGGGTCGGGGTGGGGGAGGGCGGCGGGGGGAGATGCTACTTCCTGTTCTTTAGCTTCAAAATTTGTGTATATAAATGACCTAGTCTCAGGACCATTCTCCTGCAAGTTGTAGACAAATTACCAATTGCTAAGAATTTTCAACATGTTAAATATGCTGATTCACAAAGCATGTTTACCTATAACTACACACTGAGTCCTCTTAGATAACTGGTCCAGTTATATCTACCCAATGATGTCAGTGCTCAGTGATTCCTGCTGTTTTAGCCAAAGTGAGACATTTGATCACCTTTAGGATATATCTTTTTTGCAAACCCTTACATGATCTTCTGTCCTTCTATCACCAAGATCCTATACTAACTGGATTGAAGACATAGAAGAAAGAAATTACAGAAATAATATTCCTCTACATTTTTGGCAAATTTAATATATTTCAGAGAAACTTCAAATATAACTTCTCATTTTTTTCCTCATAATCATCCTTTGAGGTAGTTACATTGATATTATTCTCTATTTCACCGAATAAAAAATTGAATTCACATAGCTAATAAGTAGAAGGATTTGGGGGAAGGGGACAGAATCATAGGACAAGAAGTCATCTGGTTCAGTTTCCTCAATTTGAAAATAAAACTATTGAGGTCTGGAGAGGTTAAACAGTAACCCAAGGTTATATTATTTAAGTTAAGTGTCTGGATGAGCTTCATCTGCTGATTTCTAGCCTGCAGTTTTTTGTGACTGTGGTTCTCCCCCTCACAGATGTGTAAAGATGTGTTCGAGAGGGGTGATTATAACCCATTAACTGATGTTCTGCAACACGTTAATTTGCTCCTCCTCCCTCTCATCTAAATATTCAGACTCCAGGTCACATGAGAAATAACATAAAGTGATTCTTTAATGTCAAAGTGTAGTGGTCAAACTCACCCAGCACCATTCAACTTAGATGGGAGGAAAATAATGTAGGAAGTTTGGGGAAGAGCTCCTCCTATCCTCAGGGTTTCTTTTTAATTTGATCAGTGTATATTCACTTCAATTTTTATACTGATTTTATCTTTTTCCCTTGTCTATTGACATTCTCTGAGCATCTGTTCCCACCAGAAGAGCATCTTACTCCAAGCTCCCTGAGTGTTCCTTTCTTCTCCCTGATTCTGTGATGCTGCTTAGCAGTGGTTTCTGATATCCTGTTACCCTAGATACAGGGACCACTTTATGAGGACTGCTCTATTCGTGAGTTAATAAAAATGACCTAGAGAGAGTACAGGTTTCTCCAAGGGACCTTTGTGAGTCAAGAAGGTGATGGTCAGTCATGAAAATTCAAGGACCCGTCTTCCTCACTATCGGGTCTGGCTTCATAGCACATGTAGTTTATAGCAAGAGAGTAAGTATGTATCTGCTGCAACAGAGAAGCACCGGAGGCTACTCTCTCAGCTTGCTTTCCATCGTGGAAGCTACCAGCTATTGCCTCCTTAATATTGGAGGAGAACCTCAGAACTTTTTCAATTCACTTGTCTCTCGTTCCTCTCCTGCATTCTCTTCCTACAATATTCTCCACTATTTTCTTTTTTCTCCCCACCCTTCTCTTCCGTATCACCTCATCTTTTCCTGTATGCTCTTTTATCTGCGGCATAATAAAAACGTACACTAAAAGAAAGGCACCATTTTCCAGACTATTCTCTGTCCTTTTCTTCGAAGGACCACACGAATTGCTACTTCCTCCAAAATCCTTTCTGCAGATAATTCTACAGCCCTCAGTTTTTATTCCATTTTCCCCAACATCTTCAGCGTTTATATTAGATAACATGTCTCTAAGCAATGTCTTACTTGTATGAAAATTTTAACTACTACAAAGAAATTGTATATTCACTCTTCAAATCATGTCTTCTAAAGCAGTTTGTCAGCTTTGGTTGTATTTATACATCTGATAAATGGATACTGTTCAATGAGAATTTGATGCAATTATTTTTAAAGTCTTGAATGCTCAAATTATTGATCTGAATGGTTTAATCAACAGGTCACCTACAAACAACAATGTGAATTCAATTGATATACTGCTGTGTTTGCATTGCAAAATGATTTATTTCTTGCCTACACATAATTATAAAACTGTAAGAGATGTTCAATCATATGTTAGACTTTTCTAAGGATTTCATTAGAACTTTGTTTTTAAACATTAAGTGAAGTGTTCTAGAGAATAACTTACATGGAACCAAATTTGAGTATAGCTGCGGAGCCCAAAAACAAGGAGGCTTAATCTGGTTAGTGTAAGGAGCATAAATTATTGACTCTGGGACCCACAGTCACATTTTCACGTGTCTAGAATACAATTAGGAAATATCCTTTGTCAATTCACTTAATGGCAGCATAGCTATCTCAAAAAATTGCTAACAGGCCTAAAACATTAACACTTTATACTTGTATGCCATTATCTCCATTTTATTGGAGAAAGCCCTATTGCAATTTCCTAGGTCTTTGACTAATATGCAGTATTTCCTTTTTTTTTTTTTTATGCAGGTAAATGGTTTAACTACGGAATTATCTTTCTCGTCTTAATTTTGGATCTTAATATGTGGAAGAACCAAATATTTTATAAGCCTCACGAATACGGACAGTACATTGGCCCAGGGCAGAAGATATACACAGTGAAAGACTCAGAAAGTTTAAAGGATTTGAACAGAACCAAACTTTCCTGGGAATGGAGGTCCAATCACACTAACCCTCAGACTAACAAAACCTATGTTGAGGGAGATATGTTCTTACACAGCAGGTTCATAGGGGCTAGCCTTGATGTCAAGTGTCTGGCTTTTGTTCCAAGTTTAATAGCTTTTGTGTGGTTTGGATTCTTCATTTGGTTCTTTGGACGGTTTCTGAAAAATGAGCAAGGCATGGAGAATCAAGACAAAACTTACACTCGCATGAAAAGAAAATCACCGTCAGAACACAGCAAGGACATGGGAATCACTCGAGAAAACACGCAGGCCTCAGTGGAAGACCCACTGAGCGACCCTCCCTTGGTCTGCATCAGATCCGACTTCAACGAGATTGTCTACAAGTCTTCCCACCTCACATCGGAAAACTTGAGCTCGCACTTGAATGAATCTACCAGTGCGACAGAAGCTGATCCAGACCCAACGACTTCTAAAAGTACGCCTACGAACTAGATTCCCTTACTTGGAGATAGCACAAAAAAGCAAATTTGAGTGTAACTTTAAAAAAGTTAGTCTTTCCTTTTGTAAATGTAAGGTTTACGTAGTGTTAGGTAAAGAAACACGAACAATGCTACAACGGTGCTCAACATGCTTTTTCTAGGACTCATTGTTTTCTATTTGTATTATAATACACGTGCCTACTGTATATCTAACGTCCTCTAGAGATTGCTTTTCACAATTGCACAAGCTATTTACTGACTTTACAGCATAGTAGACGATTAGCTGATTACCCGTGTATCTGATGTTCAACCATAGTGGTGCCTTGAGACATTAAACTGTTTTTAACTGTACCAGAACTGAAGTGTGTAACAGTCCTCAAACCTACTTCACATGGTTTTTTTTTTTGTATACAATTATTTTGATCTACATTTGATGTCTTAGCAGGAAAAAGATATAGTTGTGATGTGGCTTAGGAAGTATCTCTTGTTTCCTATTCAGCAGTGGAGTTGGTGACTTTGACAGCAGGATTACACAGAGGCCTGCTGATAACCTTTGAATTTGTTTTGGCTATCTGCCAAATACAAATACAGATTCGAAATTCAGTATGAGGAGAACGATAATCCAGCATGGGTCACTACCTGTGAAATGTGGCTTTCTCCAACCAGTAATTGCAATTAGATGATAATACCTAATTATGTTTTCCTAATTAAAGATAAATTGCTACTTGATTAAATATCCTGCCCTTCACCTATGGGAACAAAGGTTAAGAGGCACAGTTGGGTGAACTCTCAAATTTATTGGCATTTACACAAAGCGCTAGAAAACCCAAGGGACTGAAGTTTTAATCATGTGAGAGTTGTACTATCTGCAATATTTGTACATCTTTCTGTAAATATGGCTCTGGACAATGAAAATTGAAAAACATATGCCAACCCTGAATAAGGGAACTCCTCTAAAAATCATGCAGCAGAACCTTGTGAGGTAGAAAAAGATGTGCATGAAAGAATCTATTCAAGTAGCTTGTTTTGTGTGTGCATTTTTTTAAAGAATTAAACATCATGCATTAATAAATATAAATTATATATCAATAATTATGTGATGTAGTTTTTTGTTTGTAATAAAGGGATTCACTTGTATCTTAGTTTAACAACAGCCCATTTAATTTTTTTAACTTGGTGCCAGATGAGTTAAAAAATGGAATACACCCAACGTGCTTTTAATTTTGTTCCATAAATTGTGGTTACATGTTCTTGAGGGGGTTAGGGGAGATCACTTTTAAGACCAAATTATTTTCCTGTCATATACTGACATAGCTGTATTTTGTCTTTATGATTTTTAAAATCTCTCTTGTTTTGATCTATCTGCTTTTAAGCTTTGCAGCATGCTGAATTTAGCATGCATAATAGAACTATGCATTTATCTGTCACTTGAGAGCCAGCTTTAATAAACATCTTCCTACAATTGTTTACTAAGCAATTGGAACCATGCCCCTGCTGTTTCTTTTACCTTTAATAGCCATGCCTGGTGCTACTTAGAATCATAAATATCTCTGACACTAAAAATGCAGAGATCAAGCTTACCTTAGTAACCCACTGACCATACTGTCCAAAGAAATTTACCATGTTATTGCTTATATGTGGTAACATTGGCCATTACCAAATTTGCATAGTATAAAACATTCAACTTTTGACTCTAGGACAAGTAAATAATAGCACCTAGGACTCTCTATATATTTTATTCTGAAAGTCATTGTCTTGTAGAATGAAGAAGGAAGTTGATTTAGAAAGTGGGTATTCATGATCAGTATGCAGTCCTTATGAAAATATTAAGAATTTTTAGGTGGGTGTTAAGGAAAAAGTGGTTCAATGATGTAATCTAATTAAAAGAAGATGGAAAAAAAAACCCTAGAGCATTATGCTTATGTGTTTCTAGGGATTGACTAGAGAAGTTGGCTATCAGCTGATATGAAAATAGATCTTTAAAGTTTTCCCGAAGTTTTGATAACAAATAGAATATTTTCCAGTAATGGCATTTTTTCCAGCAATAGAATTTTAATGGCATTTAATGGCATTTAAACAAGATCCAAGTCTTTGAAGGTTTCCAACAGTTATGTATATCAATGTTGACATATTTATCTACCTATGGGTCTCCTTCCTTCTTTTGCTACCTCTTTTAGATAGCACATCACATCTGCACTTACAGCAGTTAAGGATTAGCAAATAAAATTTAAAAATAAAATAAAATAAATAAAAAAATATAAAATATAAAATAATAAAATAAAATAAAATAGTAAAAGTCAAAATCACATGTACTTAATGTTTAGTCTTGAATCATGAGTCATATACCAATAGACTATGACTCTACAGAGCTTTTTGAATACCAAACCTTTTGGACTATCAACGACATTACAAATAAAAAATGCATAGTAAACCTGGAAAATGAAGAGTTAAAAAAAGGATTAAAAAAATCACTAACCACAGATTCTAAAGAAAGCATAACAAATGTGACGCCTTAATTGCAATGATGCTTAAGGTCTATAAACAATTATATTTCTACTGTTCAGTAATTACAGTATTTTCTTTCATGCAGTGCCGAATTTGTACTAATTTGACACAATTTTGGTATCCTACATTATAGAGTACTTCATTAGTAGTTTAAATGGAAAATTAAATAAACACTATGAATTTATGCCTGATAATATATGCCTAGACATAAATCTCATCACCACATGCCCGTTTATATTACATAACCATACTTAGTTATCTCGTACTCTCCCCATGCTGGCCATTTACCATGCTCACTTATCTTTTAGCACAGCTAAGATCACCTGTGAATCCTATTAGAAGTGCTAAGAATTATTTGTTCTCCATTTGCCCGGAGAGTCAGCCAGGCACAAAATCTCCTTTTACATTGATAGCATCAGGTTTCACAACAAGTAATTCCCACCAGCACTACTGGCTGACAGGCCATGTCAAAGAAGTTGTGCAACACAGACACTCAGAGTTGAGACGGGGAGTCAATACCGCTGTCATAGCTCACAACTGGGCCCCATAAGCAATTCTGGTACATTATGTGCCTACCCTGTGGATGACCAACACAACCCAATACGAAACTCGGGAAAGGTAATGCTAATAAATCACTCCTAGCTGTCCCTGTAACTGATGACTCATGGTGCCAACTGAATTCTCTGACTTTCACCTAAGACCTTAGCACCCCGTTATTGCTTATCCTCTATCTGTCCTCACTCTGAAACTGATCCCTATTTTAAATTAAAACTCTTGGCTATGCAGCCACAATCTGGGTATTATGCTTTTATCGGTTTCTTCCTGCTCAGACTGTGATGGCTCACTACTCTATCTGATCTGATGTCCTCCAGCTTTGCCCCTCAGAATTCAACTCTAACCTATATTAGCTAGTCCTGCCATTAAGAGGGGAGAGCAAGTCCATTAGTTTTGCAACAGGCAAACTGGCACTTTTCTCATTTACCCGAATTTTTAAACATATTTATGTGCATAGGCTTGTGATTAATGGGAACTGATATAGATAAGAGAATCAAGGTCATAAATATTTTGCTTACTAGCATTTAGACTGGATTAGAACTGAATTATAATCTGAACAACCAGAGAAGTTTAGATGTGGTATTTATAGCTCACAAGTCATTTCTTTTTTTTAAGATTTTATTTATTTGACAGAGAGAGACACAGCAAGAGGGAACATGAGCAGGGGAGTGGGAGAGGGAGAAGCAGGCTTCCCGCGGAGCAGGGAGCCTGATGTGGGGCTCGATCCCAGGACCCTGGGACCATGACCTGAGCCGAACGCAGACGTTTAACGACTGAGCCACCCAGGTGCTCGCTCACAAGTCATTCTTGTTGAAGCTAACTGGAAAAAGAGGTGGATATTTATAATGGAAAGAGAAGGTTAGGTAGATGGTGGAACATGAATGCAAGTTGCTGCCATGAAATCTTGGAAATGGAAAATGGCAGTTTGACTGTGAATGGGCTTTAGAACCCTGGGCAGGGGAAGGAGGCCTTTGTAGAAGAAACATCAGCATAAAGTTATCATGACTCCGATACTCCTACCTAATAGGAGTCCTAACAGGACTCAAGAACAGATGTTCAACATAGCTGAGGGGGTTATACAAAAGGTTGGTTGGTTGGTTGATTAGTTTCTTAAGCATTCTAGCACTCACATTATTCTGTGTCTGCCCCAAGGAGCATGGTGAGACCTGGGCGAGGGGACATGGGCCTATGAAACAAACAACAGAGGTGGGTATGTGTGGAGTGGGCAATGTGAGAAGAGAAAAACAAAAACCAACACGTAACAATTCAGAGAGAATGGAACACCCTTGAGGGAAGAACAAAGATGGGGGCAAAGTCTGTTTGTAAACATTTTATCAGTGTATAAAAGTTGACATCTTGTAAACAAAAATGTCTTACAGATGCTTTATGATAGACATTCTGAGCATTTTTAATGAGAAACAAAATTAATATTACTAATTTAATATGTGTAATATACCACAGTATTATTTTAATTTAGTGTAAGGAATCAGTGATTTTACTTCAGAGAGTATAAAACACATATAAGGTACTTCACGGGCTTATTTCTTACCTCTATCCTCGAACACAATTTTTCATAAGGGTCTTAAGTTCCTTTACACCAAATAATTGTACTACTGAGCTTTTTGAGGACCTACCTGCATGATTGAGGAGGACGACTACAACTTATAATTGAGAAATATAGTAACGAAACAAATTTATAGATGCTCCAAACCCTAATAAATTTTTTCATTCTATCCAGATCATTGCTCAATTCTCATATGAATAAGACTACCATTTTGAGTATTTACTACATGCATATAAATTATCCCATTTAATCCTCACATTAACCACTGAAGGTAAATATGGTTAATTTTACTTAACAGATGATAAAAACTAAGGCGCAGAGAGGTTTATTAATCTGCCCAAGGTCACAAGGCTGGTAAATACAGAATTAAGATTTGAATGCAGATTTGTCTGACTCCAAAGCCCCATTATTTCCCATTATAATCCTTCATTAAGATCTATTCAAACTATAGACTCCATTTCAAACAGGATCTTTTGGTGAGGATGACCTGAGGAACACTGTAAAACTGTTCAGATGCTTGATTTCTAGCAACTCTTATCTCTCAAGAATCTGAGCTAAATAATTACTAACAGGTATCTGGATGCAATCTACAGGTTGTATCTTATGACTGAAACAGATAAGGTTGAATTAAATGACAGAAGCATTCAGTTCATTGCCAGGTGTTCTGATTTAAACTACATTTATAAATCCACAACACAGATTTGTTCTGACACAATTTCCAGCATTGGAATTGGTTTATTTCATGATTTCACTTTTCTTGGGGGCGGGGAAAGAATTGACCTCTTTTGAACACACCCCCAGGCAGATGTCAGGGTGAGGGATAGGTATGAATATTCAAACAAGGAAAAAGAATGATTTGTGAATGGACAGATTTAGAAAGCTTAATTTGAATAGGGGCTCTAGAAATAACTGTATTTTGAAGAAACCATCCAAAATGTATTATTTTTAAAAATTGTCATCAAGGTGAGGAAGCTGTACTGTGATAGGACAAGCACTGGCTTCACAAACATGTCCCTTGAACACTATAACCCTTAGTTTCTTATCCCCCCAGTGGGAATACCCCACAGAGTTCTGAAGAGGGTGACCTAAAAGTCTATGGGGAAGAATTCTGTGAACTGCAGGGAGTTGTGCAGATGTGAGGTTATATCGCAGGTGTGGGCACCCGTCCCCCACCCCCACCCCCTGCAGTGTCCACCTTTCAATGGAACCCATTTGGTTTGCCTTCACCAGCAGCTCTGGGCTGATACTGCCACTGAACATGGTTAGGCTGTTTGCTCCCAGTTTTCTGTCTCTCTGTAATTGTTTTGACTCTACAAACTGCAATGTTAACACATTTCCCTGTTAACAGAAGTTCAGATTCCTTAGTTTAAAGCAAGTGGCTAAGTTGTCTGAAATCAATGGTGGTAATCCCTTGGAGCTGCTGGGCCAAACTTATTCCTCAAGGTTTTCTCTGCTCTAGCGTTCTTAAATTTTCTTTCCTTTTATGATTGCTTTAGCAGCTTCTCTTATCAGGACTTTCTCATCGTGCCAGTAATCCACCACCTTTCATAAATCCTGAAGTGTCTTCAGCATTTCACCGAGAGCCAACACACACACCTGAGCCCTGCACTTCAGGATCTCCCCAGCTGTATTTGGATGCACTAAATCAGGGAGTCACTCCAGCTTGCCTTTTAGGAAGAATGTACCTTCCCCGTACCATGGAATCCAGGCAACACCTCAGCCACACCATGGTCGTTTAAAGAATGACATTTTAAAACAGTATTGTGGTTTTCCGTTCAGCTTATAGACTGATTTGCTTTGAATACCTTATTTTACCTGGATAGTCCAGTTGACTTCAACCTAACCACACAGGAAAAGGTCTGCACTTAAAACTAGTCACTCTTACTGAAATAAAATGTGTAAAGTGAGACAAAGAGCAATAACCAATTCAGGAAAGACAACTCTAACAATTACTATTCAGATTTGATAATGATTAAATTACTATAAAATTGCCTTTGAACAAATTAAAATGCTCTTGAATTTGAAGAGCAATATTTAGAGTTTCCAATATGCCAGAAAACTGGGAGGCTCTGCCATTTGCATATCCAATGGTCTCTTTCTGGGGGAAATAGATTGTATCACCTTTGTGTCTCACCAGTCTGCTCTCCTCTCTGTCATTATTACCTACTGCCATGCAGAGATCTCATCATCTCTTCTTAGGAAAACTGCAGGGTGCTCTTAACTGGTCTTCCTGACTCTCACCTTGTCCAGTGCAATCCATTTTCTATACTTTTATCAGAACGATCTTTCTAGGGTCTAAATCTGAACGTGTTATTTCACTCTTTCAGTGACCATATATTGCTCACCAGTGGGGTTTTGTTTGTTTGTTTAAAGATTTTTTTTTATTTACTTGAGAAAGAGAGCGAGCATGAGTAGGGTGAGGGGTGGAGGGAGAAGCAGGCTCCCCACTGAGCAGGGAGCCCAGAGGACGTGGGGCTCGATCCTGGGACTCTGGGATGATGACCTTAGCCAAAGGCAGACATTTAACCAACTGAGCCACCCAGGCGTCCCTCACCAGTGGTTTTTAATAATACTGTCTACAACTCCAAATTCCCAGTACCTTAACAACAAAATTTCCTTTCTTGCTCATGTTGCAATTAAATTGGGTTTCCAATTGGTGGCTTTCCATTTAGCGACTTGAGGTTTCAGACATATTCCAATAAGTGGTTCCTTGACTCTCTGGGATCTTGGTCTTCGGTGTAGCTGGCTGATGAAGAAGGCGAGAAGGTGAGGAAGACTCTATAGGAAGTTTTAGGAACATATCTGGAAATGACATACATCACTTTTTGCATTCCACTGGCCAGAATTCTGTTGCAGGGCCTGCCTAACTGCAAAGGATGACAGAAAATGCCATTTAGCTCTGTGCCCATAAAGGACAGGGAACAATTTGGGGAATTTCTAGTCAGAGAAGTATTTACAAAATATGTACCCAATCAGGTCTCGCACCTGGAAGTTCCAGCTCAGAGGGTTTGGGATGGAACTAAAGTTGAGCTGAGTTTTGAGTTCCATGCGTGATTTTCTAACAAACATCAATTCTGATAAAAGGCAGAATCCTATCTGGTACTCAAGACCCTCTGACTTCTTTTCTGTTTTTTGTTGTTTTTTTCCCATGCACAGTGGGTCTAATCATCCAGCCATGTTAGACTACTTACTGCTCTTCTAATGAGCCACTGTACAATTTCACTCCGCTTTTGCTCAGCATCTTCCCCCAGTATAAACTCAAGTATCACCTCTTTTATTAAGTCTTTCTTCACGTTCCAAAGTAGAACTGACTGCTCCATTGTGTTCCTATATGACCTACATTTCATCTCTTCTAGTATCTTTAACATTCTCTTCCTCTAGATGTTTACACGTCTGTATCTTCTATTAGATTACAATGTCCTTGATTCTGCCTATAAGGACAACCTGAGGTGGGGAGAGGAATTAAATATTAATTGTATCATACTTTCTAGCTCAATAAAATTTGAATAAGTATATAAAGAGTGAGGCAATGTACTCAGAATTGTCTCATTTATGTAGCATGATATGCTCAAATTCTCTGATCTCCTCCCTGATAAATGTTGTAGGGGAATGTACTGTGCCAATCAAATCCTTTCAGTTAGGTAGGAGGCAGGATCATTATTTACATTCAATATGGGGAGTGAGGGGTATATTAATCAGGGTTCTCCACAGAGTCAGAACATATAGGATGTGCAGATACAGATACAGGAGATGAAGATAGATAGAGAAAGAGATGAAGATTTATTATGAGGAAGTGTCTCATTCAGAAACAATCCCCCCAAAGACACACGCAGACACAGAGTTTAATCTGGATACCCATGCCCACTCAAGTTGAAATAGAAAATTAACCATTGACAAGGGGTAAGCATAGCAAATTTTTAAAAATCTCATTAGTTTCTTCAGGATTATCTAATTTGCTGGCTCATAATATGTTCTTTTTAATTTTTTATTGTTATGTTAATCACCACACATTGCATCATTAGTTTTTGATGTAGTGTTCCATGATTCATTGTTTGTGCATAACACCCAGTGCTCCACGCACAATGTGCCCTCTTTAATACCCATCACCAGGCTAACCCATCCTCCCACCCCCCTCCCCTCTAGAACCCTCAGTTTGTTTTTCAGAGTCCATTATCTCTCATGGTTCATTCCCCCTCCGACTTACTCCTCTTGATTCTTCCCCTCCAGCTATCTTTTTTTTTTCTTAACATATATTGCATTATTTGTTTCAGAACACAGATCTGTGATTCAACAGTCTTGCACAATTCACAGCGCTCACCATAGCACATACCCTCCCCAATGTCTATCAACCAGCCACCCCATCCCTCCCACCCCCACCACTCCAGCAACCCTCAGTTTGTTTCCTGAGATTAAGAATTCCTCATATCAGTGAGGTCGTATGATACATGTCTTTCTCTGATTGACTTATTTAACTCAGCATAACACTCTCCAGTTCCATCCATGTCATTGCAAATGACAAGATCTCATTCCTTTTTATGGCTGCATAATATTCCATTGTGTATATATACCACCTCTTCTTTATCCACTCATCTGTCAATGGAGATCTTGGCTCTTTCCACATTTTGGCTATTGTGGACATTGCTGCTATACGTACCCCTTCGGATCCCTAAATTTATATCTTTGTGATAAATACCCAGTAGTGCAATTGATGGATCGTATGATAGCTCTATTTTCAACTGTTTGAGGCACCTCCATACTGTTTTCCAGAGTGGCTGCCCCAGCCTGCATTCCCACCAACAGTGTAGGAGGGTTCCCCCTTCTCCACATCCCGCCAACATCTGTCGTTTCCTGACTTGTTAATTTTAGCCATTCTGACTAGTGTGAGGTGGTATCTCATCGAGGTTTTGATTTGGATTTCCCTGATGCCGAGCAATGTTGAGCACTTTTTCATGTGTCTGTTGGCCATTTGGATGTCTTCTTTGGAGAAATGTCTGTTCATGTCTTCTGCCCATTTCTTGATTGGATTATTTGTTCTTCGGGTGTTGAGTTTGATAAGTTCTTTATAGATTTTGGATACTAGCCCTTTATCTGATATGTCATTTGCAAATATTTTCTCCCATTCTGTCGGTTGTCTTTTGGTTTTGTGGACTGTTTCTTTTGCTGTGCAAAAGCTTTTTATCTTGATGAAATCCCAATAGTTCATTTTTGCCCTTGCTTGCCTTGCCTTTGGCGATGTTTCTAGGAAGAAGTTGCTGTGGCTGAGGTCGAAGAGGTTGCTACCTGTGTTCTCCTTTAGGATTTTGATGGACTCCTGTCTTAGGTTTAGGTC
>NW_027397106.1:9683177-9687931 GCF_003265705.2 Callorhinus ursinus | reverse complement strand
GCCGCCAGCTTTGCTTTTCTTTTTCAGTATTCCTCTGGCTATTCGGGGTCTCTTCTGGTTCCATACAAATTTTAAGATTATTTGTTCCATTTCTTTGAAAAAAGTGGATGGTATTTTGATGGGGATTGCATTGAATGTGTAGATTGCTCTAGGTAGCATTGACATCTTCACAATGTTTGTTCTTCCAATCCATGAGCATGGAAGGTTTTTCCATTTCTTTGTGTCTTCTTCAATTTCTTTCATGAGTATTTTATAGTTTTCTGAGTACAGATCCTTTGCCTCTTTGGTTAAATTTATTCCTAGGTATCTTATGGTTTTGGGTGCAATTGTAAATGGGATCGACTCCTTGATTTGTCTCTCTTCTGTCTTGTTGTTGGTGTATAGGAATGCCACTGATTTCTGTGCATTGATTTTATATCCTGCTACTTGACTGAATTCCTGTAGGAGTTCTAGCAGTTTTGGGGTGGAGTCTTTTGGGTTTTCCAAATACAGTATCATATCATCTGCAAAGAGTGAGAGTTTGACTTCCTCTTTGCCGATTTGGATGCCTTTGATTTCTTTTTGTTGTCTGATTGCTGTAGCTAGGACTTCTAATACTATGATGAATAGCAGTGGTGAGAGTGGACATCCCTGCCACATTCCTGACCTTAGGGGAAAAGCTCTCAGCTTTTCCCCATTGAGAATGATATTCGCTGTAGGATTTTCATAGATGGCTTTTATGATATTGAGGTATGTACCCTCTATCCCTATACTCTGAAGAGTTTTGATCAAGAAACGATGCTGTACTTTGTCAAATGCTTTTTCTGCATCTATTGAGAGGATCATATGATTCTTGCTCTTTCTTTTGTTAATATATTGTATCACGTTGATTGATTTGTGGATGTTGAACCCACCTTGTAACCCAGGGATAAATCCCACTTGGTCATGGTGAATAATCCTTTTAATGTACTGTTAGATCCTATTGGCTAGAATTTTGGTGAGAATTTTTGCATCCATGTTCATCAAGGATATCGGTCTGTAATTCTCCTTTTTGATGGGGTTTTAGTCTGGTTTTGGGATCAAGGTAGTGGTGGCCTCATAAAATGAGTTTGGAAGTTTTTCTTCCATTTCTATTTTTTGGAACAGTTTCAGAAGAATAGGTATTAATTCTTCTTTAAATGTCTGATAGAATTCCCCTGGGAAGCCATCTGGCCCTGGGCTTTTGTTTGTTGGGAGATTTTTTGATGACTGCATCAATTTCCTTAGTGGTTATAGGTCTGTTCAGGTTTTCTATTTCTTCCTGGTTCACTTTTGGTAGTTGATACATCTCTAGGAATGCACCCATTTCTTCCAGGTTATCTAATTTGCTGGCATAGAGTCGCTCATAATATGTTCTTATAATTGTTTGCATTTCTTTGGTGTTGGTTGTGATCTCTCCTCTTTCATTCATGATTTTGTTGATTTGGGTCACTTCTCTTTTTTTTTTTTGATAAGTCTGGCCAGGGGTTTATCAATCGTGTTAATTCTCTCAAAGAACCAGCTCCTAGTTTCGTTGATCTGTTCTACTGTTCTTTTGGTTACTCTTTCATTGATTTCTGCTCTGATCTTTATTATTTCTCTTCTCCTGCTGGGTTTAGGCTTTATTTGCTGTTTTTTCTCTAGCTCCTTTAGGTGTAGGGTTAGGTTGTATATTTGAGACCTTTCTTGTTTCTTGAGGAAGACTTGTATTGCTATATACTTTCCTCTCAGGACTGTCTTTGCTGTATCCCAAAGATTTTGAACAGTTGTGTTTTCATTTTCATTGGTTTCCATGAGTTTTCTTAATTCTCCTTAATTTCCTGGTTGACACATTCATTCTTTAGTAGGATGCTCTTTAGCCTCCATGTATTGAGTTCTTTCCAACTTTCCTCTTGTGATTGAGTTCTAGTTTCAAAGCATTGTGTCTGAAAAAACGCAGGGAATGATCCCAATCTTTTGGTACCGATTGAGACCTGATTTGTGACCTAGGATGTGATCTATTCTGGAGAATATTCCACAGGCATTAGAGAAGAATGTGCATTCTGTTGCTTTGGGATGGAATGTTCTGAATATATCTGTGAAGTCCATTTGGCCCAGCGTGTCATTTAAAGTCTTTATTTCCTTGTTGATCTTTTGCTTAGATGATCTGTCCATTGTAGTGAGGGGGGTGTTAAAGTCCCCCACTATTATTGAATTGTTGTCGATGCTTTTCTTTGCTTTTCTTATTAATTGCCTTATATAATTGGCTGCTCCCATGTTAGGGGAATAGATATTTACAATTATTAGATCTTCTTGTTGGATAAACCCTCTAAGGATGATATAGTGTCCTTCCTCATCTCTTATTACAGTCTTTGGTTTAAAATCTAATTTGTCTGATATAAGGATTGCCACCCCAGCTTTCTTTTGGTGCCCATTAGCATGGTAAATGGTTTTCCACCTCCTCACTTTCAATCTGGGGGTGTCTTTGGGTCTAAAATGAGTCTCTTGCAGACAGCATATCAATGGGTCTTGTTTTTTTTTTATCCAATCTGATACCCTGTGTCTTTTGACTGGGGCATTTAGCCAATTTACATTCAGGGTAACTACTGAAGATATAAATTTAGTGCCATTGTATTGCCTGTAAAGTGACTGTTACTGTATATTGTCTGTGTTCTTTTCTGGTCTATGTTACTTTTAGGCTCCCTCTTTGCTTAGAGGACCCCTTTCTAGATTTCTTATAGGGCTGGTTTCATGTTTGCAAATTCCTTTAGTTTTTGTTTGTCCTGGAAGCTTTTTATGTCTCCTTCTATTTTCAATGACAGCCTAGCTGGATATAGTATTCTTGGCTGCATATTTTTCTCATCTAGTGCTATGAATATATCATGCCAGTCCTTTCTGGCCTGCCAGGTCTCTGTGGAAGAAATGGATGCATTCCTAGAGATGTATCAACTACCAAAACTGAACCAGGAAGAAATACAAAACCTGAACAGACCTAACACCACTAAGGAAATTGAAGCAGTCATCAAAAGTCTCCCAACAAACAAAAGCCCAGGGCCAGACGGCTTCCCAAGGGAGTTCTATAAGACATTTAAAGAAGAATTAATACCTATTCTCCTGAAACTGTTCCAAAAAATAGAAATGGAAGGAAAACTTCCAAACTCATTTTATGAGGCCACCATTACCTTGATCCCAAAACCAGACAAAAACCCCATCAAAAAGGAGAATTACAGACTAATATCCCTGATGAACATGGATGCAAAAATTCTCACCAAAATACTAGCCAATAGGATCCAACAGTACATTAAAAGGATTATTCACCACGACCAAGCAGAATTTATCCCTGGGCTGCAAGGTGGGTTCAACATCCGCAAATCAATCAACGTGATACAATACATTAATAAATGAAAGGACAAGAAGATGCAGAAAAAGCATTTGATAAAGTACAGCAACTTTCTTGATTAAACTCTTCAGAGTGTTGGGTTAGAGGGTACATACCTCAATATCATAAAAGCCATCTATGAAAAACCCACAGCAAATATCATTCTCAAAGGGGAAAAGCTGAAAGCTTTCCCTGAATGTCAGGAACATGGCAGGGATGTCCACTATCACCACTGCTAATCAACATAGTATTAGAAGTCCTAGCCACAGCAATGAGACAACAAAAAGAAATCAAAGGCATCAGAATCAGCAAAGAAGAAGTCAAACTCTCACTCTTTGCAGATGATATGATACTGTATGTGGAAAACCCAAAAGACTCCACCCCAAAACTGCTAGAACTCATACAGGAATTCAGTAAAGTGGCAGTATATAAAATCAATGCTGAGCAAAATAAGTCAATCAGAGAAAGAAATGTATCATACGACCTCACTGATATGAGGAATTCCTAATCTCAGGAAACAAACCAAGGGTTGCTGGAGTGGTGGGGGGTGGGAGGGATGGGGTGGCTGGGTGATAGACATTGGGGAGGGTATGTGCTATGGTGAGCGCTGTGAATTGTGCAAGACTGTTGAATCACAGATCTGTACTTCTGAAACAAATAATGCAATATATGTTAAGAAAAAAAAAGAAGAAAAAGATAGCAGGAGGGGAAGAATGAAGGGGGGGAAATCGTAGGGGGAGACGAACCATGAGAGACGATGGACTCAGAAAACCAAACTGAGAGTTCTAGAGGGGAGGGGGGTGGGAGGATAGGTTAGCCTGGTGATGGGTATTAAAGAGGGCACGTTCTGCATGGAGCACTGGGTGTTATGTTCAAACAATGAATCATGGAACACTACATCAAAAACTAATGATGTAATGTATGGTGATTAACATAACAATAAAAAATTTTAAAAAAATCAATGCACAGAAATCAGTGACATTCCTATACACCAACAACAAGACAGAAGAAAGAGAAATTAAGGAGTCGATTCCATTTACAATAGCACCCAAAACCATAAGATACCTAGGAATAAATCTAACCAAAGAGGCAAAGGATCTGTACTCAGAAAACTATAAAATACTCATGAAAGAAATTGAGGAAGACACAAAGAAGTGGAAAACTGTTCCATGCTCTTGGACTGGAAGAACAAATATTGTCAAGAGGTCAATGCTACCTAGAGTAATCTACACATTTAATGCAATCTCTATGAAAATACCATCCACTTTTTTCAAAGAAAGGGAACAAATAATCCTAAAATTTGTATGGAACCAGAAAGGACCTCGAATAGCCAGAGGAATGTTGAAAAAGAGAAGCAAAGCTGGCGGCGTCACAATTCCAGACTTCCAGCTCTATTACA
>NW_027397106.1:9596940-9683077 GCF_003265705.2 Callorhinus ursinus | reverse complement strand
GACCTAAACCTAAGACAGGAGTCCATCAAAATCCTAAAGGAGAACACAGGTAGCAACCTCTTCGACCTCAGCCACAGCAACTTCTTCCTAGAAACATCGCCAAAGGCAAGGCAAGCAAGGGCAAAAATGAACTATTGGGATTTCATCAAGATAAAAAGCTTTTGCAAAGCAAAAGAAACAGTCCACAAAACCAAAAGACAACCGACAGAATGGGAGAAGATATTTGCAAACGACATATCAGATAAAGGACTAGTATCCAAAATCTATAAAGAACTTATCAAACTCAACACCCAAAGAACAAATAATCCAATCAAGAAAGGAGCAGAAGACATGAACAGATATTTTTCCAAAGAAGACATCCAAACGGCAACAGACACATGAAAAAGTGCTCAACATCACTCGGCATCAGGGAAATCCAAATCAAAACCTCAATGAGATACCACCTCATGCCAGTCAGAATGGCTAAAATTAACAAGACAGGAAACTGCAGATGTTGGCGAGGATGCAGAGAAAGGGGAACCCTCCTACACTGTTGGTGGGAATGCAAGGCTGGTGCAGCCACCCTGGAAAACAGTATGGAGGTTCCTGAAAACCTTGAAAATAGAGCTACCGTACGACCCAGCAATTGCAGTACTGGTTATTTACCCCAAAGATACAAATGTAGTGATCCAAAGGGGTATGTGCACCTCAATGTTTATAGCAGCAATGTCCACAATAGCCAAACTATGGAAAGAGCCAAGGTGTCCATCAACAGATCAATGGATAAAGAAGTGGTATATATGTATATACAATGGAATATTATGCAGCCATCAAAAGGAATGAAATCTTGCCATTTGCAATGACGTGGATGGAACTGGAGTGTTATGCTGAGTGAAAATATCAATCAGAGAAAGACATGTATCATATGATCTCACTGATATGAGGAATTTTTAATCTTAGGAAACAAACTGAGGGTTGCTGGAATGGTGGGGGGTGGGAGGGATGGGGTGGCTGGTTGATAGACATTGGGGAGGGTATGTGCTATGGTGAGCACTGTGAATTGTGTAAGACTGTTGAATCACAGACCTATACCTCTCAATCAAATAATACATTATATGTTTTAAAAAAAAGATAGTAGGAAGGGGAAAATGAAGGGGGGGAAATCAGAGGGGGAGATGAACCATGAGAGACTATGGACTCTGAGAAACAAACTGAGGGTTCTAGAGAGGAGGGGGGGGTGGGGGAATGGGTTAGCCTCGTGATGATATTAAAGAGTGCACATTTTGAATGGAGCACCGGGTGGTATACACAAATAATGAATCATGGAACGCCACATCAAAAACTAATGATGTAATGTATGGTGACTAACATAACATAATACAATTAAATTAAAATTTTAAAAAAATCTCATTAAATAGGAGGGCCATAATCGAGCCAGAAAAATGTATCCAAGTTCTTCTTCAAATATGGGAATCTCAAGATAGGTACTAAGAGCCAAACCAGAACAAAGCATGAGAGATAATTAAGACAAAGAGCCGCGAATCAGAGTGGCGGCTGGACATCCACCAATCTCATTCCTGAGATGGGATGGTATATCCTTGGCCGATTGTTCAGCTACTTCTACTACAGGTGAGTTGCATGGGTGAGTTGCCTGTGACTGACTGGGTAGACAGTTACATAATCACTGATTGTGTATCCTGAGATACCAGACTTTTAGAAATAAAAATATACTACCCCATTCTACATAATTTTGTGAGGTTGCAGCTCTATGAGGGAAGACCCCAAGCACTCAGGGAATCCACAGGAAGGACTGAGAGAGCAAACAGAGAGAACCAGTTTGCAGAATTTTACGTGTTTTTTGAAAGCCAAAATTGGAAAATAAACACAAGTTGGGAGCTCTAAAACTCGAATATTGTGATTATTGCTGTACTCCTGTAACTTGTATCTCCGAATTTCTTAGAAGCCTATTTACATGTTGAAAACATCAATTATTCCTCCCACTTGAACTACATAGTTCTTGTAATCAATTGCTTTGAGTCAATGTTTAGAATTATTCACGAAAGAGTTATATTTTAATGGCATTTGATGAGAACCAGCAGCAGCACCCATTAATTTGATTAGTTTCTTAGGGGCTGAAAGAGAAAGCTGGTGCACAATCCTAAGTGAATCGATAGTGTGGGATCTAAGTGTGGGTATCCAAGCCAGCTTCAGCAGCCTGGAATCCAGCACAGAATGGTGACTGGGGGGAGGACAAAAATTAGGGAAAACATGTCTCCTGTCCTTTCTATCTCCCTGCCTTTTGTCGTCATTCACCTCTTATGTCAAGACAATGTATGGAAGCTGTCTGCCCACTCCATCCCACCTCAACCCACTCCCTGTTGTCCCTTTCTCAAGGACAGAAAAGATTTTTTTTTTTTTTGAAACCTAAGTTCTTAAATATGTGTCACAGCCCAGGCCCAAAAACAGAGTAATAAATCTGGACGTTGAGGAAAACAAGAGCCAGGGCCAAAGGTTTAATTTCTCTGTATGGTTCATCCATCTGAAAAGGTCAAGGAGTAGCTGTCCAAGAAGGCAGAAAATGCTCTTTATCCAAGTGATCCAATGGGGGGCTTGTGGGGGGGTGGGAAGCAGACACTGCTGAAGCTGTCAAGGTACTATCATGGTTCTGGAGGAACCTGACCAATTTGAAACATAAAACATTCCTGGGAGAGGCCCAAGGAGGGGCGGCACAGTGACAGCCAGAGCTGAGGGATTGGCCAATTTGTATTTTGTGGGCTACTGGGCCTCCATTTAAGTGGTGTGGGGTTCAGGGCAGGATACCAGTAGAGCTGACTGCAGACAAGAGATCAAGCTGTGTTGTAGCCCTGCCCACCAGACACACCACAGGGGGGCAAAGCAACAGCTAAATACCCACCAAACTCCAAACAGGAACTGGCTTATAAGAACAAACCTCACTACTAAGGATGGGGCTCTAGAGACATTGCTGGATTTTGGTAGGAGTCACTGGTGACTAAACAAAGTTGAACCCGCAAATATAATAAGGTTCTTGTGCCCCCCCAACCCCCCCAAAAAGAAAAGAATTGAAATGACAGAAAACAATGCCTTGCTAAGGCAGGAAAGATTGCATTTGCTTTTACGATAGGCTACCTTCAAAAAACAAAACAAAAACAAACACATAGAAATCATTTCAGTACTTCTCATAACATAATTAAGTGGTTATTTGTGTAATCATGTGCTTAAAGTATATTTCTTTCTCTAGTTCTATAGGCTCATTCCTATCTCTCTGCAGCTTCTCTCAGATGCAAGAGGTGACCAGAGGTTAGATCATGCTTGGGCCTTGCTGACCACATTGAGGGCTTTGTACTTTCTTCTGAAGATAATGAGAAACCTCTGAAGAATTTTAAGTAGGAAATGGTACCATTAGATACAGCATATTTTTAAAAAATCACTCTGACAAAAAATAGATGTCAAGACCACAGCAATACAGTAAGATAATTAAATCAATTTAGCTTTGACTTTGGTGTCTTTAGGTTCCCTCTCCATGACTGGACAAAATTACTCACCACCTGCTTGTGTGAGGATGACACACAATACAGGCCCTGTTTTAACTGGGTTTCTTATTTGTGTGCTCACTGTAGGCAACAGGGAAATGGTGGCAAATGTGTGTGGGGACATCCAATTTAAGGACCTCAGAAGAGGCTCTTGTAACTCAGATCTTTGTAGGGACTGAAAGATTACTTGCAAAGACTTCAACACATATAATGAAGTGAAATAGGTATTGTTCTTCAGAAAGTTAACCTAGGGGGCCTGGGTGGCTCAGGTGGTTAAGCGTCTGCCTTCAGCTCAGGTCATGATCCCAGGATCCTGGGGAGCCTGCGTCAGGCTACCTGCTCAGTGCAGAGCCTGCTTCTCCCTCTCCCTCTGCCATTCCTTCCGCTTGTGCTCTCTGGCTCTATCTCTCTGTCACATAAACAAATAAAATCTTAAAACAAAACAAAACAAAACAAAAAACGAAAAGTTAACCTAAGCCTAGAGATAAGGAAATAAAGAGATATGTCTGGGTTTACATATACAGATGATATACAAAAAGTAGAAAGGTTATCCTGTGTTTCAGTTCTAGATCTGGGCCACCTCTTAAAAAAAAAAAAAAAAAAAAAACAAACCAACTTACTTCTGTAAATACTTATTAAAAAAAAAAAACAGCAACAATACCAATAAAGAGTCTCTTCATGACTTGTGGTGTGAACATGAAGATATGCTTCCCAGATCACCTACAAAGGACTTGCTGCCCAGTTGCAGGGGATGTAGTCAGAGGTCACCTCTGGCTCTCAGCACCTCAGAGTTGACCTCAGCTGCAGAAAGCTAACTTGCCCAGAGATACATCCTTCCTGGAGCGACACAAATACATTATGTTCTGTCTTAATCAGTAAAGAGTATCAGAAGCCATTTGTATTCACATCGATCAGACAAAAATATTTATTCATAGTGTTAGCCAGGAGTAACTCTACTGCTCTTCGTCAAAACATAGTCCAAAGAAATCTGGATCATCTGGACATCCTACAAAATGTCACATTGATTCATTTTATCAATGATACTATGTTTACAGGGGCCAATGGGCAAGAGATGGCTAGCATACAAAAGATCTTGGTAAAAGATATGTGTCCTATAGGGTAGGATGTGGGCCCTGAAAAAATTCAAAGGCTTGACATAGTCATAAAGTTTTTAGGGATCCAGTGGTTAAGAACATACTGAAACATCCCCTCCAAATGAATGTATCTTGCACAACTTACCACAGAAAGAGGAAACATAATGACGAATGGGCTACAGGATCTAAGCCTAGAGCAGTAGAGGACTCATAGCAGGTCCAAGATGAGGGGCAAGGCATTCTGCCACCATGTGGGCCATAAGATCTGCAGACCCTACAGTGTTAGAGGTATCAATGGTGAGAAAAGAGACTGAGTGGAGTTCGTGCCATGTTCCACTGAGAGAATATTAACACAGGCCCCTGGGTTTCTGGAGCAAGACTGTGCCGTCTGCAGCAGATAATTATATGCTTTTTTAAAAACACCCCCTGACATGGCACTAGCTCCTGGTAGAGATGGGTCACCTCACTGTGGTATACCACATGACCATACAGCTCAAATGCTCATTATGGGCTGGGTCCTGTCAATCCATCATAAGGTTGGGCAGGTCCAGGAATAGTTCACAGTAAGATGAAAGTGGTACATCTGGTATCAAGCATAAGTAGGACCAGAGAGCACACATAAGCTACATGAGCAGGTAGACCAGAACTCCCCATGGCATCTACTATGGATTGAATGGACTAAAACTCCTATGTTGAAGCCTAACCCCTATCGTGATGGTACTTGGAGGTAGGAATTTTGGGAGGTGATTAAAATGAGGTTTGGATGGGGTTTGGGGAACAGAGACCCCCATATGTGCCTTTATAAGGAGATAAAAAATCCAGAGCTCAATTTCTCTGCCACGTGAGGATCTAAAGAGAAAATGGCTGTCTATGAACCTGGAAACTAACCCTCACCAGACACCAGATATGCTGGCACCTTGTTCTTGGACCTCTTAGCCTCCAGAAATGTGAGAAATAAATGTTTGTTGTTGAAGCTACCCAGTTTGTTTATTCATTATAGCAGCCTGTACTAAGGCAGTATCCATCTCTACTATAATAATATACTTCCTCCTCCTCACACCTTTGAACATAAAGCAGATCCCAACTTAATGACTAATAGAGAAGGGGAAAAAAACATCAGAAAAAAACCAAGCTTGGTTAATGGCTGGCTTGGCTTGGTGTAGTGGTGTCAGCTGAAAGTGGACAGCAACTCTACTATGGCTCATTCAGGGATGGCCTTACAAAACACTGGAAAGAGAAATTCTTCCTAATGGTTAGTGCTTTGGTTGGTTTACCTGGTCATATACTTTGTGTGGAAAGAAAAGTCACCCAAGGTTGGAATATATATGGACTCATAGATTGTGGTAAGTGGCCTGGAAGGCTAGCCAGAGGTTGTAGAGCATATGAATGTATGTAAGGGGAATGATCACAAAGTGTGAAAGTGTTTATATTATATATTCATGCTAATTACACAAGAGGAATTAAGTAGGTAGACAAAATGACTCAGCAGTTGACGTCAGTCTCTACCATTGGACACCGCAGGCAAAAAAACAATAAAAAATATGATGTATTCTGCTTTTGCTTTCTACGTTCTGGTGCTTCTATTTTCAGGGAATTGCTGAGGCTGATGAGTCATCACGGTAAAAAAATTAACCAGGAATATACTAGAACAGGCAGGCTGGATTGGCAGCCTCTACCTGAAGAAACCAGAGTTGCCCAATGAAAACATATCACGTTGTAAAGGATGTTTTGTCTGTCATAATCCAGAGAGATTTTTCAGCAAAATCAGTTAATTTGTGCTCGTTAAGACAGCAAAAACAATCTGTCAACCTGACCCTCTCCACCATCTTTCTGTAAGCCTTGGGGCTGTCCAACAGCTATGGGGAGACCTGCCTGCCTGACAGCTGATTAGTAGAATACTTCAGTGAGCTGTGCTATGAATAGGAATTTTTAAATAAGTGCAGTAAGCTCTTTCCTCATTCTGTCTAGGTGCTATAAGACATCCTAAGGATATTGGGATGCTTTTAAAAAGATTACATTAATTAAGGAATACTGGATCAGATGTCTTCTTGCATCTAAAAACATGTTTATTTCAGCATCTTGAGACCAAACAGCAAAATATACAAGATTAGCAAAGGAACAAAGACAACAGATCCACAAACACAGTTCTGTTTTCACTGCACTATTAATATTACACTTGTTAAACAGATACAGAAATATCTGATAATCCATGACAGGTGGGAATTCATTTATTCTAGAATCATAAGGGCTGATGTGGTAGTGGATGGATAGTTCTTACCTGGTGATTAGGCAAGCTGTCCTCATAAGTACCTCTTCCAGTGTGGTCATTAGAAGAAATGACAAGCAGTGCTTCCGTGGGAACCAAATCTGATATTGAATTGTTTCCAAAGGTAGATGAGGGAGACCCCACTAGGGCATGCTTTCTGAGGTTTTCTTCTCCAAGTAGTATATTATGGAGCTTTTGTTTTGTTTTGCAAAACAAACTTCCACACCAAAGCAGTCACTACACTCAAACCAAAGACTGGCATATTTTATCATTCCAAGATTTCAAAGAATCTGTAAAGACAAATGCTTATGTGCGTGCTTGTCCCCCTACCCCAGGAGGGAAACATTTTAATACATGTGCTAAGATGATGATTGGATTTTCTGAGTATACAATGCTTCATTGGCAAGATAATAACAAATTAAACGTAATGATATTCTTGCATATGCTGCCATGAAACATGTCTGGTTAATGGTATTATTGGCCCCTCAGTGGCAAAAAAAAAAAAAAAAAACCCACATGATTTATAAAGCTCTTTATTTTAAATAGCACCTTCAATAAATACATACAAAATAGATGGATAAATAGATGGAAGAATAATAAATGGATGCATGCATGCATACAATGTAAGTGGTGTGTCAGCTTTACATAATATATGGGTTTATCCCTTTTATTGTCCTAACTAATCTCTTAATACTTGCTTGCCTCAATTATCTAGAATCCAGTAACGCCTCCCTGAGGTATTCTTACTTCAGTTGATACCCTTAAGGACCACTCAGCTCCATCTGCATGTGAGAGAAATGGCAAACCTGCCTACTCCATTATCATTATTCTCCTTCATTGCCATATTTTTTCACTGGTTGCTATTGGAATTGGTTCCTCTTAGTCACATGGGTTGTTTCACACTGCTGAGATGATCCTTAAGAATGTATACTCCTTAAAAGAAAAAGCTTCAAGAGGCATGTCCCATCCTTGAATTCCCAAAGTACAGATCTTTTGGGTTATCCTCATGTGCAGGCCATTGTCTATACAAAGCATAATGCAGTGGGCAAGGTGCTGGGTCCTGAGAGTCCTCTAGCCTTGGCATCACAATGGACTGAGAGCAGCCCTGCCACCAAAGCATTCTTAACCTCAGTGTTGAATCTAGACTCTCTATTTCCATATGGTTCACACCTCTTTGAGGCCCTTGTTCCTTCCTACCAAATGATTAACTAAAATCATGGAGTTTATCATAGACTTTCTAATAATATTGAGCCTCAAGAGAGGTGATGGAAGATTCTTTTCCTCCCAGGAGGCTTCTTGGCCCCATATTTACTGTCCTCTACCTTCCAAGATGCATTGAGAAGGACTTCCCTTGTCAGGCTACCAAATGTAGCCCTTCTTCCTCAAGGGAAATCAGCCTTACCTTTATATAATGAAGAACTATTCAACCAACTTACCTAAATACAGAAGACCTGCTGCAAGGTAAACTGATGCATCTACCCAAAAGAACATGCAGAAGCTAGCTCTCTTACTGCAATAATTTTGAATTCAGTCTCACCCAATACTGCACTGGCAATGATAACAGTTAACATGTACTGAAGTACTTTATTGGGTGCCAGGCCCTTTGTTAAGCACTTCACATGCATAAGGTCAATTGACCCCCACATAATCTCTGTGATAGACACAGTTATTATTTCCATTTCACAGATTAAGAAACTGAGACCAAGAGCAGTGCAGGAACTTGGACAATGTTGCAGAACCAGTAAGAGATATAGCCAGATGTAAATGTGAGGCAACTATTTTATATATACATAAATATATATATATTATTATACAGATATATATATATATATATATATATGCTATACATCTATACTTCATACAAGCGGTAGGATGGGAAGACAGCAGGAGGAATGGAAGGGAGAGAGCAGAGAGAGGATTCTAGTGCAGGTCAGCTCATTCTGTCTTTTTGCCTATGCCATGATGGTCTTTTGCCATGGTCCTACAAACCGAAATTATTTTTCATGCTTTCCTACCACCCCCAAAGCATTTCATAAAATTTTATGTGAGGAAGTCTTAGTCTCACTGAATCAAATTTGATTACAAACATATTGTATGCTTCTATTTTTTGTAGCATTCTGTGAGAATTAACATACTTAAAATTCATACATGTTGGAATGTGATGTTTCTTTGGCCAGTCTTTGCTCTGATATGATCTTACCTTTGTACTCCTCTGAAAATCCAATTTTCTCAAATGCAGATCCCAAGAAAAAAGGCTAGCCAAAAACTGCTTTTAGATTGTGCTATATGCATCTCTTGGTAGAGGATTTTACCTGGTACCAAAAAAAGCAAAAAAAAAAAAAAAAAAAAAAAAAGCAAATTTGAAAACAGATTGTTTCTAATGGTCAAAAATCCTCCTATTATGCACAGCTATATGTTTTTATAGAATGTCAGGATTTACATAAGCAAACTGTTCTTCTTTCCTCAAAACCATTCCTCTACTCGTATTCCAGATCTTGGTATTACAATATATGAAATTTACTTTAAAATACTTCAGTGTAGACAGTGTAATGCAAATGTATGTTTAATGTACTTTTTCAGGGCAGTAAGTTGTCCTGATAGAAACTCATCTCTTGGGTGGTCACCTAGAAGTTAATATTAGATCAGAAAGGCCCTAACTCCAAAGTGCCTTTTATAGTGTTCCAGCTATGTTGCTCTCTGATCCAATGTTACTGCATAATATAATGAATGCCAGAAATGAGCTTTCATTGGTGAAAGTAATGATATTTAACTTATGAGGATATTGTAATGACATTTCCCATTTTTGCACAGACCCAGAATAAAAACCTAGTAAATCCTTGTCTTATACTCTTAGAAAGGGCACTGGAGAATTAACCCCGAGAGGACTCTCAGGGTACAGCTACTAGATCAGAGGATTTTGATGATTACTAGAAAGGTGACCACATCCTGCTTCTAAAATAATGTTTAACTTGCCTCAGGTAAACATTTCATACAAGTTGCAGTAAGTCACCTATGAGAGCATTCTGAGAGATGATGGGTATCAATAAGATTACAAGACAAGTTGTATGCACTATTTTATGCCTGCTTAGAAAATGTCTAAGTGTGTGGCAGAATTTGGTCTAAGACCTGCTTTCATTATAACATTCTACCCTTATTGCATAATCAACAGCTAATCTTCATCATCTCAACATTTAGAGACTACATTTATCTGTAAAGGTGCCTAAAAGGGGTACTTCATCAAATTGGAATGGAATTAAACTAGTTATCAGTTACAGAAAGGGATCTGGAAATCCAAACGGATTTGGAGATTAAAAAAAAGGAAAACATGGGTCAAAAAGGAAGTCTCAAGAGATAACTTAAAAATATTTTGAACTAAATGAAAATGAAAATTCAACTCATTAAAAATTTTTGTAATGCAGCATAAGCAGTGCAAAAAAGCACTTGACAAAATCCAATGTTCGTTCATGGTTAAAACTCTCAGCAAATGAGGATTAGAGGGGGATTTCCTCAACCTGACAGAGAATATACACAAAAAATCTACAGGTAAAATCACACTTAGTCTTGAGAAACAAGAGAATCTAGGGCAACAGCCCTTGATTAAGAACAAGATGAGTATGTCTCCTCTCACTACTTCTATTCAACATCATAGTGGAAGCCCTTCCTAGTGCAGTAAGACAAGAAAAGGGAACTAAAAATATACAATTTGAGAAATAAAATTGTTTTATTTGCAGGTAACATAATTAATCTTTGTAGAAAACCCCAAAGACTTGACCAAAAAAAAAAAAAAAAAAGTCCTCCTAGAACAAATAACCATTTTTAGGAAGGCTGAAAGATAATCAGTTAATATGGAAAAGTCAATTGTTTTTCTATATAACAGTAATAAAACTATTGGAATTTGAAATAAAAAACACATTATCACTTATAATAGCTCCCAGAAAATGAAATACTAAGGTATTTGAAAATTTGAAAATTTTAAATTTTAAAAAAATGTAAAGTTTCTACATATAGATAACTATAAATCTCTGATAAAAGAGTCAAAGAAGATAGCAATAAATGAAGCAATACTCCATATTTGATATTGTTAAGATATCAATTCTTCCCAACTTGATATACAGACTCAAATTACTTTTAATCAAAATCCCAGCATCCTATTTTGTGGATATTGTCAAACTGATTCTAAAGTTTGTGTGGAAAGGCAAAAGAACCAAAAAGCAACACAATACTGAAGAGGAAGAACAAAGTTGGAAGACTTCAAGTTATAGAACCGCAAGAATTACTATGAAGCTACGGTAATAATGACAACATAGTAGTTGGGAAAAGATAGACACATGGATCAATGTAACAGAGTAGAGAGCCCAGAAATAATGCATAAAAATAGCCAACTGATCTTTCACAAAGGAGCTAAGAGAATTCAATGGATAAAGGATAGTCCTTTCAACAAACAGTGCTGGAAAACTTTGACATTCATATGCAAAAAAAAATGAACCTAGACCCAACCCATATACTATTCATAGAAGTCAACTCAAAGTGGATCCCAGACCTACATGTAAAACTTCTTGAAGAAAACAGGAAAAAAATCTAGGTGACATTGGGTTGGCAATAAGGTTTTAGACACAATACTAAAAACATAATCCATGAAAGAAAAAAATAGTGAGATTTTGTTAAAATTAAAAACTTCCGCACTGTGAAAGACATTGTTAAGAGTGAAAAGCCACAGACAAAAAGAGAAGATTTGGAAAACACTAGTCTGTCAAAGGACTGGTATCAAAATACACAAAGAACTCTTAAAATTCAGTAATAAGAAAACAAACAACTGACTTAAAAAATGGATAAAACATCTCAACAGACACCTGATATACACCTGCATAACTATATACATCTAGAAGATATACACATGGCAAACAGCCTATGAAACGGTGCATTTATTAGGGAATTGCAGATTAAAACAACCGTGAAATAATACTACATATCTATTAGAATGGTTAAAACTCCATGCACTAATGCATGGAGCACTGGGTGTTATACGCAAACAATGAATCATGGAACACCACATCAAAAACTAATGATGTAACATATGGTGATTAACATAACATAATAATATTTAAAAAACTAAAAAAAAAAAGAACGGTTAAAACTCAAAAATAATATCAAATGCTGAGGATGAGGAGCAACAGAAACTCTCATTCATTACTGGTGGGAATGCACAATAGTACAGCCACTGGGAAGACAGTTTGTCAGTTTCTTACAGAACTAAACATAGTCTTACCATATGTTCCAGACATCACATTCCTAGATATTTATCCAACTAATTTGAAAACTTAGATCCACACAAAACCTATACATGGATATTTATAGCACTTTTATTCATAACTCCAACAACTGGAAGCAACTAAGATATCCTCAATAGGTGAATGTGCAAACAATCTGTGGTGTATCCATGGAATATGTGTGATAAAAATCTATGATAAAAATAAATGAGCTATCATGCCACCAAAAACATATGGATGAATCTTAAGTGCATATTGGTAAGTGAAAGAAACCAGTCTGAAAAGGCCACATACTGTATGATTCAAACTGTTTTGAATACTTGACATTTTGGGAAAAAGTAAAATTATAGAGATGGTAAAAGATCAGTGGTTACCAAGGATTCAAATAAGGGGTGGAGAGATGAATAGGCAAAGCACTGGAGACTTTTAGGGCAGTGGAATTATTCTGTATGATATCGTAATGGTAGATACATGACACTATGCACTTGTCAAAATGCACAGAATTTTATAGCACAAAGAGTGAATCTTAATGTATGTAATTAAAAAAAAAAACACACATCATTTAGGAGTTTGGGAGATCCCAGGAAAGAATGTAGACTGTGACAAGAGAATATAATTATATTAAAATATATGAAACAACCTTACTGAAGGGGGTGGTGGGGGAAATGTGCTAACCTAAATAACTTTGGTAGTGGAATTGCTTATAAGCATTGTATCCCACAAGGTTACAGTTTTAACAAATCTGATGGTATGAGCTAGGTTTCTCATTACTGGAGTGGGGAATTTACAGATAAGCAAGGGGAAGAGGCTAGAATGATCCATATACTAATAGGTTAGAATTGGAGAGAGCCATATAAACTCAGTTTAATTTAATATAGTTACTGATGGTAACATATAGTAATATTTATAGAATATATATTGAAATCTATATATTTCTATACCTATATAGAAAAAATATATATATGGGTTAGTATACCTACATACATATCTTGGCTCTGTCAACTGAGGACCTAAAATAAATGATGCCCCAGTAACAATGAGCATGCTTAGTACCTAGATCATGATTTTTAATACCATTCTCTTGTAAAAGGAACTAAGTGTCTTTAGTAAAATGACTGGTTCTAGGACTGTGGGCAGAAAATATACAAGGTGAGCCTGGAGCATCTTGTAGTGCCAGAAAATAAGGAAGTGCTCAAAAACAAACAGCAGTAAAACACGCACACGTGTGTGCGTGCGCACACACACATTGATGAGGTACGTCAAAAGGACAGAGGAGCCAACTGAAAAAGCTCCCAAATGGCTAAAGCTGGAACAATTCAAGCAAAAATAAAAAATAAAAATGAAGTACTGAATTATAGCCAAAGCATAAAATCTATGAGTCTATGCTGATAGAAATAAATAACCGAATGACTCAGTAAATGGGGGGAGAGGGAAAAAGAAAACCACCATTCAGAGGAACTCCCAATAATTTATGTAGATACTCCACCCTAAGGAAAGGAGCATAACTCCTAACTCCTTCAATGTGGGCTGTGCATAGAAACTTTCTTCCAAAGAGCAAAGCATGGAAAGGAAGAAAAAAAAAAGGTAACTTTACAGTGGTGAAACTTGACAAACCTTACTCAGCCTGGTGATCAAGATCAACATAAGCAGTCATAAAGCTTGTGAGAGTATGTGCCCTTGATATGTGATGAAAATGACACTTCATCTCTGTGGTCTTCCTTTCCAGACCTATAAGCCCAGTTTAACCATGAGAAAAACATCAGACAAATTCCAATAGAGGGGCATTCTATCTAACCAGTCTTCCTCAAAATTATCAAGGTCATCAGAGACAAGGAAAGGTCTGAGGAAATTCCACAACAAAGACGAGCCTAGGAAGACATGACAGCTAAATGTAATGTGGTTTCCTGGATCAGAAAAGGCACATTAGATTAAAAACTAAGGAAATCTGAATAACCCATGGATGTTAGTTAAAAATAACATACTAATATTGGTTCATTAATTGTAACAAATATATAATACTAATGTAACATGTTAATAATAGAAAAAAACTGTGTACAGGAGGGTATATGGGAACTCTGTAGTTTCTGCTCAATTTTTCTATAAATCTAAAACTGCTCTACAAAATAAAGTCTATTAAGAAAAAAATGTGATATAGACACACATTTATATACACACAATGGAATATTATTCAGCCATAAAAAATAAGGAAATGCTGCTACTTGCAACAACATGTATGAAACTTGAGGGCATTATGCTAAGTGAAGTAAGTCAGACAGAGAAAGACAAATACTTTCTGATCTCACTTAGATGTGGAATCTCAAAAAGCCAAACAAAGGATCTACTTGTGGTTTTCAGGCATGGGAAAACGGACAAGGGTGGTCAAAGAGTACAAACCTACTACTTATAAGATGAAGTCCTGGGGATGTAATACACAGCATGATGACAGTAGTTAACAATACTGTACTGTGTATTTAAATGTTGCTAAGAGAATAGATTTTAGAAGTTTGTAACCACTAAAGAAAAACTGTAACTACATAAGCTGATGGATGTATTAACTAATCTTACTGTGTTAATCATTTTATAATATATACATATATAAAATCACTACATTGCACAACTTAAATTTACACAATGTTATATGTCAATTATATCTCAATAAAGCTGAAAAAAATTTTAAATAAATAGAAAGTAAAGCTTCCAGCAGCTTAAAGGGAATAGAATCATGTTTCCATGGATATAGTTCACTGAGACCAAACGCTTCTCCTGCTAGTCATTTAGCTCAGATAAAAAATAAACACTTATTTGATAAAATATATTGCTCACATTATTATAATTGGTAATTATATGTCATCTTCTATGCAAGAGCTCAGAGGGCTTTACAATTAAAAACTACCTGTGGGGCACCTGGGTGGCTTAATCTGTTAAGCAGCCGACTCTAGATTTTGGCTCATAATCTCAGGGTTGTAAGATTGAGCCCCGCGTAGGGCTCCGCACTCAGCATGGAATCTGCTTAGGATTTTCTCTCCCTCTCTCTGTCTCTTCTGCTTGTGCTCTCTCTAAAATAAATAAATAAATCTTTTTATTTTTTTTCCCTTGTATCTTTTTTTTAAAATTTTTTAAATTTTATTATGTTATGTTAGTCACCATACAATACATCATTAGTTTTTGATGTGGTGATCCACGATCCATTGTTTTCATATAACACCCAGTGCTCCATGCACTATGTTCCCTCCTTAATACCCATCACGGGGCTAACCAATTCCCCCCCCTTCCCCTCTAAAACTCTGTTTGTTTCTCAGAGTCCATAGTCTCTCATGGTTCATCTCTCCCTCTGGTTCCCCACCCCTTCATTTTTCCCTTCTTTCTCCTAATGTCCTCCATGTTATTCCTTATGTTCCACAAATAAGTGAAACCCTATGATAATTGACTTTCTCTGCTTGACTTATTTCACTTAGCATAATCTCCTCCAGTCCCATCCATGTTCATGTAAAAGTTGGGTATTCATCCTTTCTGATGGCTGAGTAATATTCCATTGTATATAGGGACCACATCTTCTTTATCCATTCATCTGTTGAAGGGCATCTCGGCTCTTTCCACAGTTTGGCTATTGCAGACATTGCTGCTATGAACATAGGGGTGCATATGGCCCTTCTTTTCACTACATCTGTGTCTTTGGGGTAAATACCCAGTAGTGTAATTGCTGGGTCATAGGGTTACTCTATTTTTAATTTTTTGAGGAACCTCCACACTGTTTTCCAAAGTGGCTGTACCAACTTGCATTCCCACCAACAGTGTAAGAGGGTTCCCCTTTCTCCACAACCTCTCCAACATTCATTGTTTCTTTCCCTGTCCATTTTTGCCATTCTAACAGGTATAAGGTGGTATTTCAATGTTGGTTTGATTTGAATTTCCCTGATGGCTAATGATGATGAACATTTTTTCATGTGTCTATTAGCCATTTGCACATTTTCTTCAGAGAAGTGTCTTTTCATGTCTTCTGTCCATTTTTTGACTTACTTGTTTTTTGGGTGTTGAGTTTGAGAAGTTCTTTATAGATCTTGGATACCAGCCCTTGATCTGTAGTGTCATTTGCAAATATCTTCTCCCATTCTGAGGGTTGCCTCTTTGTTTTGTTGACTGTTTCCTTTGCTGTGCAAAAGCTTTTTATCTTGATGAAGTCCCAAAAGTTCATTTTTGCTTTTGTTTCACTAGCTTTTGGAGATGTATCTTGAAAGAAGTTGCTGTGGCCAATGTCAAAGAGGATACTGCCTATGTTCTCCTCTAGGATTTTGATGGATTCCTCTCTCACATTGAGGTCTTTCATCCATTTTGAGTTTATCTTTGCGTATGGTGTTAGAGAATGGTTGAGTTTCATTCTTCTGCATGTGGCTGTCCAATTTTCCCAGCACCATTTATTGAAGAGACTTTTTTCCCATTGCATGTTTTTTCCTGTTTTGTCGAAGATTATTTGACCATAGAGTTGAGGGTCCATATGTGGGTCCTCTATTCTGTTCCATTGGTCTATATGTCTGTTTTTGTGCCAGTACCATGCTGTCTTGGTGATCATTGCTTTGTAATATAGCTTGAAATTGGGAAACGTGATGCCCCCAGCTTTTTTTCTCTTTTTCAACATGTCCTTGGCGATTAGGGGTCTTTTCTGATTCCATACAAATTTTAGGATTGTTTGTTCCAGCACTTTGAAAAATGTCATTGGAATTTTGATCGGGATGGCATTGAAGGTATCGATTGCTCTGGGTAGCATAGACATTTTAACAATGTTTATTCTTCTGATCTATGAGCATGGAATATTTTTCAAATTGGCAAAGAAGAAGTCAAACTCTTTCTTTTCATAGACAACATGATACTTAATATGGAAAACCCAAAAGACTCCACCCCCAAATTACTAGAACTCATACAGCAGTTCAGTAATGTGGCAGGATACAAAATCAATGCACAGAAATCAGTTGCTTTCTTATACACTAACAATGCAACTGTAGAAAGAGAAATTAGAGAAACGATTCCATTTACAATAGCACCAAAAACCATAAGATACCTCGGAATAAACCTAACCAAAGAGGTAAAGGATCTATACTCTAGGAACTACAGAGCACTCATGAAAGAAATTGAAGAAGACATAAATAAATCTTTTTAAAAACACCTACTTGCAATCTCTAAGGGTATAGTTAAATGTTATATTCCATTGATAAGTAAACTAATAATACAAGATAAGTTAAAAGTAAACATGCTCAGCTCACTCCATGTGCAACACAAATTAGGGCTCACTCCGATATCAGTCATCATGATGAACACCGAACCTTTCAGAAATAGTAAATGGCCCTGACCACTTCCATTTCCTGAGGCTTCTGGATATTAAGAAATAAAGACAGACCAAAAGAGTACTCAAAATTGTGTGGTCCAAAAAATTTGTCTTCTAGTTCTTAAACAAAATGTTTCAAATAGAAAAATATATTCAGTACATACTGTAATATAAATGTCCTGTTTATCAGATAATGATGGAATTTCTAGTAATTTGTAGTGAACCACCATATAACTGTGAAGTTACCCTTCTCAGTTTTATTCTCTGACTGTATATAATAATTGTCCCTAACACTCACTGAACACTGACTATGTTCCACCTATTAAAACCTTCCCAATAACTCTGAGCTAGATATTACTATAATCTTCACTTTACAGGTAAGGAAATTAAGGCACGGAGAGAAGACAATATCCTCAAGGTGTCACAGCTGGCAAGGGTGGACCTGGGATCTGAACCTGGTGGTCTGTGTGTATAACCTCACAGTCCACAGACCTCCACCTCTATATAGGTGGGTAAAATCATCTGGGAAGAATGAGGAAGGGTCTAAAATTAGGGCTTTTTTGGTGCATGTAGATCCCAACCCTCCTAACAGCACAGTCCCTGGAGAGTAGTCACATCCAATGGGACCACCTAAAGGAGTGGAGACACCAGCCTGCATCTGTCTCCAGGGAAAATGCTATTGGAATTTGCTCTCCGTGGCCACATGAATAATTCCCAACTGTGACCCAGTGCTGCAGCTGGTGTGAGCTATTTCTCTCTACCTGGCAGCTCCAGGAGACCTGTAAATTCGATTCAAGACCTCCTGTGGCGGAGAGAAGAGGACACACAGCCTCTGGAGAGATACAATCAGAAAGGATGATCTGGTGGGAGTTATGCAAATACTGCTCCTCCACGATGACTGTGCCAGGGAGCCAAACATCAAATCCCCTTCCTGGCGAGAGAATCAGGCATTGCCTTTCCCCAGACTCCTGCCTCAGGTTACTGTCACAGTCTGCCCTCCCTTTCAACCAGCCATTTACAAATGCTGCTTCCCAATTACCACATTGTTTATTAAGAAGCTTCATTAAACTCTAAAACAGAGCTAAAAGAGAGTTGGGCCTTATATAGGAAGAAACAGGGTATTCCAGTAGCTTTTATTTACGGAGAACATGATTTCCTTTTCTTTTTTTTTTTTTACGATTTGAGAGAAAGAGAGACGTGGTGAGCAGGAGGGGGAGGGGAGGGGCAGAGGGAGAGGGAGTAGCAGACTCTCCCACTGAGCAGGGAGCCCGATGTGATGTGGGGCTTGATCCCAGGCCCCCAGGATCATGACCTGAACCAAAGGCAAGTAGCTTAACTGACTAAGCCACCCAGGTGCCCAAATAACATGATTTCCTATATTAAAAAATAAGCAAATACAAGAAAATCCCAGCAGTTTAACTCACCTAGGAAAACCACCTACCTGTCTCCATTGTTAATGTGACTTTTACTTTCATTTAGCCGTGAAAGGCACGGGTGCCATATTGCTTCTTCTTCGTTATGTGATGTTAGACAATTTACTTACCTGATTTGTGCCTTGGTTTCCTCATCTACAGAAATGGATTAATAATACATACCTCACAGAATTATTGTGAAGATTAATAAGTTTATATAAGCCATTAGTGTGGCCACCCTGATTATTACCCATGTGGAATTGAAATCAAGCAGTTTACTCAGGACAGATTAGTCAAATGAATTTCTAACTATATGTATATTGTCAGGCCAGTTCTTTTTGTCCCTCCTTTTCATCTCTGCCCTTTGTACTGAGGCCTAATTCTACATTTCCAAATGTCTCTCCCGAATTTTAGATTTGAATACATAAATATCTGCCAAATATATACACGTGGACCCCCAAAGCACTTTATATTTAGCATATTTAAAACTTTCCCATAGACCTTCCTATTATATTAATAATTTAATTAAAAAAATTTTTTTAATAAACAGTGTGGAGTGTGTTTAAGTCTTAAACAGTTGTACAAACTAATTCTAATCTACTTCCTAGGGGGGTTTAATTAGTATTTGAAGTACCTCATCAGGAATCAAGCTCCAAGGATGGTTACTAAACATTTGAATTATCATTAACAAAATCTAAGACCCTAGAGTATGTAATTAGCCTAAGGGATATTAGAACCTTTTTAGAATTTTTTTTTTAAAGATTCCATTTATTTATTTGACAGAGAGACAGTGAGCATGTGAACACAAGCAGGGGGAGTGGGAGAGGGAGAAGCAGGCTTCCCATGGAGCAGGGAGCCCGATGTGGGGCTCGATCCCAGGACCCTGAGATCATGACCTGAGCTGAAGGTAGACGCTTAATGACTGAGCCACCCAGGCGCCCCTAAAATTTTTTTAATTACTAAAGAAATGAATGTGTTCAAGAAAGATGACTGGCTAGAAATATTCTACAGTCTCCACTACCCTTTCACAAACATGAAATAAGAACCCAGCAAGAGCTTGAGGCTAATGCCAATGGTTTTGCATTCCCCCAGTCCACAAACTACTTTGTAACCTAACCAGTCTAGACAGTTGGCTGCCCTTCTCTCAGAAAGTCCCAGAATCTTTCCCCTGAGCCTTTTCTACAAGGTGCTGGTTGGGTACCTGGTACAGAGTATGACATTGTTTTTGTGCCCTCTTGCTAATCGTGTTTGGGCTTTGGGCCTGAGCAGAATTTGGCCCAAGTCTTGCTTTCAGGATAACATGCCATCTGGTAGCAATGTTATGGGAAAGAGAAAGCACAGACCACACCCACCTTGGCTCCATCAGAGGCTACCATGTTTACCAAACAATCTGGCATCTTCTGATCTGTCAAAGTGGCTTTAGAGCAGTTTGCATCAATTTCCTATTTGATGGCTGGCCCTATAGTTCACCTGCTCAAGTCATAAATGTAGGAGTGATTCTAGATTATTTGCTTTCCTTGAGTTCACTCATCCAATCAGTCCACATATTTACAGTCTCTCCAGCACATTTCTTCAACTACATCAACTGTACCCTAGTCCAGACCCTCACTCTTATTCTTGGAACTCTAGAAGCACTTTCCAACTTCCCTTCCCCCTCATCTCGCCATACCTTCTAACACATCCACATTGTAGTCACACTACTGTATTCACACATGTAACATTCCACTGCCTAAAAGCTTTCAAAGGTTTGCATTATCAACATGGTGAATAAAGTCTAAATACTTTGCTTAAATCCATCATTTTATCTTCTGCCTTGGACAGTATCTGTCCTGGTCAGATCTTACTCTTACCTTCTAGACTTGGAGAACCCCGTGGTAATTTGTTGTCATTCATCTCTGTATCATCAACACCCAGAAAATGGAGGATGTTCAGTGCACATTTGATGGAAGAAGGAGAATCACAGTAGTTGTTTGAACAACTATTTAAAATGAAATTGAATATAATAGCTGACACTTTTTGAGTAATTACTATGTGCCAGAGACTATTCATAAGCATTTCACATAAATTAATTCATTCAATTCTCACAAGAACAATATAAGGTAGTATTATAATTATTCCATTTTTACAAATGTGAACACTGAAGCACAGAGAGGTTAAATAACTAGCCCAAAACCACACAGCTTATAATCCACAGAACCAGGACTCAGACTGTAGCAGTCAGGCCCCAGAGGCACTATATCTAACCATTACACTCTGCAGTCTCTTGCAGTCTTTGAGATGGATGGAATTGCTAGTTAACAGAATTTTGAATTAGATACTTTACAATTCTGTACCTCATGTTCATCTGTAAAATGAAGGTAATTGTGCCTGGCTCATAGAGCCACTGTGAGGACTAAATGAGATAATCCTATGAAGCCTTTATTCTGTGCTTTGCAGGTTTTGCTATTATTTCCTACTTCTCTCCGCATCCCCTCCCCTTGCTTACTCTACTCCAGTCACTGGCCCCCTTGCTTTTTCTCAAATGCATCTCACTTATACTTGAGTGCCTTAGGACATAGTCATATGCTCTTCCCTCTGGAATGTTCTTCTTCCAGATTCCCACATGGTCAGCTCTCTCCTTACCTGCAAGTTTTTGCTCAGGTGCCACTTCCTCAGTAAGCCCAAACCCGAGTGTCCTATTTTAAATGACTGCTCTCACTTCCTACAACCCTGATTATTCTTTTCCTTCTCTACTTTGTTCCTCTTTCCATATCACCTATAATCTTCTAGCATACTATACAGTTTACTTATTTACTGTGTGCTGTTTATTGTCTGTCCTCCCTAGCTGGACTATAAATTCCCTAAGGGCAGGGATTTTTATCTGGTTTATGCAGTGATTTAAACAAACTGCCTAGAAAAATGACTAGCTTAGAGAGGCATTCAATCAATATTTGTTGAATAAATGAAATTTCTTTTCCTTCCCCTCTTTTCATATATGTTAGCCCCATGTCATCCTCCAAACTCAGTTTATGCTTCATCTTCTCAAGAAAACCTTCTCTGGCAAACTCATTCCACCCCTAATCCAAAACTATGGTCCCCTTGTACATTTTCTCCCTGTCACTAAGTACAACTTTATCAATGTTTATGTTTGTACATACTTGATTAATGTGTGTTTTTCCAGAAGAAGATAATGTATGTGAAGATGGGAACTGCTTTGCTTACTATTTTATCCTCAGGCCAAGCACAGTGGCTGGTACATGATAGACCTTGAATGTGAACTGACAGTGAATGACTAGATACAGGAATAAATATCCCCTTCATTTCAGTCTGCAAATGGGTAAGTGCTACATGAACTCTTCATATGGATACATTATTGTCACATGCCACTTTAATATACTTCACAGGTTTGCGTACTTATAATGGTTAATTTTACGTGTCAACTCAACTGCACCACTGGTGTCCAGATATTTGGTCAAACACTGCTCTGGGTATTTCTGGGAGAGTATCTTTGGATGATATTAACATTTAAATTGGTAAGCTGAATAAAGCAGATTGCCCTCCCTAATGCTGGGGAGCCTCATTCAGACCACTGAAGGCAGAAATAGAACAGACTAACCATCCCATAAGTAAGAAAGAATTCCTCTTGCCTGACTGACTTTAAGCTGGGACATTGTTTTTTTCTGCTTTCAGACTGAACTGGAGCATTGGCTCTTCCTGGGTCTCAAGCCTGCTGGCCTTAGAACTGGAATGATAGCATTAGCTCTCCTGGTTCTCAGGCCTTTGGAAGACTATAACCACACTGTCAGTTCTACTGGGTCTCCACTGCAGATCTTGGGACTTGTCAGCCTCCATAATACTATGAGCCAATTTCTTATACTAAATTTCTTTTTTGTTCTGTTTCTCTGAGGAACCCTGACTAATACAACTATTTTATTTGGCTTGATACTCACCACAATCTTGGAGTACAAGTAGGACAGATGGTTTTATGTGAAATCACACATCTTCAATATGGCCAAACCAGAAATAGAACCCAAGTCTTCTGACTCTACAAAGTCCTGTTTTAGTGTGTTTTTGGTTTCAGGGTAACAAACTACCTGCTAGCAAGATTCTTGGATGGACATTATAAAGGCCTTCTCCTTTTCAAATGTGCTTCTGCCTCAGTATTTCCACACAATCAGATTCCAGAGACTCCCAAATCACATCAATTAAAATTGTGTGTATATATGTATATAATTTGAATTTTGTGATACACAAAAATACAAAATATTATTTCAATAGTCACTGCAGGAATGAGTGAGAAAAAGTAGTAATATATGTGTGACTGTATAGGTCAAATTTAACACTGAAAATGTGAAATGTATAGCAAATTTTAAAAGCAAATTTGTTAAACTCTCAATCATCTGTCAGACCACAAAAATGTCACCCCAGATTGCTGGTGAAACACTATTTATGGGAATGTCTGTGAGTGTTTCTAAAAGAGATTAGCATTTGGATTGGCAGACTTCTTTACAAAGATCACCTTCAACAATGTGGGTGGGCATTGCCCAGTCCATTAAGAGTCTGACTAGATCAAAAAGGTGAAGAAAGGGTGAACTTTCCTTGTCTGAGCTTGGGTATCCATCTCCTCCTACCCTTAGTCATTGGCACTTGGACCTTTAGAGTTGGCAAGACTTACACCACCAGCTTCCCTGGGCTTCCAGGTTGTAGACAGCAAGTCATGAGACTTCTTGGCCTCCATAATCATATGAGCCAATTCCTATAATAAACAAACAAACAAAAAATAAATCCTATTTGTTCTGTTTCTCTGGAGAACCTTGACTTATATACTTAATCAATGTGCTCCCCAGAAAAAGCCACTTCTTTTGCTCCTATGGAAAAATACAATTCTCTTATATGAATTATCATATACTATTGCAATGACTTCTTTATATGACCTTCTCTTCCCTAAACTGAGGGTGTGGTTTTGTTTTGTCTTGTTTTTTTTTTTTTTTGAAGGCAGGGACAATCTGAAGCCCTGAATACAGTACCCACAAAATTCTAGTTGTTCTTTAGTCTCATGGACATCCACCAAATGCCCTGCCCTCCCTCTCCCCACCAAAGCACTTTGCTTTCCTTTTCAAGGAGCATTCAGAGAAAATTAAAAAAAGAAGATATTCATCAGCCTGAACATTTTCTGACATCTAACTGACACCACTTTAACCAAAAATAACTAGACATTTGTCACTTTTTCTTGTTTCCTTGATGATGTTGAGGTGAAAGGGGCACAATTCCTTAGACCTTGCCCCAGATAGCTGACAGGAGGAACTGCCTACCCATCCACAACCACCCAAATTTATGCTAAAAACTTCCACTAGTGCCGTTCAGGAAGAGGTTTCTGATGAATTTCTGCTGCCCAATTCATACACAGAGAAATAAAGAACAGCAGCCAGTGTAATTAGCAAGCAGATCTTCCAGCAACAGGATTTACACCTGGACATAAACATGTTCATTGAGGTTAGGATGAAGATTTGCTAAGGCAAACGCTTTTTGAAAAATTGTAAAGCTAATGATCTTGCACTGACAGCATAACCTTGAGCTTATTGCCAAACAGAATGCCAAGTGTAAACACTTAATGGAAGAAAACAGGCGATGATAATGGTCCTTCTTGTGACCCCCATACCAGTGACTCTTTGAGTGCTTTAGAGGTCAGTAGAAACACTTTCTTATTTGCTGCTAATTTTTTATGCAGTTTTATGTGTTTTATGATCTGACTTGATACAGATGAGAAGCACTTCATCAGTCAGTGTAAGATGCAACAATTGCTTCTCTTCCTCCAATTTCTTATCCCCAGAAGTGGAAATAATCATCCCTTTGCTGCAATCGGGGCCAGTTATTATTTTGAAATATTGATGAGGGCCATAGGTAAAAATCATTAAGGCTCATTCTCTGGATTAGGGACATTTATGGAATTTATCATGTATGAGGGTGGGGAACTAAAGCCATGTGAAGGTAGATGAACACATAATATACTACCCATCATCTGAGGTTCCAGTAACCAAACTTCTCTGTTAACTGGAAGAATGGCACTGTGAAAGAAACACAGGTTAGAGAAAGGACTTGAGAATGAATTCTGTTCTCCAACCTCAAAGAGACGAACCACTCTGAACTCCCATTTGCCTTATCTCAAAAAAAAGTGGATAATAATTTAGGGATTATAGGATTGTTATGAGGATAAAATGAATATACGTGAAACTGATTTGTACAGTGCCTGGAACAAAGAGGTCAATATATGTTATGGGGTAAATGGGAAATAAGAAGCATCTATCCATGCTTTAAATAAAATAATATCCATATTATAATATTTTTCTTTCTTTCCTCTTTGTTTCCCCAACATCCAATTCCTTCCCCACACTGGGGGAACTCCCCATTTGCATATATGTGATGAAGTGCCCATTTTAATTATTACAGAAGCCAAAATGGGGAGATAAACTCTCTACTTACTTCCAGAAAATGAATAACAGACATATCATTACATATTTCACTTATTTATCATATTTCTTATTCTTGTCTGCATTTTCCCCAATACCATAAGCTTCATAAGGGAAAGCATTTTTATATGTTTTCATTAGTATATCCCCAGAACACTACTTATGATGTAAAAAGATGATTAATAAATGTATGTTAAATGAATTTGACATTGCTATTCAAAATATTGAGTCATGAACAAATAATGCAAAAATTAAGGAAGACTTAAAATTCACTCTAGCTGGTAGACAAGAGCAATCCAGTGGAGGCACTCAGCAGAGATCATGTCAGCAGAACCACTGAGCACTAGCAGACGAAGCATCATGCCAGAATCTTCTGGACTTTTAGCCTCCAGAGCCCTATCCAAGAATACTTTTGCAGATTCCCCCCTAACCTTGTGAGCTACTCAATAGCCTTTCTATAAATTCATTTATTGCTTAAAACAGGTCTGAATTCAGCTATCACATAGACATCACTATTGAATACCTGTGAACAATACCTAGAATCAGAGATAATTCTTCACTTTAAAAAGGTGACATTGGAGAAGACAAACATTTGTTTAGACCATAAAAAGCACTAAGGAAAAAATTATTTAAAACTCTACTTTTTAAAATATAATTTTAAGAAAATGAAAAACCAAGCTAGGATGGGAGAAAATATTCGCGATTTCTAACAAATGACTTCTATCCAGAATATATAAACATGTATCAAAATAAATGCATATAAATATAAAGAATATATGAAAGACTTACAACTCGATGATAAAGAAACAAGCAAGCCATTTTTTTTAATGAGCAAAAGACTTGAACAGCACTTTGCAAAAGAAAATATAAGAATAGCAATAAGTACATGAAAAGATACTCACCATTAATCATCAGGGAAATGCAAAATAAACTCTCATATGTTGCTGGTGAGAGTATAAATTATACAACCACTTTCAAAAATGTTATCAATTTTTACAAAGGTAAATAGTACTTATTATAAAACCTACCTCTTCTCTTAGATATTTACACACTATAAGTAAAAGCATGCAAAATAATACACATAAATGTTCACTGCAGCTATATTCAAAGTAGCCCAAACTGGAAACAACCAAATTATCTATCAACGGGAGAATGGATAAACAAATTGTAGTATATTTCATCAAATAATAAAAAAGCAATAAAAAGAAGAAACTACTGATACACAAAACATGGATGAATTTCCAATATTTTGCTGAGTCAAATAAATCAAACTCAAGAATTTGTACTATATTTATTCTAGCCTAGAATTGGCAAAGTAAGTTCTAGGGATGGAGGCCAGATTAGTCATTGCCTGATGCGGAAATTGGTGGGGCGAGGGGGACTGACTGCAAAGGGCACAGCAGAAATCTCCATGATGATGGAAATAGTCTCTATCTTGATTGGATTAGTGGTGAGATGGGGTATACATTTGTCAAACTCCTCACACTGCAAGCTTATAGTGCATGTATTTTATGAAATGTAATTATACCTCAATAAGGAACAGATGATTGATAATTTGAATACACAAAGTATGAGGCATGTGGTAGATGCTGCCATAACGATGATCGAAAGTTAAACAGAAATAAAGGAAGGAAAAATTATTTTCACTTGGAGAAGTTAAAAAAAGCCTCATGGAAGACATAGGGTTTGAGTGGAGGTTTGGGGTCTGGATGGCATTTCAACAGAGGAAGGAGCACAGAGTGTATACAGCTGGTGGCAAAGAATGAGATATGGCTGGAGTGCATGTTGCATTCATTCACTAATTTAGCATATTTTGAATTATTTTACTGATGGCCTTCTAGAAACAGACACTACCTTCGTACACAAAATAAAGTCTCTACTTTTATCAAGCTTACATTTTAATATGGAGAGACATTGAAAAACAAATATATTTATTATATATCAGTTGTGCAATATAAAGCTGGGTAAAGTGGAGAGCGAGTCCAGGAATGGGGGATGGCATAGCTCTGTCAGATAAGATAATCAGCAAAGGTCTCTCTGAAAGGGTGACTTTTGAGCAGAATCCTGAATAAAGAGCACTGTAGATATCTGGAGAAATCACATTTCAGAAAGAACAGTTAATGCAAAGTTAATGCAAAGGCCTTAACCACTGAGCCTGACTGGTTGTTGTTTCATAACCCTCTCAGGAACTTTCCTGGTATGATCTAAAACAAGCCCTCTGACATGGAGGGGAGGGAGGGACCTAAGAAAGAGACAAGTCACTCCAGGTTGGTAGGTGGAAGTTTTAATAAGCAAAGGTAACTTACATATGAGGATTGTCTTCGGTGGCAACAAGGCAAGTGAATCCCCCTCACCCGCCTGCCACATCTTAAGAGTTTATAAAGAGGCCTTAACTGTGAGGGTGTTTTTCAATATGATACCACTATCTCAAGGCTATGTCCTTGAAGCAGAATCTGGGAGCAGGAAAGGAAAGCAAGAACCCACATTCCAAGGACGGGAGGGAGTGGGGAGACTGGGTCCAGCTCATGGATCAATTGGCTGTCACATCTTTTCAATGACCTCCCCCAACACTGGTATATTTGAGAGCCTGCCAGGAGCAAGGAAAGATGAGATGTAGTGGCTCCAGTGCAGGAAAAAGAGGGAACATGTCAAGAAATCTGGAAAATAATAGCCATTATAGGGGAGGGGCAGAATTATAGGGCTTCTCATTAGTGCATAATACGAACCAGCTGGGGATCTCATTAAACTTTAATTTTTGATTCAATAGGTCTGGGGATAGGGCCTGAGATTTTGCATTTCTTACAAGCTCACAGGTAATACAATGCTTGCTGGTCCACAGATCACTTTTGAAGTAGAAAGCATGTAGGACATCAGAGGATACTTTAGGAAGTAGCATCATCTGCTGGCTGTATCTAGGGGATCAAAGGCAGAGCCAAGGAAAACAGAAGGCTCCTGAAATACAGTCAAGAGGTCATGATGATTGGGACTAGGATGGCTATGGAGGAGGTTACCAGAATGACTGAATTTTTTATATATCTTAAAAATGAAGCCGAAAGGACTTTTGCTGACAAACTAAATATGTCATGTGGGAGTAAGAGAGAGGTCAAAGAAGACTCCAAGGATTTGGTCCTAGCACATGAAGTATTATATGAATCTACAGTTCAGGGAAAAGGGCCAAAGTTGAGATATTAATTTAGAGGCAGCAAGGATAGAAATGACACTTCATGCCACAAGAGGAGGTGAGGTAACGGAGTGTAGAGAGAGATTCTAGCCCTGAGCAGGATGTACTCTGAAATTTAGAAGTCAGGAGATAAAATAGAACAAATAAAGCAGACAGTGATGTGACCAGTGAGGTATGAGAGTCAAGAGTGGCATCCCAGAAGCCAAATCATGATAGTTTTTCAAGGAGAAAGCATTCAGTTTGTGGAATCCACCAAGTGGTTGAGTAAGGTGGAGACTGAGAATGGCCCCTGGATTTAGCAAGGTAGGGGCCACAGGTGACCCTGACAAGAGTTTTTCTCCTGGAATGAATATGAAAGCATGATTAAAGTGAGTTTTAAAATGAATGAGAGAGGAGGAAGTGGAAGTAGTGTGTTTCCTATAGAAACTCCACTCTTTAGTGGAGCTCTGGTATAAGGGAGAATAGAAAAATAAAATATGGCTGGAATGGAAAGGAGGGTCACAGGAAGAACTTTTTATGGTGGGAATTATTATTGCATGCTATATGTCGATAGGAATAATTTAGTAAAGAGAAAGATAATGGATAATTGCTGAGTTAGGTCCTTGAAGAGGTGAGAGAGTGGATTATTCTGAACACAAGTAGAGAGTGGCCTCAGAGTCCCAGTAACAGCTGGGAGGGCTGAGTATATGGCTTTAGCTCTAGTTGAGGTAGGAAGATAGGGTGTGAGCCTGTGGATGTTCTCACTGGTTCAGTGTTTTCAATAAAAAAAGCAAGGCCATCAGCTAAGAGAAGAAAAGGTACTAGAGGTCTGAGGGGAGAGGATAAGTTGTGACATAATCATCTCAGAGGATGGCAGAAAGGATGTACTTGGGGAAATGTTACCAGAAAGGCAGGCAACACAGAGATTAGTTTTGAATTTCAAGGGAGAAAAGTCTACATGGTCTTGTCCTTTTTCCAGCCAGGAACATAAACTCTGCAAGTGTAGACTGAGAATAGGCAGAGAGTTGGAGTGAGACAGGTCCTGCCAGAGAGATACAATTCAGGGAGAGAAAGGCACCGGAGAGGAGTATATGAAAAGAAAAATCAAAGTGATGGGACATGGAATCTAATCATGTAAGAAGGAAAGAGAAAACAAAAAACTGAGTGATCATGTGAAAGTGATCATTTGATTGCACATCTCTGTGAACAGAGTCACAGAGGTTTTGACATTTAGATAATAGAGCAAGGTGACTGAGGAGACTGTAATCAGAGAGAAGAAGGGTTGAAACTCATATGATGAAGGTCGTGCAGTTATCACCTTAACATGTCCTAGGATTTTCTATGCGAGAGGGTGTGGCTAATGTTCTGATGAAGATGCAACTATTGCACAAGAGGAGGTTAAGGAACTGAGAGGCCAAGTTATTGGAGGGATCATTTATATGAACTCTGAAGTCACCAAGACTTAGGACTAGCTGGAGAAAACTCTTCTGTTCAGTTGAGAATTTCCCAGTTTTAGCAGTGGAAGTCTTGTGTCCCAGCAAGCTTCTCAGCTATAGGCAAATAGGGATAGTTTTCCTGAAACTGTCCTCCAGGCTTGGGCAAACGAGGACAAGTGGTAATCATATATATGGCAAACGTATCACTGGAAATAATACAGGGAGCCACATGTTAAAAACTTGAAAATACAAGGAAGAATGGGGTATAGAAGTCTCCCAAAAAGGAATGCTGCTCTAAGTCATCCAGGGTAGTACAGATGTACAGAAGAAGAACTGGTTTAGAAACAGCAGTAAAGAGCAAGAAGGACACTTAAACTTTCCCTAGTCTGAGAACACTTCACAGGAAGTGGTAACTTAAAGGGAAACCTAAGTTCAGTCAGAGCATGAAGGTCAAGAGAATATTCAGAGATGAGGATGAACACGGAAGGTGTTGGTAATTTGATGAGGATTGACCATAAGCATGAAGCAGGATAATATAAGATAGGACTAGAAATGTGGATAAAGACAATCAAGGAGAACCAAAAATTAAGGAGGGTTTTAAAGAACTGTAAGGGAATACCAAATAAAATTCAAAATCAATCCCCTAAAAAAAGTTAAAAAAAATTAAAGGATCAATTATTATGGAGGATTTTGGAAAATAATTAAAGAGGTGCCATTTAAAAATGACCACAGAGAGATTATTTCACAGTTGAGTACATTCTTAATTTAAAGAAATAGGTATTATTTCTTAAACTATTGCCATCTTTAGGGAAAAAAATGGAAAGCTCTCTAATTTCCCTTGCTATTAAATCTGATAAAAATAATCCCCAAAATTTAAATATTATGGCTATAGACATATAGGAATTAATCAATTAATTTTCTTTCCTTCTAAGGGAGTCATGTGTTTGGGAGGTGGTACTACATTTGTTTATTTTCAAACATGTTTATGATGAAAGGGGTGGGTAAGTAAGTAATTCAGCATGAAATACAGTGTGTGCATTCCAGGTACATGACATTACACTTTAATACACACTTGCAGGACACTTGCCTCACTTTTTCATTTTGGTCTATCTTTTCCTTCTATTTCTCAAAATGAATTTAAGGTTTTCTTATGTTTAGGCATTCAAGACCATACATTCTCTGAATATAAGTTAATACCCTTAAGTTTCAGTGTGATGTGTTCTCCTATTCTTGCTTTCTATATAGTATATCCATAAATGACTTTTATTTTCTCCAAGGGTTATTTAGGAGGATGTTTCTTTACTATTTTTTTTTTTAGCACATACCCTCCCCAGTGTCCATCACCCAGCCACCCCATCCCTCCCACCCCCCTCCACTCCAGCAACCCTCAGTTTGTTTCCTAAGATTAAGAGTCTCTTATGGTTTCTAGTCTCCCCCTAGAAGGATGTTTCTTAATATTCAGAGAGAGAAGTTGTTTTGCAGCTTTTTTTTTATTCTGAATAAAAAAAGTAAAAAAAAAAAAAGAAAGAAAAAAGGCAACCTAAAAATGTAGTAGTCTTTTGAAATTTTTAAGGTTTTGTATGTTCGTGGATGTGTCTATGTGTTTGTGCCCTGTGCTAGCACATGGCTGATTTTGTAAATATTCCAATATATATAACAAAACACAAATATGCTCTCTCAAAGGCATAATCTCTGCTGACTGAATTGTTCTAAACATAATTCCTACTTAGTTTTGGTTTATGATATTTGTCTAGTTCTCAAAGAGCTATATTAAAATTTCCCATTATAGCTATATTTTTATATTTTCTTTGAACTTCTAATAAAAGGCTTTTTTTAAATTTGGTTGCCATACCGTTTGTTGAATATAATATACTGTTTTATCTTTATGAATTCTACTGTATTTACAATATCTTTCCTGTTTAGGGCTTTTAGCCTTAAAATCTCCCTTACCTGATTTGATATTGCCAGTGTTAACTCTCCTTATATCCTTTCATTTTTCATATTTTATCACTTTGTCTTCAGTGTATTTCCTATAAGCAGTATATACCTAGGTGTCTTTTTAACCCAGGTGATGATTTCTGTTTTCAAATAAAATAGATCAGCCTAGTCCAATGTTATCAATAGCAGCATGGTCTCCTTTCAAGGGCAGCTGTCTGGAGTGGAGTGAGGCAGAATCTAGAGTATTAGCGTCCTAATACTGCTGTAAGAAATTACCACAAACTTGATGACTTGAAACAACACATATTTATTATGTTATCCCCTATTTTTATTCATTTGGATTTAACTATGCAAGATGCAGAACTATTTGCTTATAACTAATGGCTCCCCTTTTACACTTCTCCTACCTTGGAATTCTTATTCTGATTCATTTATTATGTCTATTCTTGAGTGCTCTTCTTCCCCAACAGAGTAGTAACATGGCATGGTCTCTGAATTTACCATCAAATATCTTTCATCCTAACCAGGGGAGAATATCATGGCCAGATAAAGGATTCCTAGGTTGGAGTCCATTCTTCTCATCAGTCTGTAGGTTTTATTCTAGTATGTCTAATTTTATTGCTGCTATTGAGAAATCTGATACAAAGCTGTTTATCCTTTGTAAGCAATTTTCATTCTTACTGGAAACTTAAGAGTTTTCCTCTTAGTCTCAGAGTTCAGAAATTTCATCAAGATATGTGTAGGAATTTGTGATCTTTTATTTTCAGTCATTCCTTTCTGGAGCTCAACAAGCCTCTCTAGTCTGCAAATTCAAGTAATTCTTTAACTCGGGTAAATTTTCTTCTCCTTTTCCTTTCTTAAATTATAGTCTCTTGTCCATATATTCCTTTCAGCTCTTCTGGTATTGCCATTATGTGTAAGGTAAGCCTATTAGCTCTATCTCCAACTTTTTCATGCATTCCTGATTTTTTTTTATGCATTTTTATTTTTCCTCTGTATTTTGAAATATTTCTTCGCTAATCTTTCGACCTTCCATTTTGGGTTTCAATAGTGACCATTCTTTTCTTTAATTCATTTGGTAAATATTTTAAGTTGAAAGTCAGCCCTTTGAGGGACTCAATTAAATGTCCTTAAGGATACTTAGTTTTCCGGGGCGCCTGGGTGGCTCAGATGGTTAAGCGTCTGCCTTCGGCTCAGGTCATGATCCCAGGGTCCTGGGATCGAGTCCCGCATCGGGCTCGCTGCTCCTTGGGAGCCTGCTTCTCCCTCTGTGTCTCTCTCTCTCTCTGTCTCTCATGAATAAATAAATAAAATTTAAAAAAAAAAAAAAAAAAAAAAAAAAAAGGATACTTAGTTTTCTTTAGAGGTGCTTCCATATTTTGCTGTGCACGCATAGACATATTTACCATGGGGTTCAGGGGGAGCTTCTGGTACTCCTTGAGCTACAGCATCCCCTCCCGTTATGCTGGTGACGGTATAGCAGTTTCGTTGCTATGGGCTAATATGGAAAGTTGTCAGCTCCCTGTTGGGGCCAGGGAAAACACTCTGATCCCATTGTCTGTGAAGCTGTGAAGTTTACTAGACTCAAGCTTTGGGGGTAGAGAGAGCTCAGCCTACAATGGAACTCCCAGGGAGTGCCTCTGAAAACAAGGATCTCATCATCACAAGAACAATCAAGCAGAATGGTACCACTGTTGTTTTATTTTGTTTTATTTTTGAGTCTATGAATCTCTATGGGACACACTCAATCCAGAATCCCTATTTTCTCTCTCTAAAATGGAAACAAGATTCCTGAGAGAAGGAAAATTATGTATGTGAAATGCAAAAATAAAGTTAAATGCCATATAAAAATATATGTAATTCATAGATGAATATATTTCTCTTCTTCACAGATTAAAACTTAAGAAACATCTAATGATCTTCTAGTTTGAGCCAGGCAACGTTGTGAACTTTCATATATATTATTTTCATAAAAAGACCCATGAGTAGGTATTATTCTTCAGGGATAAAAATGTTGCTCAGAGAGATCAATAAGCTTTTACAAAATCCCCCAAAGTTGTAGAACCAGAATTCAAACTCATATCTTTTGATTCCAGGTTCAATGTGGTTTCCAATGTTCCACAGAATTTTCCTTAAAATGTAACATTATGTCCTCAGGCTTTATGGAATGTCAATTCAAGAGCTGTCTATTCTAACAGCATTTACATATCTTTTGCAAATCATATCATCTCTTATTTAATGACTCACGCAATAAATTCATTCTTGAATTTAGTTTATGGAAAAAGTTTCTCCATTGACAAATTTAAACGTTTTTTTCCTGTCAGAAAGTCAATGTTTCATAACTCTCATATCTCTTTTCTTTACAGGAAATTTAATTCACCAAATTTAAGAACTAATCATTGTAATAAAATTATCCTGAGTACCTAATAACACGGGATCCCTTTTATGCCCTAAATTTAAAGGGTCATCTTCTCTTTTATAACTTTTTTTCTTGAAAACATCATTTTGAATGATAAATAATTTAGAATAAATAAATACAGCAAGTCCACAATAAATAAAAATGAGTTTCAACTTTCTGCAATTTTGACAGATATTGTAAGGTGTTCTAAGTCCAAAGAGTTAGAGAATAGCTGGGTTAGCCAAATAACTTATTGGGCAATTTGGGACATAGATAAGGAGTAAGACAAAGAGATAGCTAAACTGCTTTTCTTAAGAAATTAAGGAAAATTTGGACTTTGAGAGAAGATGGCAGAGTAGGAAGATCCTAAGTTCACCTCCTCCCACAGATACTAGATAACGCCCACATCAGTGTAAGTAAACCACAAAATGACCCAAAGCCTTGAAGAACTGACTCTCACAGCTAAAGGTAGAGAAGAGGCCGCATCAAAGAGTGGAGGAAGGGTAAAGACAGGGTCAGGAACTCAAGGGACCTGTGGGACTGTCCAGGGGAGGGAGGGATGCTGCAGGCACAGAGAAGGAAGAAAGAGGTCCTCACATCAGAAACCCCAGGTATGGGAACCTGCAGGGAGAAGATGAATCCCCATAACATTTGATTTTAAAAAACAGGGGCTTAATTTTATGACTTCTTACAATCAGCAGGGCTTAACAATTGGAACTTTAAAAATCACCAGGCTGGGGCTTTGGGAGATCCAGGAGAATGATAGGAAAATAAGCCTCCACCTTTAAAATGAAATCTTCCGAATTCATTCTACAAGGCCAGTGTTACCCTAACACCAAAAACAAATTTATTACTACAAAAATGAAGAGAACTACAGGCCAATATCTCTCATGAACATAGATATAAAAACCCTCAACAAAATATTAGCAAACTGAATCCAACAACACATTTAAAAAAATCATTCACCATGATCAAGTGGGATTTATATTCCAGAAATGGAAGTGTGGTTCAATATTCACAAATCAATCAACATGATACATGACATCAATAAGAGAAAGGATAAAAACCATATGATTGTTTCACTAGATGCAGAAAAAGTATTTAACAAAGTACAATATTCATTCATGATAAAAGGATAAAAATCCTCAACAAAGTAGGTTTAGAGGGAACATACCTCAACAAAATAAAGGCCATATATGAAAAACCCACAGCTAACTCTGAAAAACAAACTGAGGGTTCTAGAGGGGAGGGAGGGTGGGGGGATGGGTTAGCCTGGTGATGGGTATTAAAGAGGGCATGTACTGCATGGAGCACTGGGTGTCATATGCAAACAATGAATCATGGAACACTACATCAAAAACTAAAGATGTAATGTATGGTGATTAACATAACATAAAAAAAAGAAAAGAAGAAAAACCCACAGCTAACATCATATTTAATGGTGAAAAATAGAGCTTTTCCCCTAAGATCAAAAATAAGACAAGGATGCCACTCTTAGCACTTTTATTTAACATAGTACTGGAAGTCCTACCTATAGCAATCAGACAATAAAAAGAAATAACAGGCATTCAAATTAGTAAGAAAAAAATTCAACTTTCACTATTTGCAGATAACATGATACTATATACAGAAAACCCTAAAAAACTCCACAAAAAAATCTACTAGCCCTGATAAATCAATTTGGTAAGGTTGCAGGATGCAAAATCAATATACAGAAATCTGTTGCATTTTTATACACTAATAATGAAGTACAGAAATAGAAATTAAGAAAACAATCCCATTTACTATTGCACCAAAAGTAATAAAATACTTAGAAATAAACTTAACCAAAGAGGTGAAAGATGTGTACTCTGAAAACTATATAGCACTGATAAAAGAAATTGAAGATGACACAAAGAAATGGAAAGACATTCCATGCTCACGGATTCGGAAAACAAATATTGTTAACATGTCCATACTGCCCAAGCAATCTATAGATCTAATGCAGTCCCTATCAAAATACTAACAGCATTTTTCATAGAACTAAAACAAATGATCCTAGAATTTGTATGTAACCACAAAAGACCCCAAATAGCCAAAACAATCTTAAAAAAGAAGAACAAAACTGGAAGTATTACAATCCCAGATATGAAAATATACTACAAAGCTATAGTAATCAAAATAATATGGTATGGGCACAAAATTAGACATATAGATCAAGGGAACAGAATAGACAGCCCAGAAATAAACCCGAGTTTATGTGGTCAATTAATCTTCGACAAAGGCAAGAATATGCAATGCGGGAAAAGAGAGTCTCTTCAACAAATGGTGTTGGGAAAACTGGACAGCTACACACAGAAGAATGAAACAGGACCAACTTCTCACACTATACCCAAAAATAAAGGCAACATGGATTAAAGACCTAAATGTGAGACCTAAGCCATAAAAATCCTAGAAGAGAGCATAGGCAGTAATTTCTCTTGACATCAGCCACAGCAACATTTTTCTAGATATGTCTCCTGAGGCAAGGGAAACAAAAGCAAAATTGGGACTACATCAAAATAAAAAGCTGCACAGCAAAGGAAACAATCAACAGTACTAAAAGACAACCTACGGAATGTGAGAAGATGTTTGCAAATGACATATCTAATAAATGGTTAATATCCCAAACATATAGGAACTTATACAACACCACCAAGAAACAAATAATCCAATAAAAAATGAACAGAAAACATGAACAGACATTTCTCAAAAGAAGACATACACATGGTTAACAGACACATGAAAAGATGCTCAACATCACTCCTCATCAGGGAAACGCAAATCAAAACCACAATGAAATAACACCTCACACCTGTCAGAATGGCTAAATTCAAAAACTCAAGAAAAAACAAGGGTTGGTGAGGATGTGGAGAAAAAGGAACCCTCATGCATTGTTGGTGGGGATGCAAACTGCTCCAGCCACTGTGGAAGACAGTATAGAGGTTCCTCACAAACTTAGAAATAGAACTACCCTATGATCCAGGAATCGTAATATTGGGTATTTACCCAAAGAATATGCAAACACTAATTTGAAAAGATATATGCACCCCTACATTTATTGCAGCATTATTTACCATAGCCAAACTATGGAAGTAGCCCAAATGTCCAACAATAGATGAATGAATAAAGAAGAGGCTATATACATACTATATATATATATATATGTATACATACTATATACTATATATGTATATATACTATATATACATATATATATATTATTCAGCCATAAAAAAGAATAAAATCTTGTCATTTGCAAAAACATGGATGGATCTAGATAGTATAATGCTAACTGAAATAAGTGTCAGAGAAAGATAAATACCACATGATTTCACTCATGTAGAATTTAAGAAATAAAACAATTAACAAAGGAAAAAAGAGATAAACCAAAAAACAGACTATAGAACAAACTGATGGTTACCAGAGGGGAAGGGGGCGGGGGGAAATGCATGAAATAGGTAAAGGGGATTAAGAGTACACTTGTCATGATGAACACTGAGTAATATATAGAATTGTTGAATCACTATATTGTACACCTGAAACTAATTGAACACTGTATGTTAACTATACTGGAATTAAAATTTAACAAAAAGGAAATTAAGGAAAATTTGGAAGTACTGGAAGAAAGTAATTTGGAGAGAAGAGACAAGGGAGAGATTAAATGAAAGAGAAATGAGTATGACAAACCCTGGAAGTGTACTCCTTAGGTAGAAGAGATGACCAGTGAAGATCCCTTAGGAAACCTCACACACATGTCCAGTCTAATAACCCTTGATGCAGAGCTTAGGAACTGACACAGGGTGTGCACTCTCCAGTGGACCTCCTTTAACTCTCCCTCAGCTACTGTCCCTAGACTTATATACCCTTGGCTCTTTTACTACTGGAATCATATCAAGACAGCTATAGTCCACCTACCATCCACAGCATCTACCCAGAATATGGAAACTCATGCCTCCTTGCCTCTGCTCCCTCTCTTGCCTTCTCTTTTCTCCCTGCAAATACAGGCTGTTCCTTCTTCCAGCTTACCTTGACCTTTTCTAAACATAAAGCAAGTAGCACATTAACATATACCTCCAACTTTAGATGATGGCTTGTTCGGCTCCCCCAACAACTCTCTTACGGAATTTTTTTGGGCCTCAAGACCCACAGTTCTGCAGTTCTGACAATTTCCATCTAGGGAATAAAATGCCTCTCTGTATACAGTCCCAAATTTAATTGAAAACTTGTCTAGGACTCCTTTCTTTTGCTTCAAGTAAAGGGCAGGAGTGGTCCATAGGGAAAGAAGGAGAAGATCCAACCATTCCCTCAGTAAGTCTATAACTAATTCTTCAATTCTTGCTTCAAATAGGCTGGAATGTTTGATAAGGATTCATGGTCACAGAGTAGTTCTGTGCCCTTCAAGTATATTCAGCACGGATGTCTCAGCGCCTCTCATTAGACTTTGGGGAAAACGATCACCCATTGCCTTCAGAAACCCCAGTTGTCAAACTGTTTCCTTGAGAACAGACTATGAGGCTCTGAGATTTGCATAAAGGAGGGGTATTGTAGAGTGTACCACAGATCTACACCTGTGAGGGTTGAGTGAAGCTAGACTGGACACAGGGAGATGTTAAACTGTGAAAAAGCTGCAACAAAGCTCTCGCCCAACCCTAAAGGCAGCTCTGGGAGGGCCCTTCAGAGTTGCCCCAGGCTGGAAGAAGGACTTGAACCCTGTAGGAAAGCAACACAGTTTTGGGGAAGGAGGGGAAGAAGTGATGGAAGAATGAGTTACTAATCAATTCAATAAAGAAAGTCATGATCTTTTTGCCCATTTATCCTTGACTCACCTTTTTCAATGACAATTTGCCATGTCATTCCACACAATTTTACTGCAGAAAACAAAAAATTTATTTTCCTAAGTGAACGCCACACTGATTTCCTTAAAACTTAAGAGTCACAAATGGAAAAGTGGTCAAAGGTGACATCAAAGTCAGAGGAGACCATTAGTCAATGACCATGTTTTCCATATTAGTAGGGGCATCATTCAATCTAACAGACACAAGCAAAGGGTACACTTCCCTTGACCATCACAGAAACTTCGAATTTATTACCTCTGCTTTCTCTAATTAGACCTCTGGAGACCTGAACAAATAACACAATCAATTGGAACTTGGAGTGGAAACTAGTTCTCAAAGGGCAGTATTGCATTTTCTGTCAAGAGTTGCTCATTATTCCTAATTTAAAAATCTACACCCCATTTGCAATGTCTGCATTGGCACAGACTACACCACAGAAATGAGCTTTACTGAAACTTAAGTATTTCCCCCCACAGTACATCTAATACAGATTCACTTTAAAAGGTAATCTTACTCAAATGATCTCCAGTACTGGTACATTATATTTAAATTGCAAGAATGCTTTCAAATCTGAGCCTATTATGTGACTTTGGGCAAATCACTTCCTCTCTCATTGTCTTACTTTTTTCTATTATAAGAGGCAGTGAGAGGCAGGAAAATTAATACCTGTTCTATGAAAATTGGGTGTGTTCTAAAGATGAAATGAGTTAAAACCAGCAAACAAACATTAAATTATTCAAAAGTCTAATGTACAGTGATTTTCTCAAAGACAGCATAGTATGATTTAGAAATTTTCAAACTGATTATGCATTGGAATTACTTACAGTATTTATTTAAAATGAGATTACTGGGCAATATTACAAAAGATTCTGATTCAGTAGTTGGATAGGGCCCGGAAATCAGCATTTATAACAAGTACCAAGAAAAAAGAGAATGCAAGTGGTTCAGAGCCACATACACAGAAATACTTAGAGTAGCATAATTATGGTGACTATGTTCCCTTCCTCATTCTGCTGGTCACTAGCATATGGCCATGGACAATGTCACTCAAGGGTCCTGAGCCTAGGTCTCATCACATGTGCATCTGTGATTAAAAGGATATTACTTTAAAAGACTGTATTAAGAAACAAAAAAGATATTCTTTATAAGATGCAAACCACTCTGTAAATGATCATTAGTAGAATTTTATGACCTTACTCCGAGACAAAGGAAGTTTAGTGGGAATGAGTACAGATGTGATTAAAGTGATACAGCTCTGTAAAGTTTAGGTGAAAAACAAACACTAAGGAAACATGTATGCTACTCTTTTTGGAAAGGTGGAAGTGAGTAGTGAAACAAAGAACTCAAGTCTGGTTCTTCTGAAATCCACTGACTCCCAGTGGTGTTCATTTTAATGACATTTTAGATCATGATTACTATTACTATTTCTGGGTAGGAGTCACAATTTTTAATAAAGATGCATCTTACCATGATAAGTGATATAAAAAATACAGTTTTTGCTCCAAGGCAATTTTCCACTAGAATCTTCTCCTTGATTTTAAGAAGTAGCAATAGCTATAGATCCACCAGAATATACATATGAATTAAATATGCTCAAGTGCACAAAATGGCTTCCATCTTTGATTAAATCAACTCCACAGTATTCCTTTCTCTAACAATTAGCAAACTCAAGTCGGTTACAACTCAGGCTACCTTAACAGGTATTTAAAATGAAAAACACAAACACACTAACCTTGCACCTTATGACATGTGGAAAGTGCTAAGGTTTCTCTTTGTTCAATCATCACCACCACCTGGCTGCAGGTGATTAACAGCTTTCTTCTACTTAAGCAGCCTTAATATTTATTGAGCACATTCTACTACAGAAAGCAAGTTCCAATTGAACTTGGCTGGAAAGGGTAGTTATATATACACTCATAGCATACTCAGAAAGAACTTAAAGAGCCACTAGATCTAACCTTGAGAAGTTCTACAAGCCTGCCAATTGCTGCTTGTAAACTATGCAGCTTGAAATAGGAAAAACATGTATTTCCCTGTCAGGAGGATGCAAAGCTTCACTGAAACTCTTCCTGGGCTTATCCATCTCACTGCTGTTAAAAATAAGCTATTGATTGTCCTCACACCATACAATCTGTCGAAGAAAACTAGCAGATGTACATGCCCAGTAAGGAACAGACTAAGGTTATTGTGCTATAAAAATGCGATGTTGGAAAAGTTCTGACAACATGTAGAACTAATTAGTAAGCACTGCTCAGAACACAAAGCAAGCTACCATTATATGAAACCTTTAAAGGTTTGTATCCCAAATTTCATCTTAAGTTATTCTGTCATTAAGTGCACCCCGGACTAGCATGCTAACTATTAATAGTGCCTCCTCTGCAAATAAATGACATCCTTGAAGACATATTCTCCCAGAAAACTACTGAAGACAGTTGGATCATTTCAGGGGGCACTGATGTATTATTCATTAGAAGAAAATAGTATCATGAGACAGAAAAAAAAAATAAAGTAAATATGAAGCGACTTTTGGGCCTAAAAATATCACATTAAAAATTGGATCATTATCTTTCTCTTCACCCAAATCAGGAAACTCAATATATATCAAAAATACAAAGGTACCTTGAAGAGTTATTTTACTGTGAGTTTGGTGACAGTGGGGGCACAAAGCAGCTCTCTGTAGCCCATGATGAGTGTGTTCCGCAGGGCAATGAAGGGTGGATTTCCCATTTGTAGTTCCTGCTGTAGCATAGCGAGGACCCAGCAGCTCCACGAGCAAATCAGAACAGTGAACATCTGGAATGGATGGGGAGGGGTGGACATCCTGTCCTGGTGACATTGCTCATTTCTGCCCTCTGTGGTAGCAATCATTATGTCAGTGGAGAAGAGGACATGGTAGCCAAGAAATAGTCCTCAAAGGCTCTTGGAATTATATGGGTGACTCTTGGAATTAAGGTGACCTGTTAAGAATGGAGAACTGATTCTATTGTTGGAATTTTAATTTTTAGTTCCAGGCTGGTGTACCAGGCATCACATTCCTAGCGCATAACTTCAGTCTTCACTGGCACTTTGGTCCTTCTGCTTAGCACTAAGTGTCTGCTTAATGAATCAGCTCTGATATTCTATCTCCTATGATGACTACTCTAATAATAGTAATATAATGCTTTAAAGTGTACAAAGCCAACTCCTCCCAGCAACTCAAGAGTGAGAATAAAGTTCAGGTTCTAGGGAGAGTTCAGGGAACCTAGAGGGAAGAGTCATGGATTTCCACTTTAATCCCTGATTCTTAATCAGAATGAGAAATTCAGTGCTTTCAGGCAAGCTTCTCCAGTGCTCAGCATATGCAGATAATTTCACTTCATTTTTCCCCCACTATCCCAGAGTACCCTCAGGAGAGGGTACCCAAGAGAAGGGAGAGAAAAATTCAATGAGATACAATCAGCATTGATGGAACCCTTTCTTCCATCATTCCATCAGGCCTGGCCCCTGTAAAACCTTAAAAAGTTCATTCTGAAGAACCAGCAGAAGGAAATTGCAACCAACCTCAGAGCAGTCTCAAAAGGAGCCCCACCAGACTGTCTTATCCTAAATTTGTAGAAGTGATATAATTGCATATACAAAAATAACCTTTCCTTGATGTTCATACATTACAAGGAGTATCCAACAAAACATTTTTTAATTATCACATTAAAAAGAAAAGTAAAAAATACATGTTTTCACTAATTGTAAGGAGAGAGTGAAAATTATTACATAGTTTTTTGCTCAAGGAGGAGGAGTATAGTGTCCAATTTTATAATTTTCTCCATATTCCATTTGTATCTACCATTTTACAGATAAGAACATTAAAGATAAAGGTATTTCACAACCAACAGTGCTAAAACCAGGCTTCTAGATCCAGAATTATCTTCCTCATTTTTCTGGGGGGGGGGTCCACTCTGGAATTCCAATCTGATGCCCACTCAGACTCTTTACTTAGCCCCAATGAATATGACTATTAAGCATTGAGTTGTTCTCCTCTGAAATTGCCTTTATTGTTTTCATTTTTTGAACTAAACATCAGAATATCAACTGACCTTTCAGTTCTACAAATCGATAAATATGTTCTTATTTTTACAGCAAGGATTTCATCTTTGGCCCAATATATGTCTAGTGCTGACATTCTGATATGTCTAGAGTACTTTGGTATGGCCCTGACTCAAGTCTATTTTCACAGGGTCTGAGAAGCCTCCTTGGGAAAGTGTTCATCTACAGGGAAGAAGGAAGCAGGCATGAAACACTTATAACAAAGGCTTTGTCATTGAAAGAGAATAAGAATTTTGAGTACAACATAGTGACCGTCACTAAAATCCATCTCCAGCCTGGATACATGTCCAGAAAGAGAGAAAATGATAACTAAAAACCCAAAGAGCAGTTTCACATAAGAGCTCCAGAAATTTTGGTGTATAGGCAGCGCTTCTTGGGGATCCCTCCAACAAATTATAACATGAAGGGAAGAGAGGCGTTCCACCTCCTGCTAATTTATCTACTATGGGCTTAAATGCATTGGCAGTGATGCCTGGGGGAGCAGTGGCAGAGCTTACTAGAACATTATGGTGCCCAAAGGGATCTCTGGAACCGAAGGGAGAAATAGTAGAGTCCCAACAGGGCATAATCATTCACAAGAACACTTACGACAGCCCTTTGAGTTTCCTAGAAATGGTTGTGAATAGTGCAGGAGCTGGGGGACTTGAATCTGTAAGTGCGTGCAAGAGCCAATGAAATTTATTTAAAGATTTATTTATTTATTTGAGAGAGAGAGAGAGAGAGAGAGAGAGAGCGCATGCGTACCTGTGGGAACAAGGCAGCAGGGGTGGGGGTGTGGGCAGAGGGGCAGAGTGGGAGGGAGAGGGACAAGCAAACTGCATGTTGAGTGCTGAGCCTAAAGCCTGGCTCAGGGCTTGATCTCAGAACCCTGAGATCATGACCTGAGCTGAAATCAAGAGTCCTTTGCCTAATGGCCTGAGCCACCCAGGAGCCCCAAAATTTATTTATAACTATCCTATTTGTTTTTATTATCATAAATAAGATATTGTAGCTTTATAAATAATAACTTCATTTCTACCCACAAGCTGGAGATGCCTAGGAAATGCAGACTAGATTTTACCATGCTTCAGCTTCTGTCAGTTGAATATATAGGACTATGGAGGATGGAATGGGGATGAGAGAAGATCTTTAAGTAGGAAGCACATTCCTGTGCCACTGCTGGTCTGCAACCTCAGCAGCTTCCTAGGTGAGATATGAAACAAGACCTGAACACAAAGGGCAAGGAGAGACCAGAGAAAGAAGCAGGTCACTCCAGATTAGTAGCTTGCAAGTTCCATAAGCAACAGACTTGCCATGGGTGGCCACAAGAGGAGTAGATCTCCACACCTGCCTGACAAAATCTTAAAGTTTATATAGAGGTGGTAACTGGGTTCTGTCATATATTCAGTCCAGATGGTCTGAACAACATCTTGTTCTCTCAAAGTTGTGTCTTTAAAAATGATTACCATTGTGAGAATGGTGGGCAGACCATACATTCCAAAGATGGAAAGATGAAAAGTCTCTGATTGCCTGCATCCAAATCACAGGTCAACAGGAGGTCATGTCTCCTAGATGACTTCCTCCAACAACCATAATGTCCTACCTAAGGTTATTTAATAACAGTGTAGTCGTAAGTGATGCAATTATGTGTAGCTGCCTATATCCACTACTTGTCAAGGCAATTCTAGAGTTCTATAACAACTGCCAGTTCCCCTGCCTATTTCTTCTACTAGGGTTTTAGCCAATTGGAGAAATGAGAATAAAATGTAAAAATATGACAGTAAAGCAATAGGTAGAAGCCTAACTCAAAATATTCCATCTTCTCCTAATCTATTACCAAGTAAATCAGCCAACACATTTATTTTTTATTGCTTACCTAAGGGAAAATGATACAATCTTAGAGTGTTTCTGGTATATTTATGTATGTTATTGTATGTATGTCTGTGTATAATATACACATATATAACATATATAGTATACATATGAAAAATTATATATTTAGCTTTTATGTACATATTTAAATACAGTTTACCTCTACATACATACATATATATTTCAGTAAGTGTTTTAAATCATATGCTCCATTTTCTGTATCAGCTCTTCAATAGCTGACTATACGTGACTCTTCAGAAATATTTCCATGGAATGTTTATTGTCAGGGTTTTTATTTTTTGTTTTGTTTTGTTTTTAATGGGTGAGTCACTTTTGTCCTAGGTTAATGCGGACATGTTGTCTTACTGATTATTTTTTAAACTCATAAATCTATCATGTTGGGAAATGTTATCATTTTCAGAAAGGTCAGAGGTAAAGGTGTAGAGATCATGTGCTTGTTAAAGAAAATGGCTTTAGATATTTTCAAAATTAAAAAAAAATGCTTAGTTCTGGGCATGTGCACAAGTACAAATGTAAATTATAATGGGAAAAGTGACCCTGGTTCAAGATAGGTACATTAACCAAAATCACAAGTCAAAGTTACATCTAGATTGTGCAACCCTTTTGTCCAAGTTCATGGGAAAAGCACTAGATAAGGACCCAGGTCTTATCTTAAAGGAGACATAAAAAGTAGTTTTGACCTAGGGCCAAAAATGAACATTTGCAGGCAAAATTAGACAGTGAGAGGACCATTTAAAATAATTTGAGTTTTTCAGATTGGGTTTCAGAGGGTTCTGTGTTTGGAGGGCATTTAAGTTTATCTAACATAGAGATGCTGGTGTTCTCTTAGCCTCTGAAGATAGAAAAAAGAGCACTGAATGGAGAGAGAAAGAGTATTTTCAGGCAGACCAGATTCTCCCATATGTTCATGTGGCATAATCATGACACATTTAATAACTATTTTACTCCATAAGTTTTGGGCACATAAAAATGGTTAATATCGGCAAACATGTTGTAATAATAGCAAGTCCATGACTTAGTAACTGTTGAACTTGAGTCTGATACTTTGCTTTTCTGAGACCTAGTTTCCCATCTGTAAAATGGAAAAAATAGTTACCTCTTAATATCTTTAAGTTATGAGGATAAAGGAGAAAATGTTCATTTAAGTTCTATAAGAATGTAAAATATTCTTGATGAAAACTGTATTTAGTAAACATTTGACTACGTCCCCACACACAAACATAAAGGTCCGGGACCTCACTGCAAAGTAGCCGTAAGGAAGGAAATGATGGAGAGAGGGAAGTAGACGGAAAGAGAGGAAAAAGGAAGGAAGCAAGCAAGGGAAGGGGGAAAGGAAAAGGAGTAAATCAGCCCATCTAGTTTATGAACATGTTTTCTCTCCAAAAAAACCCGAAAACAAAAACAAACAGATTTAAGCAGAATTTATTCAAGCTCGTTCTTATAAATAGGCATAATGCTATCCACTGATAAGCCCCTCTTCGAAAGCCTAAGCTCAATAAAACACAAGAAAATTCTATTAATTCATTTGTCATATGTTTAGAATTTTTAAAACAAGCAGAGGGAAAGCTAGTTTATAGTTTTATTTTAGTCTCTGTGAATATATCATACTAAGAAAATTAATAATAAATATAAATAAAGTTCAGGTGGGAAAGAAGTTTAAACCTCTTGAAAATAAACTTTTCAAGATGCCCTCAGGCCCGTTAGCAATGTCATTTACATATAAATAATTGATGCTTAATTATAAATCATTTTTATCTGTTCAAAAGTAGGTCCCAAAGGGCTGCTGGTAAGCAATGCTTTGTTTGACTAGTTCCAATTATTGTATTAATCAAAATTTAATTGGACAACCAATCTCAGTTTCAATTACTTACTTAATTAATTAACTAACATAATAGAAAACCGACAGTAAAAACAGTGCAATTTTACAATTAAGACTGCCAATATCAGATTAGCTTCCACAAGGAATGTAAACTATTGTGGTGTTAATGCAGTTGCTTTCGTTTTTTATTTACTTTCCACTGATTCATTTACTTACATGACTTATTTTTATATTTTGGCCCTTTAATTCTCAAATCTTTCACATTTGTGTGAAATCCTCCAACTTCCCGTTCTCTGTCAAATCACAAGATTGACCTGTTCATTAGTTTCCACATCCAAGCTCAAGGTGAGTTTGCTCAACCAGCTTATTCATAAATATTTGAACTTCATCAAGATGCATGGCTCTGGTCGAGTGATTTACAATGAAGAGAGAGAGGGAGAGAGACATTGCGACTTCCTGGTCATAGCCCTGGTGTTCAGACAGAAGAAGAACTCACATGAGGAACATGATTAGTTTCCACAGCATTTTCCTAGCCCATTTAACTTTCCAATTCTCTTTCATACTGAGAAAATGTGCTTGGCCTAACTGTTGCTTTCTTTGGGAGCATTAGGGATTCCTGGAAAGGGTCTAGGGAGTAAGTAAGGCGAGAAATTTGAAAATTTTCAGTTCTTTCTTGGCTTTTAATTAAAGCTTCTGATCTTTTAAAATGGTGGGAACAATGCTGTATTGTGTCTGTGGCCTCATTATCGACAGCTGCTAATTCATCTGAGCAGAAGTCTCACTGTGATATTTTGTTTTGGTCACAGAAGAGAGGTAGTGCAGGAGAAAGGGATTCTCATCCAGGTATTAGGTGCTCAGCACAGGTAAGGAAAAATGGTGAAGTGGAGACTGGGACTCAGAGTGACCTTCCATTGCAGTTTTCTGGAATACCACCATCCCAACCAATACAGCCGGACCTCTGCTACCATTATGTCAACTCATTCTTGTCCCTTCCCATCTTCACTGCCCCCAGCAAATGGTCACCTCTTGTTGCCATGAAGCTCTAATTTGGGGACCCACTCCAAATGTGTTTGCGCAGTAGAACAAATAAAACACTCTTGAGTGAGTAGTAGAAAGTCTGGGAAAGTTTTTAGAGGAAAGGCACATTATGCGGTTGCTGGGAGTGTATACCACACTAGTAGGACAGGCTTTCTTTTTCAACTTTTGCTGCCCACTCCCAACATCCTTTATCACACCTGATACACCTTGGAGTTCTGATAAATGTTTGATGAAGTAATGGATAAATAATCTTAAAGTCACCATAGAAAGAAGCCTTGTCCCTAGGGTCGGATTTGCCAGGCGTCATTGTTTTATTTCTCTCTTTTGTCTGTTCACAAATCTTGTTGTCAAGGGGACTCTCTGTGGAAACTGTTCAAGTTACCACATTGTTAATTCTTACATTTTATCGCAACCAAGATGAAAACGGATTCATAGGGAATTAAGACTGACTTGCATGAAAGTTTAAATGTATTCTGTAACAGTCTGAAATTGAGGAGGCCCTTGGCTGAACTCTGGAGGCACAGAACATGATATTTCATTAACATTTCCTGGTAGCTTTCAAAATGTTACCCAGCACTGAGGCAACAATCCAGGATTCCTGCTATGGTTAATTTAAAATCTGCCAAAGCCAACGGTCATTCTTTTAAATTTAGAAAAAAAGCATTAAGTCAGTTCAACATTGTGGTTTTCAAGATTTCAGCATCCAGTAATGATGAAGTAGGTTATTTGGACCAACCCTAAGGACTGTCACTGAGGGCAACTAGGAAATACGGACACAAGATAAAGCTTGAAGACTCAGAGAGATAACAATGAAGACTTTAAGACCAAGACTGGAAAGAGAAAGAGACTCCTCCCTTAATGGCCGGTTTTGCCCTGAGGACATTTGCTGATTCTGGTGTGGCAGCTGAAGACTAAACAGGATTTTCATAACCTTAAAGGGGTAGGGAGCTACAGATGGAGTTCGGTAAACCAACTGCGTGTTAGGTTAGGACCTCAAAATGCTATACTTGAGGAAACAGGGTGACCTAGAAGTACACCAGTCTCTCTCTGACTGCAGTCTGATTTCAAACTATCCAGATCCCCCAGAAAAACTCACTATGAAATCAAATTAAAATGATCCCTGAATGCTGATGCTCCCAGGTACGTGTAGAAGCAAATAAAAATTGCCCTGGAGGAATATAATATTGTTCCATGCCTCAAATTATTTCTAGAAACATTTTTTTAAAACGAAGTCATACAGAGTCAATGATATAACAAAACCCACGAGGGAATAAGACATGACAAACTAGCAGAAAAGAATAGACAACAGGAACATCCAGAGGCTCCAGATGTCTTATGGTAATTATTAAGTACCTTGGATATTTTTTAAAAAGTAATTTAATATTAATTTCATTTCAACAAAGAGTTATAGAGTACTATTCTGGAGAAACTCAAGAACATAAATACTAATGGGACATAGTTCCCACTTCCAGAGAATTTACAGTGATTATACAAAATATACGTGCATTTTTTTCTTCTTTTATTAAGGATCTTTGTAGAGGGACTGTTAGTTCCTAAGGAATAAAAAAAGGAAAAGAAAAAGAAAAAGGCGGTTTCTATCCCCACTAAGCTTCCATGCCAAGTGTGGGAGAGAGGCATTTGTCAAGGGATGTCAATAATAAGTGTAAAACCAGCCTACACTTCTCTAAAAAGAGAGGCAAATAAATACTGCTAAAGGTAAATATTAGAAACAGGGAGAACTGACCAAGGTGAGAGAGGAGGAAGCTCTCCTGAGAAAGTGATGATTAGGCTGTGGAAGAAGATAGGATTTCACTGGTGTTATTTCTAAAATGACAACGCGAGTACATGTCTCCCTGACTTAAAACCTTTAGCAATTCTGCATCCACTATAAGATAAGGTCTGTGTAACAGGCTTCTTGAATGGACTGAATCAGATGGTATGACCAATTTTCAGCTCTGATGTAGAAACCAATCCAGCCCAGTCTGAATTAAAACTGTAGCTTAGCATCCAATTCAAAGCAAGGGTGTCCTACACCTCCTTATTCTGGTGCTTTACTTTAAGGATTTGCGCTAGTGAAAACAGACAAAAAAAAAAAAAAGGGAGAAGAGTCATTTAATCAGATAGGGCGATATACGTAATTCTCTCTTAACCACCAGTAAGCATCCAAATGCTGACTCTCTTGTGAGGTACGTTTGTGGGCTCTTTGGAGGTATCCCCACATTGTACTATTCGTGCAGTGAGAGAAATATTCTCTGGTGAGCCTGTGGTGAGCCCTTCCATACCTCCCATCAACAGCTCTTGTCCCAGTAACTCAAGCCACTGTCTTATCCCCGAGGCAACCTCACCCCGGGTGATCATCTGGAGGCACACTGGGCCACGAGGCCGCGGGGATGGAGAGTGTCTTGACGGTCCCTTTGCTCCCACCCTAGCTGCCTGCCTAAGGAGCTCTACCCGGCTTCTCACCTTAAGGATTCTCTGGTCAGGAAATACATAGAGCCTCTAGGTCTGTGTATGCTTCTCAAGGATTCTCTCCACCGTGGCAGCTCCACTGGAAGGGTTGACGAGTTTCTGTGGTTCAATTCTGTGGTTCATTCATAGGGATGAAATGCTGGCCTCTTCGTTTTGCCTATCTTCAGCCTCTCTGAAGGTGTGTGTCTCATTCAGTCATTCTCTGTCTCTGTCTCTCTGTCCCTCTCTGTCTCTCTCTCTCTCATATACACACAGTTTGGGGAGGCGAAGGAAGTATGAAATGAAAAGTATATACCCTCCAAGTATGAGATTCACCACCTCTATCAATTCCCACTTCAACAAACGGAGTTCTTATACAAGCCAGAAGGAGGGCTGGGGGAAAGAGAAGGCCTGCTTTGGACTCATTTTAATAAGATCTAAGATCTAATGAGGTGTCTGTTGCTCCTGTTAACAGCAATCGCCCTCAATTTGGGGGCATTACACAGATTTAGAGAGAGCAAGAAGAATTGCATTCAACATCCAGTCACATCTGATTTTCTAATTATGACTCAAGACATTCACGATACAACTCCTGACCACCTCTCCCATCATTCCCCACACTCCCACACGCCAGGCATTCTCGACAACCTGCAATATCTCAAATATGACTTGCTTTTCCTCGGTTCCCTCATACTACTGCCACCTCTGCTTGAAATCTGTATTGTTTCCTTCTATGTAACTATCATGGCAATATTAAATTGAAGAGTAGTTATTGAATTCAATCAAAATGTATTGACTATCTACTAAGATATGAGAATCTCTGCCCTTTTGGACTTTCGAATCTCATTCCCAACAGTCTAGGAGCTCCATGAGGGCAGAAGGTGTATCTTATTTCCTGCATGTTCCTGGATACAAACTAAACACTCTGAAATACAGAACGGTAAGTGAAGGAACTAGTGAAGCAGATGTTGTAAGGATATAGATGTAAAGCAAGGACCATGGGAACACAGAATAAAAGCATTAGGGAAGCCTTTTAGAGAAACTGATATTTCGTCTTGGCTTTGAAGGGAGGTGCTATGGGTGGAACTGTGTCCCCTAAAAAAAGTCATGTTGAAGTCCTAACCCCTAGCACCTCAAAATGTGTCCTTATTTGGCTATGGGCGTCACAGATGTAATTAGTTAAGATGGGGCCACACTGGATAATCAGTATGATGAATGTCCTTTTAAAAAGAGGAAATGGGGACACAGACATGCATATAGGGACAACACCATGTGAAGATGAAGGTAGAAATCCGGGCAACGCCGCAGACGCCAAGGAAGGCCAAAGACAGCCAGCAGACGACCAGATGCTAGGACAGGAGGCGTGGAACAGATTCTTCCTCATAGCCCTCAGGAGAAATTAACCCTGAGGACACCTGATTTTACACATGTAGTCTCTAAAACCGGGAGACAACAAATTCCTGTCATTAAGACACCCAGTTTGTGGTATTTTGTTAACAGCAGCCCTAGCAAACTAATACAGAAGAGAAAAGTTTAACCAGGTAAATACAGAGATGCATAATACACCTTGGACCAAACCTAGAGTGGAAAGACAGATGAGTGTGTCGTGGAACAGCTGCTATTCCTCAGGAGTGGAACTGATGTTGCAAGGGCCAGGGGACAAATATACGGCAGAAGTAAAGATTCTATGAGAAGTCTGGAGCCTGACTGTCAGAAGATTTTGACCATCCTGCTGAAAAGCTTAGGTTGGTTTTTGTTTTTTTTTTTAAGATAAGAGGGACATTTTACACATTGTGAATTGGAGAGACTCTTAGTCATGACTCACTCATTCATTTAATCAATAAGTACTTACTGAATGACTAAAACATTGTTTTGGCATTAAGGATACAGGAGAAGGAGAGAGACAATAAATGCACAAAACCAACAAATACATGTCAGATTGAGATCATTGTTGTGGAGGGAAAAGGGTAGTCAGTGGGGGAAGGTAGAGATAACAGCGAGCGCTGTTACCAACTGCAACAAATAAATCAGGATGAGGGCACAGTTCCGTAGAGAACAGGGGGACCGAGAGGAGGACAATGCGGCATTTATTTGGGATCAGCAGGAAGTAGGGAGCAGGCCGGGCAGCATTTTAAAATATTCACAGTCCTGGCCCCAGGAGTAGGGGTTAGAATGGTTGGTATTTGCTTTACGGTGTTTGAGGGAACAAGGGAGCCATTGCAGCTGGCATGCCCTGGGCAGAGGAGAGAGTTTTAGGAGCTGGAAGGCAGAAAGTTTGGGAGGAAATGAGATAACCAGATGCAATGGTGAGCAAGAATGAGCATCTGCAAGTACTTGGTTCTTCTCTCCTGACGTTGCACCGGAAAAGGTATGGCCATCCCCAACTGAGCACTGAATACAGCCAAGACCCAGGTGTACAATTCCTGCCGTGGAGTGGCCAAGGAGTTGCGCCCTGACCCCACCTGCTACTGCACAGAAATTAGCATACCCAAAGAAAGGGAGGGTCTGATGACACACCCGGCTCTTCCAGTGAACAAAAGCACTTTCAACATCGTTGGGTGTATGGATAGTGCTTCTCAAAGTAAGTGCTGGGTTTTTCACCTCAGAAAAATGATGAATTATTGAAAAGCACTCAGCTTGATTCTTTTTTTCCCCTGCAACACATATTTTCTTATAGCATTTACTGCATAGAAGCCAGGAAACTTCACCAAATTTTATGTATAGAAAAATGTTCGCAACATCTTAAGAGTCAAGTCAGCAACAGAAATGATTGAATATTTACCCATAATTAGAAAGCATGGTCAGAATTTAAATAAATCATTATAGGCACTGTCCCTGAGGAAAGCCTTAAAGCTCCCACCTAGGTCCAAATGAATGCAAAGGGAAGAATGGCACCAGATTACATACCAAACTGCAGCTGTAAGAATTACTCAGACCTCGGTCAATAACCCGGCCAATCTTAAATTACAGAGAAGCCACATTTCGTAGGTATCCATGCCTATCACTTGATTAACATTTACAAACAAAAATGAATTCGCACAGCTCTTTGGTGAGGCTTGAAATATTTTACTTTTTTCTATTTGGAGGCAGAGAAATTTGCAAGAGCCACTTTAAAGATTTTTTTTTTTTTTAATGATTGCATGAAAATCCAGGATAAAGCAGAAAATTGAACTTGGTCCTGTGCTCTGGTTGAGAGGACAATACTCATTTCCAACTTCCCGGAGGTTTGAATTCTAGCCATTGTGGGAAGACTGACAAACCTTATCTAAATTGCCATTTTTCAAAAGCTTGCTGCAAATATGGGAGGGGAAAACTGTCCCCCTCCGAAGTCTCACCCTTATATAAATAGAACACACTCTCATTAGGATTTCATTTTACATTCATTGGAAAGGACTCAAGTCTCACCTCTGAAGTTTTTATCTAACCAGACATAAAGCATACCTACGGGGAATTAGAAAACATTTTTGGAAAAAAAAAACAACAACAACAACTATAAATACTGCTTGGGTCTAAACTCAGCTTCTCTTTTTCTTTTCATGTATTCTCTTGAATAGGAAAAGAAAATAATTTTAAACTCTTCATGACCATCACTCTCTTCTACCTGGAAGCAGGATTTATCAGTTTGAATTAGAAAGATGATACAACTGGAAAGGAGTTTATCTTGTTTAACCTCTTCACTTTAAGCAGCGTTGCCCAAGGGACTAAACCACTTGCTCTAGGTGACATAGAAAAAAAGATCATGGCCCTGAAATTAAATATAATTTGGGATCCTGATTTGAAGTCTTCTGTTCAATGAAATATTTAAGCTCTTAGCAACTGAACCAAACTTCAGAACTCCAGTCCTGGCTCGCTACAGTATCACAATCTCCATAAAGCAGGAAAATAATACCTCCAAAAGATCAGGTTTGAAACGTGCCTGGCATGGAGGTACTTAATAAATGTTAGCTACTATTATTAAGAAATAGTTTTCAGCTGCCTGTGAACATTAGACCACTCTTACATGCCTCCATACTTATGATATAAATATCCTCCAAAGCTTAGTGCCTCAACAAGAACAATTGCTTAACTGTAAAGCCACTCAGAGATTTAAAAACAGAGAATATTAGGTAACTGTTCAACTCCATCAACTTTTACCGACATTAAAATAAAAGCATCTGACATCTCAGACAGCCTTTGCTGGCCTATCTGAAGGACACCTGAGATTTTGGTTTAGATTATGTTGGCAAGAGCTTTCCCAGGGAAGTAGGCAACTCAAAGTGGCTGATCATGTGCATGCTCAGGAAACCTGGATGGAACTGTTCATCAGCTTTCATGGAGGCTGTGGTCTGATTCTGAGCTGGAGGAAAGGTACAACCTAATGTATACAAACACTGTCATTACTGCGCCCTGTTCTTCAAGTCTTGCCGAATTATGTCCAATGTGGGCTCCCTGCTGCGGAAGGAGGAAGAAAGAAGAAAAGGGAGACTATTCCTCGTTCTGGACACCCTTCCTTTTCACTCCCTAGATTTTGGGTGGTTATCCCCTTTATCTTCACAGCATACATCAAGACGTTTATTAAGAAATCATGGGTTGAAAGTCTGTCCCTGTGCAAGACTATGAGTTCGATAAGAAGAGGAGCCATGTTTGGCTTATTGCTTTTTCTCAGTGTCTAGCATGGTGCCTGACAGCAGGCCCCCAGGAAATGTTGTTGAATAAATGAATACATGCATGCCTTCTCTCTGCTGAGAATAAATGGAGTAGCTTCCTAGCCTCTCTTTGCAGACACGGAATGGAAGTGGACTGGAGGAGAGTGAACTAATATTTATCGAGTATCCCTTTTGTTTTGTGCATTTTCACATGCTACTTCAGGAAAGTACTACTACTTCACAAAGGGCGGGCAAGAAAACATAGACCAGCTGCTTGTCTGACTAACAGCCACGTGCATTCCACTTCAAGTGCATTAAATTTGTTTCCTGCTTACTTTTCCTACTGTTCATCTGGGAGTGCTCAAATTTGGAGTCATTTTAGTTAAGTACTAATTAACCAATTAGCAACTGTCAACTTTTTTTTCTTCCTTTTTTTTTTTTTTTTTTTTAGAGCTCTCCAGGACTCATGGTTTCTTTTCTGTTAAGTTTCTGTCTAAGGAACTGGCTTATGTATATAGAAATCTTCATGTATGTATCTTTGTAAGTGAAATATATGTGGAAAATTCTTCCTATTTTCTCCTACTCCTTAATATCATAGACCCTGACCATATACCAAAGTCCTTGTCCCTCTTGAAGGTGATAGTATTTGTTCACCTCAAAATCCTCCCTACCTCACCGAGAGAAAAAAATAAAAGTCTGGCTAGACTGTTTAAGAAAACAGATGTAGTTGGAGAGGAAAAGACATAATTTATAGTTTCTGTTCTATTTTATGATACATTTATTTTGATGATAATCATAAACTTAACTCAAAGATGACTGAGCTGAAATAAAAGTGGCAACAGCCATTTGGGGGGAGCACAAAGCAGAGCACCTGTTTGAGGAAGTATCCCATTTCTTGGCTTACTCTAGATGGATCAGGATTCTAGTGACTCTGCCACCTATTAGCTCCATAACACTGAACAAGTTACATAACCTCATTTGTAAAATGAGGATAATAGTAGTGGCAATTAAGTTAGATAATGCATATAAACTGCTTTTCGCAATGCCTGGCACACAGCTAAATTCCAGAGAAAAAGCTCTTATAAGTATTCACTCAACAAACATTGAGCATTGCTATACAGCAGGCATAATATTGAATGCTGGGGATACAAACACTTTTTTTTCTTTAGATTTTAAGGCCATTTAGGCATAGAGTTATTTTGAGAAAGAAGTACTCTCATCATTGAGACTATTTGCCATATGTGTATTTACCATATAAAACACCCCCACCCTTGGACAGGACTCACAGACAAATCAGAGTGTCATCATTTGACCAGTTAATCTAGAGTATAGAAAGTTTGATGGATTCATCAGGATAATGTAAAATTAGGCCAGAACAGTTATCTAAATAGACTGGGGAATTGTTAATTATTCACAATAGTTTCTTTGGCTACCTAACATATGAACACCCTTCTGATTATAGGGACTCCCCCACTGTGTAAAAATTCAGGATCTTCCACTGGAGAAATGGCAGGAGTCAGATACTACCTCTCCTCACCCTCCAGCAACTGGCATGTGACTGAGACTGCAACAGTCAGATGCTCTCACCTTCCTTTGAATCTTGAGAGAACTGGGCAAAAAGACAAGGGCAGTTGGCGCTGTATTTCCAGAAGCAAGGGTGTGTGGGATGACGGCTGTCTGGAGTGTCCATAATCATGGCAGCGGCATGGAGGCTCTAACTGGACTGACCTGTGGTCGGTCCACACTGTGTTTTGCTATCAAGGCTTCTTGATTCTGGCCTGTTTTCTACGGCTGGTTCTTGTTCTTTTCAAGGAGCCTGTGAGATTCCAACCAATTTTCGCTTAAGTTGGCTAAAGTTGATTTCTGTTACTTATAACCCCAAATCCCAACTGAAATACTATTATTCTTTCCTTTGAGTGCACGAAACAGATACTTTGTGGTACCTCTGCTCTAATCTGAAGCTGAGGAGCGTTGCCTTTCCCGGTGCCTCAGCAGCGTGCACTTAACTGGCTGCAGGAGATGCTTCTGATGAACGCTGGAAGAAAGACAAAAGAAAGAAAAGATAGACTAGGGATATTGGATATTTCCTAAGACTTACCCTGATGTCTTTTAGACCATGAGTTCAGAGCAGTAATTTTATGTTCATGTCAGCCCTGATGACTTTGGGGCACAAACATGACTCTGCTCAAAAACACACACACTTACACACCAGGCAAGGTCTCCAGAAAATATTCTATTTAGTTATTCACACATTTACATTTTAAAGTATAATAAAGATGAAAAGTTAATTATATAAATTGATAGCCAGTGACAGCCATTAGTAGGCATGCAGACGCCATTATTTTAATTTTTACAGCCTTAATCTTTACTCTGTCTATTCTACTCTCTATAATGGAGGAATGCCAGAATATGAATTCTATTCCCTCAAGGCAGAGGTCAGTCCCTTTTAAGAGCGATAGGGTGAGCTAGCCGAGGTGCTCTTTATGCAGCCTTCTCAGCCTGCTGTTTGTGAACTGTTACATTCTCAAGAGTTTTCCAAAAGTGCCCATGAGAGAGAACATACCTTAAACCTTATCAGCTATCCTATCCATTCTCAAGGGGGTAGCACATTGTGGGGGAAACAGAGCTGAGTACGTGTAACATAACCTCTGAGTATATATAACACATAACCTCTGTAAATTCAGTCACTGCCCCAACTTCCACCAGATAAAGAGGTTTGCTCATCTATACCTAAGGTCACCTGTAGCTCTAGTTTTATTGGTGATCATTTAATACGTGAGTGGTGGAAATTAAGAACAGGGCTCAGAATAGGAGTTAGGAAACAGAGAGAGGGAGAAAAATGGGGACACCGGTGAAGAGGAAAAGAGCGTCAGCGTGCTGCCTGGTGCAGCAGGGGCTGGCAGGAAGTGGTGGGAGAATGGAACTAAGCCCAAATGGAAGAGTTAGGAAATGCCATTTTCAATTTCAGTCCTCACCTACTTCCCACCCTCAATGGGAGGGCTCCCTGGGCCACGTTGCTTGGCTGGAAGGCTGGATGAGGCTGGAACTGTACCACTTCAATCTTCCCTTATCCCAAGGAGGCTCCAAAGAAGCCCTTGGACTTCTCTGAGTCCAGCTTGACCACATGAGATGCAATGGAAATAAAGGACAGGCAGACTGACATGGTCTGCACCCAGGCTCTCCCAGTGAAAAGCTGAATGAATCTGAGCAAGTTATTTATGCTCCCTAAAGCCTTAGTTTCCTCATCCGTAATAGGAGGATAATTACACAGCCCTGTAAAGCTGTGGAGATTAACAATATTTTCTTTACACTGCCCAGTGTTGCAGAGCAGTCAGTAATCAGCAGGCAACATTATTGTAATCACTGCTGTTACTATTCTTAACTATTGTCACGTGTGTCTTAGGAACCATGGGAGGCGTTGGGATGGCAACTTTTAGAATTGATTTGTGGATATGGACCCACAACATCTGGAGAAGTTACATGGAAAGGATTTCCAATTACTCTATCTTAGTATTTAAAGGTGTGGAGAAAAAAAAAATAAAGGTGTGAAGACATTTCTAGAAGGATTGAATAGACTTCAAATTGTATGGAGGGAGTGCATCCTGAAAGAAAGCTTCAGCTCAGCTCCAAAGACAGGTGTGTGCCACTGTGTGGTGTTACACAAGTTACTTTCCTAACACAGATCCAGGGGAAATGAATAGATTCTTTGAAAGTGTTTTGTGGGAGGATTAAATGAGATAGCATCTGAGAGGCACTTAGAAGGGTTCTGGAGGCAAGGCTACCTGAATGCAGTCTCCTTCCTTTCCTGAGTAACTCTAAGCTGTTTAATTCTTCGGCTCCAAGCAGCTGCTAGAACCTACTGGCAAGTGGGTATAAGTGAAGCCTTGAATTCTGCTGGGTTCTGAGGAAGAAACTGCAGGGGGCTTCCTCACCCGTGGCTTGGGCAAGTAATCAGCTAACAGCATTGAGCCTAAGGGTCAGAACTCCAGCTGGTGAAAATAGACAAGATCTGTGCACAAATCTCTAGGGGAAGGCCAGTGCCAGTGTTATATTACTAGAAAAGTACAAATGGAACTTCCAAATGAATAAGGAGCAAAAGATGGAATGAACAGCAAATTAAATGAAACAGCAATAATTTTTAAAAGGAATAAAGCATATGGCTTTTGTGGTATTGAGGTATGTTCCCTCTATCCCTACACTGTGGAGACGACAAGGATGGAACTAGAGGGTATTATGCTAAGTGAAATGAGTCAATCAGAGAAAGACAATAACATGATTTCACTCATATGTGGAAGTTAAGAAACAAGACAGAGGATCATAGGGGGAGAGAGGGAAGAATAAAATCAGATGAAATTATAGAGGGAGACAAACCATAAGAGACTCTTAATCATGGGAAACAAACAGAGGGTTGCTGGAGGGGGGAGGTGAGGGGATGGGTAATGGGGTGATGGGCATTAAGGAGGGCACTTGATGTGATGAGCACTGGGCTTATACTAAACTCTCCTCTGAAACTAAAAAAAAAAAAAAAGAAAAGGAATAAAGCAAACTGTGAGATAAAATAACCAATAAACTTAAAGGAAGGCATAAAATTGGTATATTATTTATTATGCTACCTGTAAGTAAGGGATTTAAAGAAACTGTCAGACTGTGTTAAAAGCAAAACAAAAAAGACTTTTATATTATCTATGAGTAACTTGCACAAAATAAAGTAATAATAAAATTATTTTATAAGAAAGAAGACAGGCAAAGAAACACCAGGCAAATGCAAACAAAAAGAAAGCAGGAACAGCAATATTAAAATCACTCAAATGGGATTTAAGGTTAAAGGCACTAAAAAGGTTAAAGAAGAACATTGTATTGTGGAGTTTCAGCAGAAAAGGATTGAGAGAATGGAGTAAATGCAGTATTTGGACAGATGATAGGAATTTTCCAAAACTGATGAAGGATTGATACATTATTCACTTATTATCTGTATCTATAGCACTTATTCAAGAATTTCTAGGAACCCCATAAGTAGTAAACTACATCATACCAAAACTGCTTAAAAACAAAGACAAGACAGAAGCATTTAGCCAGACAGAGCCATATTTTGGCTGTCTTAATACAGCAGAAGAGTGATAGTAGCCAGAAGACAATGGAATGGTATCTTTCACAAAAGAAAATAACAAAAAATGGGATAGAAGGGAGAATGAAGATTAAAAGTTCTAAAGTTGTAGCACTGCTACAGAAGTGGGGAAAAGTCATCATTGTTATTATGCTGTAATAAGTTTCCTCACTGGATATAAAAGGAAAAAACAAGTGTCTTCTGCTTAGTAGGAATACACATTAGACCTAAGATTGAAAACACAAGGTAGGAAAAAGATCTGCAATACAAACATTTCAACAACAGTGAGGGGGTCCCCATCAGACAGTGTAACACGGTAAGAAAAGAGGCATTATTAAAGATGAAGAGAGAGAAAGACATCCCATAAGAACAGATATTAATCTACCAGGAATACACAACAATGCTAAGTGTCTATGAATCTATAATATTGTTAGGACAGACCACTGCCACCCCTGGTAGAGAACTTGGCTGGACCCCACTGATTAGGAACTTCGGATGGAACCAGGGTCAGGTATAGGGTATGCAAACTTACTGTTAAAGGTCTCTGGTCCTCTATGCCCCTAACATGAGTTATTTTGATATCTGGGCAGTGGCTAAAGTTTACTATTATTGTGCTGGTAGTTTTCAGACTATAGTTAGAAACCTAGAGTGGAGGCTAAGTCAGTGGGTGCTGACTTATACTAGGTAGCAAAATTTTAAAATGCAACCAGCCACTCTGATTTCTGATGAAAAATATGGCTCAAGGTTAAGGAGATTTATGCAAAGATATCTTCCTTGCCTTCAACCAACTTACATTCTAGGGATGACCAACCCATAAAAGTAACTAAAATACAAGGTTATGATAAATGTCCTAAGAATGGAGAAGTGGGCACCTGGGTGGCTCAGTGGGTTAAGCGTCTACCTTTGGCTCAGGTCATGATCCCAGGGTCCTCGGATGGAGCCCCACATGGGCTCCCTGCTCAGTGGGGAGTCTACTTCTCCCCTTCCCTTTGCCCCACCCCACCACTCATGTTCTCTCTCTCTCAAATAAATAAATAAAACCTTAAAGGAAAAGAAGAATGGAGAGCAAAAGTATACATAGTTTAGGATGCTAAGTATCACAGAGTTACAAATAAAGGCAAAGCTAAAGTATGAAAAAACAAATTCAAAGCCTCTAATTCCAATGCTGGGTGAAAGAAACCCAGGCTTTTACTTTACATCCAGTGCCAGAATTGCCACAAGGTTAAAATGCAATAACATCAAATCTCCATGGGTCCTATTAGTCAGGGCATCACACACCCTGGATCCCTGCATTTAAGTACAGTTGGAGATCTATTCTTTAAATAATGGCTTAACAAAAGAAATATGCAGAAGATCAAAAAGTAAAAAGCGGGAAAGTTTCGTGAGCCCCTCACTTCATGCAGCTTTCTGTGTAAACTGTCTTGCTTGGTGGACGAGTCAGATTTCTACATTCTCTGCTGAGCCTTCAGGAACTGTGCATCTCTTTAGAGGGGATGAAAAACACAGGGCTCCCACTGCCTTCAAAGCACTGCCATGGTGAGTCATCCCAAAAGAAAAAGAATGCACTTGAGACAAGCTGCAGCTTCCCAAATAGCATCTTACAAGCCCCACCATGTAAAAACTGCAGGGCAGAAATCTAAGGAAAGCATAGGAGAGTTCGGAAAATGACTGATAGAATAATTAGTCTATTTAATTACCATGGTACCTGATGTAAACCAGGCCCAAATGACCCCAACAGCCCCCCTTTTCCATCTATCTGAATATAAAACAAGCCAACAGCTCAGTTTAAGACGTAGCCTGATATTTCCTGCAGAAATGGCAAGCCAACTGAAAGCAGTAATTGTTTGTAAAAGTTATGTTCAAAATTAGATCAGAAAACAAAACTAAGTTCTTTTTAGTGTAACTCTTTAATTCTGTATATTATTCTTTGCTTGCCCAGGGAGGATAGAGATTTGGGTGAAGAATCAGAAAATACTGTCAATGTTTATTGTATATCCTGTGTCTATGGAAGGAAGAAGAGATTTAAAAATTAGCTTAGTTACCCAAGCAGGATATTCTCAGAATTATGGTTTCTGATGTGCGTGTGTCCTGACAAAGTGAGGACATACTCTATGCCAGACACTGACAATCTACTGGGGATATAACAATGAACAAAACAAAGTCCTGAACCTCAGAAAGCTTAAATTCTAATTGAAAATGCACAATAGAGAAGGGGGGAAAGATGGTAGAGGAGTAGGGGACCCTATTCCAACAGGTCCCGGGAATTGAGCTGGATATCTACCAGACCACTCTGAACACCCACGAAATCAGCCTGAGATGTAAGAAGATAGATCTGGATCTCTACAAACAGAATATCGCAGGCAGTTGGTTTCAAAGTATGAAGCGGGGAGCTGTGATTCCGCAGGCAGATATCGGAGGATAAATGGCAGCAGGAGAGAGCCCGGCCATGGGGATCCTGCACCGCCGGTGAGCAATAGCCTCACGTGCTGGGGACAGGGCACAAACTCGCAGACTGGTAGTGGTAGCGGCAGGGAAAGGACTTTAGGGCAGCTTCCTGGGACTGAAACCCCGAATGGCAGGGCCGTGCGCATGAACTGGGGGCGGCTGGCAGTTTTAGAAGCACAAAGGGCAGAGATGTGCCCCTGAGCCTCAACCTGGAGGCAAGGACTGGGAGTCTTGCTGATGGGCGCCCAACCCCGGTCGCTGCAGTTTATAGCAGCACAAACAGAAATGGAGACAGTGTGGCCGGGAGAGGTCACTGAAGACCAGACTGTGATCTCTCTGCTCTGAGGCAGAGGGTTGGAAACGGTCTCTTCTGCTCTAACTCTTGGAAGAGACGTGGAAAGCCACCAGGGAACAAAAGCCCCCAAAAAACTGGTTCCCACTGAGCCCATCCTCCACCACAGGGGGCAGGGCAACTCTGCCCAAACAGGGTTGCCTCAGTAACAGCACAGCAGGCCCCTCCCCCAGAAGACAGGCTGGGAGAACAAGAGGCCAGCAACCCTAAGGTCCCTAGAAAACAGGTGCATCTTGCTTGGGTTGTGGTCAATAATTTGGACTCTGTACACTCCCTCAACCACCCAACAGAATGACTAGAAGAAGGAACCCCCAAAATAGGAAAGACTCAGAGACTATGACTTATGCCACAGATTTACAAATGGATATAGATAAAACCAAGATGTTGGAGATGGAATTCAGGCTAGCAATTGTGAAGACAATAGTTAGAATGGAGAAATCAATTAATGGCAACATAGAGTCTCTAAGGGCAGAAATAAAGCTGAATTGGCAGAACTTAAAAATGCTATCAGTGAGATCCAATCTAATCAAACAGCTAGGGTAAGCGAGGCAGAAGAAGGAATTAGTGACCTTGAAGACCAATTAATAGATAAAAAGGGAAAAGAGGACTCCAGGGAAAAACAACTCAAAATCCATGAAAATAGAATCAGAGAAATAAGTGACACCATGAACTATTCCAATGTCAGAATTATTGGAATCCCTGAGGCGGGGGGGGGGGTGCGGAATAGGAGATATATTTGAGCAAATTGTAGCTGAGAACTTCCCTAATCTGGGGAATGAAACAAACATTCATATCCTAGAGGCAGAGAAGACCCCTCCCAAGATCAAGGAAAACAGGCCAACACCCTGGCATCTAATAGTAAAACTTGCAAATCTTAGAACCAAGGAAACCATCTTAAGGGCAGTTAGGGGGAAGAGATTCCTTACGTACAGAGGGAGGAACATCAGAATAACATCAGACCTATCCACACGGACCTGGGCAAGCCAGAAAGGCCTGGCAAGACATATTCAGGGTATTAAATGAGAAGAACATGCAGCCAAGAATACTTTATCCAGCAAGGCTGTCATTTAGAATGGATGGAGGAGACGCAGAGCTTCCAAGACTGGCAGAAACTGAAAGAATATGTGACCACTAAGCTGGTCCTGCAGGAAATATTAAGGGGGTTTCTATAAAAGGAGAAAGACCCCAAGAGTGATCTAGAACAGAAATTCACAGGGACAATCTATAAAAACCAGGTCTTCACAGGCAACATGATGACAATTAATTCATATGTTTCAATAATCACTCTCAACGTGAACGGCCTAAATGGTCCCATAAAACGCACAGGGTTGCAGATTGGATAAAAAGACAGGACCTATCCATATGCTGTCTACAAGAGACTCATTTTGAACCTAAAGATACATCCAGACTGAAAGTGAAGGGATGGAGATCCATCTTCCATGCCAACGGACCTCAAAAGAAAGCTGGGGTAGCAATTCTTATATCACACAAATCAGATTTTAAACTAAAGACTGTAGATTCACAGAAGGACACTATGTCATTCTTAAAGGGTCTATCCAACAAGATCTAACCATTGTAAATACCTATGCCCCCAACATGGGAGCAGCCATCTACATAAGCCAACTGTTAACCAAAATAAAGAGTCATATTGATAACAATACGTTAATTGTAGGAGACCTCAATACTCCACTCTCAGCAATAGGCAGATCATCTAAGCAGAAAATCAACAAAGAAACAAGAGCTTTTAATGACACACTGGACCAGATAGACCTCATAGATATATACAGAACATTCCACCCTAAAACAACAGAATACTCATTCTTCTCGAGCACACATGGAACTTTCTCCAGAATAGACCACACACTGGGTCACAAATCAGGTCTCAACCAATACCAAAAGACTGAGATTATTCCCTGCATATTCTCAGACCATAATGCTTTAAAACCGGAACTCAATCACAAGAAAAAATTTGGAAGAAATTCAAACACTTGGAAGCTAAAGACAACTCTGCTAAAGGATGTTTGTTTGGATCAACCAGGAAATCAAAGAAGAACTTAAACAATTCATGGAAACCAATGAGAATGAAAACACATCGGTCCAAAACTTATGGGAAACTGCAAAGGCAGTCCTAAGGGGGAAATACAAAGCCATCCAAGCCTCACTCAAAAAAACAGAAAAATCCCGAATTCATCATCTAACTCTACACCTTAAAGAACCAGAGAAAAAGCAACAAACGATGCCTAAGCCATGCATTAGAAGAGAAATAATTAAGATTAGAGCAGAGATCAATGAATTAGAAACCAGAAATGCAGATCAGATCAATGAAACTAGAAGCTGGTTCTTTGAAAGAATAAGATCGATAGACCACTGGCCAGACTTATCAAAAAGAAAAGAGAAAGGACCCAAATTAATAAAATTATGAATGAAAGGGGAGAGATCACGACTAACACCAAGGAAATAGAAACAATTATTAGAAATTATTATCAAAAACTATATGCCAATAAGCTGGGCAACCTGGATGAAATGGATGCTTTCCTGGAAACCTATAAACTCCTAAGACTGAAACAAGAAGAAACTGACACCCTGCATAGGCCAATAACCAGTAACGAGATTGAAGCAGTGATCAAAAACCTCCCAAAAAACAGAAGTCCAGGGCTGGATGGATTCCCTGGGGAACTCTACCAAACATTCAAAGAAGAAATAATACCTATTCTCCTGAAGCTGTTTCAAAAACTAGAAACAGAAGGAAAGCTTCCAGACTCATTCTATGAGGCCGGCATTACCTTAATCCCCAAACCAGGCAAAGACCGCATCAAAAAGGAGAATTTCAGACCTATATCCCTGATGAATATGGATTCCAAAATCCTCAAGAAAATCCTAGCTAATAGGATCCAACAATACATTAAAAGGATCATTCACCACGACCAAGTGGGATTTATCCACAGGATGCAAGGGTGATTCAATATTTGCAAATCAAATCAATGTGATAGAACACATTAATAAGAGGAGAGAAAGAACCATATGGTCCTCTCAACTGATGCAGAAAAAGCATCTGACAAAATACAGCATCCTTTCCTAATTAAAACTCTTCAGAGTATAGCGATAGAGGGAACATTCCTCAAACTCATAAAATCCATCTATGAAAAACCCACAGCAAATATTATCCTCAATGGGGAAAAGCTGAGGGTCTTTCCCTTAAGATCAGGAACACATCAAGGATGCCCACTCTCACCACTATTGTTCAACACAGTACTAGAAGTCCTAGTAACACCATTCAGACAACAAAAAGAACTAAAAGGTATTCAAATTGGCAAAGAAGAAGTCAAACTCTCTCTTTTTGCAGACGACATGATACTTTATGTGGAAAAACCAAAAGACTCCACCCCCAAATTACTAGAACTCATATAGCAATTCAGTAATGTGGCAGGATACAAAATCAATGCACAGAAAGCAGTTGCTTTCTTATACACTAACAATGCAACTGTAGAAAGAGAAATTAGAGAAATGATTCCATTTACAATAGCACCAAAAACCATAAGATACCTTGGAACAAATCTTACCAAAGAGGTAAAGGATCTATACTCTAGGAACTACAGAACATTCATGAAAGAAATTGAAGAAGGCACAAAAAGATGGAAAAACATTCCATGCTCATGGATCAGAAGAATAAACATTGTTAAAATGTCTATGCTACCCAGAGTAATCGATACCTTCAGCGCCATCCTGATCAAAATTCCAATGATATTTTTCAAAGTGCTGGAACAAACAATCCTAAAATTTGTAAGGAATCAGAAAAGACCCCAAATTGCCAAAGAAATGTTGAAAAAGAAAAACGAAGCTGGGGGCATCACATTGCCTGATTTCAAGCTATATCACAAAGCAGTGATCAACAAGACAGCATGGTACTGGCACAAAAACAGACATATAGACCAATGGAACAGAACAAAGAACCCAGATATGAGCCCTCAACTCTATGGTCAAATAATCTTCGACAAAGCAGGAAAAAACATGCAATGGAAAAAGACAGTTTCTTCAATAAATGGTGCTGGGAAAATTGGACAGCCACATGCAGAAGAATGAAACTCAACCATTCTCTAACAACATACACAAAGATAAACTCAAAATGGATGAAAGACCTCAATGTGAGACAGGAATCCATCAAAATCCTAGAGGATAACATAGGCAGTATCCTCTTTGACATCGGCCACAGCAACTTCTTTCAAGATACATCTCCAAAAGCTAGTAAAACAAAAGCAAAAATGAACTTTTGGGACTTCATCAAGATAAAAAGCTTCTGCACAGCAAAGGAAACAGTCAACAAAACAAAGAGGCAACCCTCAGAATGGGAGAAGATATTTGCAACGACACTACAGATCAAGGGCTGGTATCCAAGATTTATAAAGAACTTCTCAAACTCAACACCCATAAAACAAATAATCAAGTCAAAAAATAGGCAGAAGACATGAACAGACACTTCTTCAAAGAAGACATACAAATGGCTAACAGATACATGAAAAAATGTTCATCATCATTAGCCATCAGGGAAATTCAAATCAAAACCACACCAAGATACCACCTTACACCAGTTAGAATGGCAAAATTGACAAGGCAAGAAACAACAAATGTTGGAGAGGTTGTGGAGAAAGGGGAACCCTCTTACACCATTGGTGGGAATGCAAGTTGGTACAGCCACTTTGGAAAACAGTGTGGAGGTGCCTCAGATAATTAAAAACAGAGCTACCCTATGACCCAGCAATTGCCCTATTGGGTATTTACCCCAATGACACAGATGTAGTGAAAAGAAGGGCCATATGCACCCCAATGTTCATTGCAGCAATGTCCGCATTAGCCAAACTGTGGAAAGAGCTGAGATGCCCTTCAACAGATGAATGGATAAAGAAGATGTGGTCCATATATACAATGGAATATTACTCAGCCATCAGAAAGGATGAATACCCAACTTTTACATGAACATGGATGGGACTGGAGGAGATTATGCTAAGTGAAATAAGTCAAGTAGAGAAAGTCAATTATCATATGGTTTCACTTATTTGTGGAACATAAGGAATGGCATGGAGGACAGTAGGAGAAGGAAGGGAAAAATGAAGGGGGGGAATCGGAGGGGGAGACGAACCATGAGAGACCATGGACTCTGAGAAAACAAACAGGGTTCTAGAGGGGAGGGGGTGGGGGGATGGGTTAGCCTGGTGATGGGTATTAAGGAGGGCACGTACTGCATGAAGCACTGGGTGTTATACGAAAACAATGAATCGTGGATCACTACATCAAAAACTAATGATGTATTGTATGGTGACTGACATAATAAAATAAAATTTAAAAAAAGAAAATGCACAATTATAAACTATAATATAAAATATGTTGGGGGAGGACCTATGCTATAAAGAAGGAATAAAAATTGGGAGTGTTAGAGAGTGAGGGAATTGCTATTTTTTTATGTAGGTGGTCAGAGAAAGCCCTAGTCCAAAGGTGATATTTGAGCAGAAACAGGAGGAAATGAGGGAACCAGCCAGCAGGATATCTGGAGGACTAGCAGGGGACCAGAAATCCAGCAGAGGGCACAATAAGTGGAAATGAGGTAGAATATGCTCAGGATGCTCAACGAACAACAAGAAGGCCCCTCTGGCTCCTGTGGCTAGCCAGAGCAGAATGATAAAGGGGGCAAAGAGTAAAGGGGTAAGAGATAATGTCAGAAAAGGAGTGGGAGACGGAAGATCACAAAAAGTCTTGTCCATGGTAGGAACTCTGGCTCTTCCTTTGAATGAATCCTTTGGAGGATTTTGAATGGAGCAGTGACTCACATTTTAAAATGATCATCCTGGTTGCCCTCTGGAAGTTAGACAAAAGTGGGACAATAGCTGAAGTTGAGAGACCAGAAATGCAGAAGGGTATTTGCAACAATCCAGGCAAGAGGTAATGGTAGCTTAATACCACATTAGTGATAATGCGTTGTGGGCACTCCACAGAAAAAGGACGCACCTCCATTCAAACTTTGGTTCAGATGTCAAGACAGATGATCACACAAACACACACACACCCGAAAAGGGCATGAAAACGTTTATTATTCATATAACATGGCTTTTTGGAAAGAACAGGACACACCTCTTGAGATGGCCCAAAAATGGCCTGGGAGAGGAGGAAAAGAGGCACTTGGGCTTCTGTGGTGCTTAGTCAGTGGGGCTGGATGGGTTTGAACCTACCACTGGTGTCCTAGGTTGGAGCCCTTGGGACTTTCTCATCAGCTTTCCTGGATGTGGGGCAGAAGGGGTGAGGGAACAGTAAGGCTTAAAAACTGTAAGCAGTCAAACACCCAAAATGGAGTCAGGTTCTTTATTATATAATAAAGAATGGTAGAATTGGTAAAAAAAATGATCAGATTCTGGAACTGTCTTTAGGACCGAGGTGTTAATATTTACACCTGGAATGAGACTTGGGGTGTCAGCATGAGAGAGAAGTTAGGGATAATTCCCACTCTCACTATATTTTGGCAAGTAAAAATTTTAAAAACCTAAGAAAAATCAATAATAAAGTTGTGTTATTTGTCCATGGGGTTTTCCCTCCTACTTCTATATTGAAGGTTTTATTTAAATATAAAGACCATGTCCTTTATTTCTCTTTAATCCTCTTTGACCTCCCCAGCCATTTTTTTCTGGAAACTAGGACAATGTTCTGCAAGCAGGAATATTAAAAAAATACCTATTGTTTGAAAAGATTTACAATGATACATTATTAGAGCATTATATTGACTTAAAACTACCTGCTACCTTGCTTAGCACTCAAATCAAACACTGACTTTAAGTGACATTTCCTTAAATATCCTAAATTATAAAACTGGGATTTCATATCATTATTTGTCACAGATACACTTAAATATCGGGGTAAAATAATCTTTTACTTACAACTTTTATTTCAAAAGTGACCTTTTATTATTTTATAGCTAATTAAGGAGGCAGCTGTGTTATAAGGCTATAAAAGTGTCCTAAAATAGGAACCTAGAATTCTTGGTTTTATTCCTATTTTTGCCATAAAGCAGGGAAATGTGTGGTCCTGGGTACATTGGTTCTCTTTTCTGAATCTCATCAGTAAAATGAGGAAACAGGATTCAATAATTCCCAGGGTTATTCTTCCAGTGACATTATGTAAGTACTGACAGCAAACATGAAAGTTTCAAGAACACATGTGAACAATTGCATGGATTCACACAATTAATTGGAACAAAACCCTTCACCTTTGTCTTGTCATGTACAAGTGAAATGGTTTTATGGTTCGAGAAATGCAGAGGAAACACGTAGTCCCCAAGTTAGAATATTTTATGAGAACTATTTTTAAATGTTTTTTAATGACCACATATGTCTCGTAGAAAATAAGAAAAATACTAAACAGTATAGAGAATATTTAGTGAAAATGAATAGAATGGATTGGATTCTATTTCCTGATCTCTTGAAATTTAGGAAGAATAAGCTCAATAAACCTATGTTATTAAAATTTAACTTTCAAATGCTTTACATACCTACAGTCAAGTGTTTTATAGGTTACTCTTTTAAAAACAAATGTAAACTACCTAAAATCATGTTGGCCCTAGATTATAAATCTCAAATATAAAAGTATTATTCAATATAAAACTGTCAAAGTTATGACTACCGGTTAGATATCCCATCAAAAGAAAAGACAATTTTACATGTAATTTAAAAAAAAAAGTTAAAGTTTGGAAAATTATGGCTAAAAATAATATAAAGCTATAATTCAATCTTGTCTTTTTGACAACTAAGGATGCCCTTTCAGAATTGATAGAAAATTATTTAGAAAAAAAAAAAAGTTCTGTCTCAGAGACAGTACAACTGACTCCCGTGAAAATTACTCTCTTAAATGTCTCCAGTGGTTATTTGATGTATCCAATTCTCTGTTCCATGAGAAGAATCTCAACCTTCATTTTGCTCAATGCCTGACAAATTTGTAATTACTTCGATAATTCAGTTTCCAATTCAAGTCCTATCATGCCTTGCATTCTAGTTGTTTTTCATGGACCTGTCCGTGTTACCACAGATGGCTTTTTGGAAAGAAAGGCTGTGGCTGCTCATCTCTGTGTGCCTAGAACCTGGCGCAGTATTTAGCACATGAGAGGATTTGAGCAAATGTTTGCTGCGCTAAATCAATGGGTTCCATCCAAAAGCAGTGATTGGAAACTGAACCAGCAAAATAAAATCTAGTCATTTGCCAAGTGACTTAGATTTAATGATTAGAAACATTAAGCTAGGTTATAGAAGAGCTACTTCAATATTTACTAAAATGGAAGATATTCTTGCCTAAGAGAGAAGACTGGGAAATTGTCAGCAAATCTGAGCACAGAGACGGCATGTCTCATGGAAATAGGAAAGAATCAGTGCAGGCTGGAAGCCACATTAGAGACAGGTGAGTATCAGTCCTCCATTACAGCTAGAAGGGAGTTTCTGTAGTTTCATAAAATATTCTTAGAAAAAAGCTCCCATGTTGTTTGTATTTTATTCTTGTTTGATTTTATCTACCTTAGAATCATGGTATTCTTAAAAATTCCAACTTCAACTGTGCTGAAGGTTAATAAAGTTAAGATTTTTTTGTTCTATTACTGGATCACAGTTTTAAAGAGTGAATAGTAGCAATGATAATGGAAGTGAGGGAACCCTAGGGGATAGATGTAGGTCATGGAGTTAGACAAAATATTGCTTGGAGATCCATGTCCCAGATCTGCCCTCTGTTCAAACCTTGGGAATTCCATGTTTTATTATAAGGATCAGCAAGTGGGGCTGATACTAACAAAATAAAATTTCCCCATAGCAGAGCTTATCTGTTTGTGTAACCTACTTCTTCTTACAGCTCTTATACCTTGATGGCCACCACCAATCATCAGCACTACCAGCATTTCTGGGGTCCACCCTGACCTTAGGCAGGAAGGATGTACATACTAGCCCAGCACTCTGGGGTTCAATTTTACGTCACCTAATGAAAATCTGACTCTAGATGTGGCTGCTGATTTTGATACCTTAGATTTTGTTCAAAGCTATGTTCTAAGACATAGATTCTACTTCAGTACCCAGTTAAATGTTAAGGGGCTTGGAAAACCAAAGTAGTGCAAGGCTAGGCTTTGCATTCTGATGGAAGGAAGCAGAGTGTTTCTAGGATATAACTCAAGGGAATGGCAGTAGATAAATATTCACTCAAAGAAACATCTAAGGAAAAACATCACAGAGTGGCCTTCCCAGTTGGCAAAGCATAGAAGTAAGAATCATGGTATTCAGAGATTTAGGTTGGTAAGTAAAATTCCTAACTACTTGGGTCCTATGCTTGTTTCTAAACCCTGGACACTTTTCTTTTCTTTTTTTTTTTTTTTGGCCTTAATATACCATTCTAGCTCTGAGGCAAGACAAGGCTCTGGAAGCTTTACCTTGATAAGAAGCAATAACTCCTTTAGACCTGTATTAGACTAATTCATTATTCAAGAAATCTTTATTGCCTATTTATTGAGTTCCTTATATAATTATAAGTGATTGTTAGGCACTGCTGTAGGCATTGTGATAGTAGCATTAAAAAAAAAAAAACAACAAGCAAAATTGTCTGCCCTTTTGAAGTTTAAATTCTGATGGCTTTCTTCCTTCATCTACTGCATGATACCTGCCCTCCCAGAGTCTGTGGTTGCAGCCTAAGCCTAGTCTCCACCTCCAGGAGCAGTGGTTAAAGGGCTTACTGTGATCCCTGGTCCTTTGATGTGTGTGTGTTGTGTTGGGGGGAAGGGTGGAGTTGAGTAGCAGTGGGCAATTATATTTGCTGTCCAAATATCAATCAAGGAAACGCAATAGAATGTTGATGCCATTAATGAATCTTCTCATAAACACATCCTTATGTGATGAGAAAATAGGTTCCTAAGGGGTACAAATGATGCTGGTCTAGATTTGCCTACTGTATAATGCTGTTATTGATGTCATAGTTTTTATTCGTCAAAGCTCAATTAAAGAAACAAATGCTTTGAGGTTTTTTAAGCAGAAACTGATGTGATACAGAGAATGAGATGCTTACAGAATAGCTGGAAGTTGTATAAGTGGTTTCCTGTCTGGGCCTCTAGGAACAGTTGTAGAATAGGTCATCACTGGAGCTATGCCAGGAAGAAGGGACACCACTGCTGCCTCTGAAACTGCCACTGTTCAACACACAGAAAACTGGATGATGGACACTGAGACATTACCTGAGAAAATCTGTGACCACAATTGGGGGGGGGGGCGAACAGAGAGATGGCTTCCACTTCGCTTTTGCCTTCCAAATTTTCTGCAAGTGCATCTAAACAGTGGAATTAATTTGGTGCCAGAACCTTAGCTGCAAGAGAATCTAAGAAGGCAAAATGGAGGCTGAGTGATCCAATTCATAATATCCAACATTACTGCTTAACCTCCAAGGTAAATCTAAGAAAGTGCACTCCTGGGTCTTCACCATACCTAATGAATCAGTTTCTGGGCACAGACACTGACATATTAACAAACACTTACCCTGAGTGATCCTCATGCTTAGGAATTTTTTTTTTTAATAAGGGATTTCTTAAAAGAAATATTAAGCCATGCATATATATAATTTAATCCAATGAACATGACTGTACTCTGAATCAGAAAGTGAAATGCTTATCACCTTAGGTAATTGTTCACTTTGCAATGCCAAATGGAAAAAAACAAAATTCTCTGCTCAGTGTTTTGCTCTCTCTACTTCCTCATGTAACTGGGACAAATATTGACAGTTTGGTGGCTGCATTTTATTACAGGAGTTTGCCTAGTGCTCTCTCTGGGGATATTTCAAAGTGATGTCCCATGCAAACCTCAAAATTTATCCTTTTCTAGTTTGCAAGCAAGGAACAGTTCAGCATCATCCCAAAGAAAGAAATTTCTCATTTAGGAGAGCAAAAGTACATTTTCTTTCTTCATCTAAGCAACAACTTCCATTGACCAAATGATTGCATGCGGCTTCTGATGATTTATTGATTTAAATGTATTAAATTGCTCAATTCAAAAATAAGTGGGAATTTATAATTCAAAGTGAAACATCAAATCAACCTTGCATATAACCTTGCTCACAGTGCCTTAAACAATGAATTAATGAAAGATGAATTCCCTGTGCTGATTTACTTCGCTAAAATAATGCCTCTGTAGCCATTTCCTAAAATGACTTAAGTATTTCCCAGAAATATTCATGGTTTCTGAGGTTTCCTTAAATGTGAATTTCAATCATATAATTAAGAGATTGTTTTAGTCACAGTAACACTGGCTGTTCTAACAAACAACTCACAAATCTTGGTGGTTTTACCACAATAAAGGGTCATTTCTCATTCATGTCATGATCCAGCTGAGGATTCAGTGGTGAGCCTTGCACATTAGTGATTAGGAATCCAGTCTCCTTGCATCTAATGACTCTACCATCTTCTAAAGGAGGGTTAGAAAATATTTTCTGTAAAGGGCCAGATAGTAAATATTTTAGGCTTTGCCAGTCAAGAGGAAAAAAATCAAAGATATTATCTAGATATTTACATAACAAGAGAGAAAACAAATTTCAACAAATGTTATTTGGGTGAAATTCCAAATATAGTAATGAAGTACATAAGTACAATTTTTAGTAATACAAGTCTACTAATAAAAAATGAAATTATTTTATTGGGCGTTATACTTTTGCTTAATGGAGGTTTAAAATTAGTTTCCCTATTATCAAAATGTTGCAAATGTTTATCAATTAATGCTGATCTGTAATGAGTTTTCATATTTCGTCTTTTCACATGGATAAGTTTTGCCAATACAGGTATCAATCCATGAATGTTTGATTTTAATTGACCGTAGTCTTCTCTTAGAAGGCATTTTCAGGATACTATTAGATTTTTCTCTTGCCTTTTAACCTATCATTACACGGCAGATTAATCACTTGTGATTGAAGATTAGAAGGAAGCTCCTCAATTGAATGATTATATGGATTTTGAAATATGGAAATTTCTTTTGTACTTGCATGGAGATACCAAAAAACACTGTTGGAACAGTAGTTTGAGGTGGGAAAACATCACTGCAAATTTCTGTGGGATTGGAGATTCTGGCGTTTTGCTTGTTTCAAATTTTTATTTAAATTCTAGTTACTTAATATATTGGTTTCAGGAGTAGAGTTTAGTGATTCATCACTTACATATAACACTCAGTGCTCAAACACAAGTGCCCTCCTTAATACCAATCACCCATTTAGCCCATCCCCCGCCCACCTCCCTCCATCAACCCTCAGTTTGTTCTCTATAGTTAAGTCTCCTATGGTTTGCTTTCCTCTCTCTCTCTCTCTCTCTCTTTTTCCCTTCCCCTATGTTCATCTGTTTTGTTCCTTAAATTCCACATATAAGTGAAATCATATGGTATTTGTCTTTGTTTGAATGACTTATTTCACTTAGCATAATACACTCTAGCTCCATCATGTCACTGCAAATGGCAAGATTTCATTCTTTTTGATGGCTGAGTAATATTTGTGTGTGTGTGTGTACACCACTTCTTTATCCATTCATCAGTCGATGGACATTTGTGCTCTCTCCATAGTTTGGCTATTGTTGATAATACTGCTATAAACATTGGGGTGCACGCACCCCTTCAAACCAGTATTTTTGTATCCTTTGGGTAAAAACCTAGTAGTGCATTTGCTGGATCTCAGGGTAGTTCTAACTTTGTGAGGAAACTCCACATTGTTTTCCAGAGTGGCTATACCAGTTTGCTTTCCCACCAACAGTGTAAGAAGCTTCCCCTTTCTCTGCATCCTCACCATCTGTTGTTTCCTGTGTTGTTCATTTTAGCCATTCTGACAGATGTGAGGTGGTATCTCATTGTGGTTTTGGTTTGCATTTCCCTGATGATGAGTGATGTTGAGCATCTTTTCATGTGCCTGTTGGCCATCTGGCTGGCTTCTTGGGAAAATGTCTATTATGACTTCTGCCCATTTCTTAACTGGATTATTTGCTTTTTTGGGTGTTGGTTTTGGTAAGATCTTCATGGATTTTGGATACTAACCCTTTACTAGATATTTGCAAATATTTTCTCCCATTCCATAGGCCGTCTTTCAGTTTTGTTGACTGTTTCCTTTGCTGTGCAGAAGCTTTTTATCTTGATGAAGTCCCAATAGTTCATTTTTGCTTTTGTTTCCCTTGCCTCTGGAGACATGACTAGTAAGAAGTTGCTATGGCTGATGTCAAAGAGGTTGTTGCCTATGTTCTCCTCTAGGATTTTGATGGCTTCCTGTCTCATATGTAGGTCTTTCATCCATTTTGAATTATTTTTGTGTATGGTATAAGAAAGTGGCCCAGTTTCATTCTTCTGCGTGTGGCTGTCCAGTGTTCCCAACAACATTTATTGAAGAGATTGTCTTTTTCCCATTGGATAGTCTTTCCTGCTTTGTCAAAGATTAGTTGACCATATAGTTGTGGGTTCATTTCTGGATTTTCTATTCTGTTCCATTGATCTATGTGTTGTTTTGTGCCAGTACCATATTGTCTTGATGACTACAATTTGTAATAATGCAGTCTGGAATGGAGATTTTGGTTTTTGTTTTAAATTTACTGCACAGAAAGTATATAAAACAGCTTGACATCACTTGTGACTCAAACAACATTAGTTGTTATGGAAATGACTTTATGCAGTGTTTTCCACACATAAGTGCTATTTTGCCTTGAAGTTTTAGGTTGAATTCATTAAACATTATCAATACTATAGAAAAAGTTGACTTCCAGGATGCCTGGGTGACTCAGTCAGTTAAGTGTCTGCCTTCAGCTCAGGTGGATCTCAGGGTACTGGGATCAGGCCCCTCATCAAGCCCCACGTTGGGCTCCCTGCTCAGCAGAGAGTCTGCTTCTCCCTTTCCCCCACCCCTGCTTGTGTTCTCTCTCAAATAAGTAAAATCTTTTTTTTTTTTAAAGCTGACTTCCAAAGTTATTCAGTATTTGATAACAGTGGCTGAGTACAGTTTTCCTTGTTCAGAAAAATTTCCATTTTTTGACTCCACTTGTTTTGACAATAAAATATTAACACTGCTAAACCATCAGACTGCTCTAGTAGGACAATTCAGGATATCTAGCTTTTGTTCTTCCTAAAAATTCATGGAACTGATGATGGATAGATCTATGAGATCAAATGAAGTACCCTGTTGGCACTTCTGTTTCAATAACATGTGACAGATTCAAGTATTTTCTGCAAAATCCCTGCTCATGAATAACATAATGAACAACCATGGGCTTTAAATACCTTATTTTTTCACTACTTTTGTGAATTTGTCCAACTAAGCCTTTCTCTGCTCCACACATACTTTTACCATATCAGTCGTAATACGTCTTAGCAGATTCTACTTCAGGTTTTGTTGAATCTCATTGTCTCCGGAAATGTGTTCACCTGTCGTTGCTCAACTCGGATGGTTCAGTAACTTTAAACTTGGCATCAAATAAATAATTCAGTAGTGCAGGTAACACTTACTCTTCAAGAACCAAGATAAACCACTCAAAATTATTTGTCTTATTATTTTAAATCAACTATCAATGTTGTTCCCAATATCCTCAGAGATTTGAGCAACTATTCTCGTCAAAAGAGTAATAGTTTGGAATTCATTTTCTCTGGACATATTTCTTCAGCTTCTTCAACACAATTTATTTAACCACATCAGTAATTAGCTCTCTTTGGGTGGCCAGCAAATGAGCCACTGGGAAACTTAGTTATGATATAGCCTCATTGTTTTTTGTTTTACTTTTGTGAAGAAAGTCTATTACAGTAGACTTGTTTTACATTTTCTTCTTTTTCTGGACATTGCTTTCCTGTCACTTGGAAGTATTTTAATATGTCTGGTAATATCAAAGCATATTGCATTAGTTTCCTTTTGGTGCTATAACAAAATAGCACAAGCTTAGTGATTTAACACAACACAAATTTATGATCTTACATTCCTGGAGGTTAGAAATCTAAAGGGAGACTTACTGAGATAAAATTGAAGTGTTGATAGAGCTGTGTTCCTTTTGGAAGATGGAGTGAATGGTCTGTTTCCCTGCCTTTCCTAGCCTCTGTAGGATTCCTGAATTCCTTGGCTCACGGTCCCCAGCCAGCAATCTCATGACTCCAAATTCTGCTTCTGTCATCCCATTTCTTCTTGTAACTTTGACTGTCCTGCTTCCTTTTTTGTAAGGACAACTGTGGTTACATTGGGACCACTAGGATAATAATGGTGTTAACGTCTTTCTGGAATGGTAAGATTCTGAACCAAATAGCTAGAACTGCCAGTCTGCTGTTCCAGGATTTTAAATGAAATAGTTTAAAATATCCCTTACATTCCTAGTATGAAGGGCCATTTTATGTCATGTTGGCATAAATTGTTTTATAAAAAAGGGAAAGTGTTCCTAATGGTGTTTCAATATTTGTGCTGATACTAAGTAAGTTATTACTTTGCACTAGGTGGTTTGGCCACTGAAAGAATATTGTATTGCCAGGGAAACAATCTTATTTCTTTAGATAACAAATTTACGTTTTACCAAGTTCTTTGCTTCTGTCCATTGATTTCTAATTGAATTTATGGTTCAGGCTGGGAATTGAGAAGTTATTTGTAGTAGGACAGGTAAACCTCAGCATGTCAGGTAAAATGCACTGTGTTTAAAAACCGCTGCGTTTAAAAAAGAACATTTTAAATCTCTCTTTACAAACACTAAAGTAAAAAATATGTCTTTCTGGGTTGTAAACAAGTGGTAGCAGTAGTAGAGTATTGTAGAGTCAATGTTAAATAAAAGCCCAAACTGGAATGTGCAGAACATAAAATTTGATTAATTTGTGGACTCATCTTTATTTTTGTGCTTAACACTTTTAAAGACAAGATTCCTGGAATAGATTAGTATATTCTGTTAAAGACTTACAGTGATCCATTTTGTGTATACTCTTGCATCACAAAGGACTCATCCAGGGACCATGACCGACCTGCTGGTGCGTGTATATATTTACAAAAACAAAAGAAACAAGCCATCCACAGGGATATAAGGTAGCAGTCACAAACTGAAGACTGCAGGTCACTGAGGTGCCATACCCTGATTCCCAAAGTTGGTTACAGTGGGTCTTATTGCTTTTGTGACAGGATTTACTCAGACTGCTGCACTCTTCATTTGATGTAACGAAACGCCATTAATCTACTTATTTGTAAATAAAGTTCTGTATCTAGATTAAATTTTTTAAATCTCTCTCCCTCTCAAGATCCTTAATGTCAATGCATCTATAAAATCCTTTTTGACATGTAAGGTAACATTCACAGGTTCAAGGAATGAAGATGTGGACATCTTTGGGGGAGGAGGAGGTTTTCTTTTGCCTACCATAGCTAGAAGGGTATATTGTATGCTTTGCCACCTAATTTGATAACAGAATAATCCCCACTCCATTGTGCCTTCGAAGTGTACCATTTGATGTTCACTTTTCTCTTCATTTCTTGTTTTGACTTGATGAGTATGCACTAAGAGTAAAAAAAATAAAATGTCACAGTACAATGATATGCACAGCACTCAAAATGCCGTCCAGGTTTACCTGCATCACTGCAGTATATGGTGCACTGAGTCAGCAGGGTGCAGTCATGAGAGCGCCAAACACATATGGTCTCTACTGCCACTATTCAACTCTGCCACTGAAATGCAAAAGCAGACACAGACAACATATAAATGAACGTGAATGTGGATGTGTTCCAGTAAAACTTTATTTATGACATTTCAATTCAAATTTTATATAATTTTGAAGGCTGTGAAATATTCTTATCCTTCTTTTTTTTTTTTGAATAAAAACATGTAAAGCCGTTTTAGTTTGTGGCTTGTACAAAAGTAGGCAGTGAGCCAGATTTGGCCTGTGGGCTATAGCTTTCTAACTTTCTTCTAGGATCTCAGAATCCTCTACTGCTGGAGGTTGTATGGGGTGTGCCTGGTATTAGGCTACTTTATTTCTGCCCACATTCCATTAGCTAGAACTCAATTACCTGGCCATATCTAATCCGGTTGGGAAAGGTAGTTCTTCTCTGTGTCCAAGAAAAGGGAACATGGATATTGATGAACATTAGCATTTCTACCATAGCCTGCTGTTTCCCATAACCAAATTTTCATTTTATCCTCTTTTTCCACATTTGGTTACATTCACTTCTAAAGTCCAATTCAAGGTCCAGCGTCTCAGGTAATGCATGTCCTTTACAACACAGCAGACATAGTTTCTTATAGTCCTGTGACCTATGAGCTTAGTATCTGTCCCTGACATTCACCATAATAAATAGTTCCATATCGGGGGCAGAGCAAGACGGCGGAGGAGTAGGAGACCTGGATTTCGTCTGGTCTCAGGAATTCAGCTGAATAGGGATCAAACCATTCTGAACACCTACGAACTCAACAGGAGATCAAAGAAGAGAGTAGCAACAACTCTCTGAACAGAGAAGCGACCACTTTCTGGAAGGTAGGACGTGCAGAGAAGTGAATCTGAGGCCGATATTCGGGAGGATAGACGGCGGGGGAGGGGGCCTCCGTTGGCTGCTTCTGGCAAGTGCTAGAGCCGCGGAGCACAAAATCGGACCTTTTAGAAGTTGGCTCCGCTGAGGGACGTCGCTGCAGTGGCTAAGTGGGGGTGGACCCCTCGCGGGACAGTGTGGTCTCAGGACCCTCGGGGTCACGGAAAGACTGGGGGGTGCCTGAGTGCAGCAGAGCTCCCAGGTATCGGAGTGGGGATGCCGGCTGCAGAGACGGAGCCGAGGCGCGGGCTCTCAGCTCGGGGTTGCCATAAACTGTGATCCGCGGCCCAGTCGGGCCACTGCTCCTCCAGCAGGGACCCAACAAGCGGCAGATCCGGGGAGACTCCTCTTCCTCCTCCAGGAGGAGCAGCGTGGGAGCGCACCACAGGGATCGGCTGGGTTTGGAGACTCCACATGGGGTCGAGTGCCAGAGATACAAACGCTCGGTCACAGGCCGGGTGAGCACAGAGTGCGGCCAGAGACCGGGGACAAGGGAGTGACTGCTTTTCTCTGGGGGCGCACTGAAGAGCAGGGCCCCGAGTTCTCAGCTCCTCCGGACTGAGATTGGGAGGCCACCATTTTCACCCTGGTCCTCCAAACCTGTGCCGAGAGCTTGCAGGGAACAAAAGCTCCTGAGAGCAAACCCAAGCAGATTGCTTAGCCAGGACCAACAAGGGCGGGGCAATTCCGCCTCTGGCAAAGACATTTGGAAACCACGGCAACAGGTCCCTCCCCCAGAAGATCAGCACGAACAGCCAGCAAGTCAAGACCAAGTTTACCGATCAAGGAGAACGGGAGAACTCCAGCACTAGAGGAATACTGCACATAGAATTCATGGCTTTTTTACCATGATTCATTAGTTTTTCAAAGTTAATTTCTTTAACCGTTTTTTTTAAATTTTTTTCCCCTTTTTCAACCAACATCTTATCAATCCCTTTTTTAAAAAAACATTTTTTATTTTTCATTTTTAGAGTCATATTTTATCCCTTCATAGTAGTTACCCTTATTTTTGGCATATATATATAAGTTGTTCTCTCTTTAAAATTTTGAGATACAGTTTCTTCTAACAGATCAAAATATACCCTAAATCACTAGTGTATGGCTTTGTTCTAGTCTCCTGCCTGATCACACTCACCCCCTTTTTTTCTTTTCTTTTTTTTAAATCTTCTTCTTTCTTTTTTCAAACAACTTCTTATCAATTCCTTTTATAAAACCTTTTATAATTTTCATCTTTACAGTCATCTTCCATCCCTTCATTGTATCCAACCCTTATTTTGTACATATATAAGTCTTTCTTCCTTTAAAATTTTAGGAGGCACTTTCTTCTAACAGACCAAAATACGTCCAAAATCTAGTGTGTGGCACTGATCTATGCACTAGCCTGATCATATTTGATCATATTCTGTTTTTTTTGTTTTGTTCTGTTTTTGTTTGTTTTTATCTTTTTCTTTTTCTTTTTTTTCTCTCTCTCTTTTTTCTTACTTTCCCTTTCTTTTTCCCTGGTTTCAGGTCTTTTCCGATTTGTATAGAGTATATTTGCTGGGGACGTTGTTAACCTGTTAGCATTTTGTTCTCTCATTCATCTATTCTCCTCTGGACAAAGTGACAAGATGAAAAAAATCACCTCAGCGAAAAGAACAAGAGGTAGTACCGTCGGCCAGGGACCTAATCAATACGGACATTAGTACGACGTCGGACCTAGAGTTCAGAACCATGACTTTAAAGACACTAGCTGGGCTTGAAAAAAGCATGGAAGGTATTAGAGAAACCCTTTCTGGAGAAATAAAAGAACTAAAATCTAACCAAGTCAAAATCAAAAAGGCCATTAATGAGGTGCAATCAAAAATGGGGGCACTAACTGCTACGATAAATGAGGCAGAAGAGAGAATTAGCGATATAGAAGACCAAATGATGGAAAATAAAGAGGCTGAGAAAAAGAGAGAGAAACAACTACAGGATCACGAGGGCAGAATTCGAGAGATAAGCGATACGATAAGATGAAACAACATTAGAATACTTGGGATCCCAGAAGAAGAAGAGAGAGAGGGGCAGAAGGTATATTGAAGCAAATTATAGCAGAGAACTTCCCTAATGTGGGGAAGGAAACAGGCATCAAAATCCAGGAGGCACAAAGAACCCCTCTCAAAATCAATAAAAATAGGTCAAGACCCTGACATCTAATAGTAAAACTTACGAGTCTCAGAGACAAAGAGAAAATCCTGAAAGCAGCTCGGGAGAAGAGATATGTAACCTACAATGGTAGAAACATTAGATTGGCAACAGACCTAACCACAGAGACCTGGCAGGCCAGAAAGGACTGGCATGATATCTTCAGAGCACTAAACGAGAAAAATATGCAGCCAAGAATACTATATCCAGCTAGGCTGTCATTGAAAATTGAAGGAGAGATAAAAAGCTTCTGGGACAAACAAAAACTAAAGGAATTTGCAAACACGAAACCAGCCCTCCAAGAAATATTGAAAGGGGTCCTCTAAGCAAAGAGAGAGCCTAAAAGCAGCATAGATCAGAAAGGAACAAAGACAGTATATAGTAAGAGTCACCTTACAGGCAATACGATGGCACTAAATTCATATCTTTCAATAGTTACACTGAATGTAAATGGGCTCAATGCCCCAAACAAAAGACACAGGCTATCAGATTGGATTAAAAAACAAGACCCATCAATATGCTGTCTGCAAGAGACTCATTTTAGACCCAAAGACACCCCAGATTGAAAGTGAGGGGGTGGAAAACCATTTACCATGCTAATGGACACCAAAAGAAAGCTGGGGTGGCAATCCTTATATCAGACAAATTAGATTTAAAAACAAAGACTGTAAAAAGAGATGAAGAAGGACTCTATAGCCTACTTAAAGGGTCTATCCAACAAGAAGATCTAAGAATTGTAAATATCGATGCCCCTAACATGGGAGCAGCCAATTATATAAGGCAATTAATAACAAAAGCAAAGAAACACACTGACAACAATACAATAATAGTGGAGGACTTTAACACCCCCTTCACTGAAATGGACAGATCATCTAAGCAAAAGATCAACAAGGAAATAAAGACTTTAAATGAAACACTGGACCAAATGGACTTCACAGACATATTCAGAACATTCCATCCCAAAGCAATGGAATACACATTCTTCTCTAGTGCCCATGGAACATTCTCCAGAATTGATCACATCCTAGGTCACAAATCAGGTCTCCACCGGTACCAAAAGATTGGGATTATTCCCTGCATATTTTCAGACCACAATGCTTTGAAACTAGAACTCAGTCACAAGAGGAAAGTCAGAAAGAACTCAAATACATGGAGGCTAAAGAGCATCCTACTAAAGAATGAATGGGTCAACCCGGAAATTAAAGAAGAATTTAAAAAATTCATGGAAACCAATGAAAATGAAAACACAACTGTTCAAAATCTTTGGGATACAGCAAAGGCAGTCCTAAGAGGAAAGTATATAGATTGCTATATACTTGGTCACCATGACCAAGTGGGATTTATCCTTGGGCTCCAAAGTTCGTTCAACATCTGTAAATCAATCAACATGATAAATTATATTAACAAAAGAAAGAACAAGAATCATATGATCCTCTCAATAGATGCAGAAAAAGCATCTGACAAAGTACAGCATCCTTTCTTGATCAAAACTTTTCAGAGTATAGGGATAGAGGGTACATATCTCAATATCATAAATGCCATCTATGAAAAACCTACAGCGAATATCATTCTCAATGGGGAAAAGCTGAGAGCTTTTCCCCTAAGGTCAGGAACGCGGCAGGGATGTCCACTCTCACCACCGCTATTCAACATAGTATTAGAAGTCCTAGCCACAGCAATCAGACAACAAAAAGAAATCAAAGGCATCCAAATCGGCAAAGGGGAAATCAAACTCTCACTCTTTGCAGATGATAAGATACTGTATTTGGAAAACCCAAAAGACTCCACCCCAAAACTGCTAGAACTCATACAGGAATTCAGTAAAGTAGCAGGATATGAAATCAATGCACAGAAATCAGTGGCATTCCTATACACCAACAACAAGACAGAAGAGAGACAAATCAAGGAGTCAATCTCATTTATAATTCCACCCAAAACCATAAGTTACCTAGGAATAAATTTAACCAAAGAGGCAAAGGATCTGTACTCAGAAAACTATAAAATACTCAGGAAAGAAATTGAAGAAGACACAAAGAAATGGAAAAACGTTCCATGCTCATGGATTGGGAGAATCAACATTGTGAAGATGTCAATGCTACCTAGAGCAATCTACACATTCAGTGCAATCCCCATCAAAACACCATCCACTTTTTTCAAAGAAATGGAACAAATAATCCTAAAATTTGTATGGAACCAGAAGAGACCCCAAGTAGCCAGAGGAATCTTGAAAAAGAAAGGAAAGCTGGTGGCATCACAATTCCGGACTTCCAGCTCTATTACAAAGCTGTCATCATCAAGACAGTATGGTACTGGCACAAAAACAGACACATAGATCAATGGAACAGAATAGAGCCCAGAAATGGACCCTCAACTCTATGGTCAACTCATCTTTGACAAAGCAGGAAAGAATGTCCAGTGGAAAAAAGACAGTCTCTTCAACAAATGGAGTTGGGAAAGTTGGACAGCCACATGCAGAAGAATGAAACTGGACCATTTCCTTACACCACACACAAAAATAGACTCCAAATGGTTGAAAGACCTAAACGTGAGACAGGAGTCCATCAAAATCCTAAAGGAGAACACAGGCAGCAACCTCTTCGACCTCAGCCACAGCAACTTCTCCCTAGAAACATCGCCAAAGGCACGGGAAGCCAGGGCAAAAATGAACTATTGGGATTTCATCAAGATAAAAAGCTTTTGCACAGCAAAAGAAACAGTCCACAAAAACCAAAAGACAACTGACAGAATGGGAGAAAATATTTGCAAATGACATATCAGATAAAGGGCTAGTATCCAAAATCTATAAAGAACTTATCAAACTCAACACCCAAAGAATAATCCAATCAAGAAATGGACAGAAGACATGAACAGACATTTTTCTAAAGAAGACATGCAAATGGCCAACAGACACATGAGAAAGTGCTCAACATCGCTCGGCATCAGGGAAATCCAAATCAAAACCTTAATGATATACCACCTCACACCAGTCAGAATGGCGAAAATTAACAAGTCAGGAAACGACAGATGTTGGTGGGGCTGCGGAGAAAGGGGAACCCTCCTACACTGCTGGTGGGAATGCAAGCTGGTGCAACCACTCTGGAAAACAGTATGGAGGTGCCTCAAACAGTTGAAAATAGAGCTACCATACGATCCAGCAATTGCACTACTGGGTATTTACCCCAAAGATACAAATGTAGGGATCCGAAGGGGTACGTGCACCCCGATGTTTATAGCAGCAATGTCCACAATAGCCAAACTGTGGAAAGAGCCAAAATGTCCATCAACAGATGAATGGATAAAGAAGATGTGGTGTGTATACACACACACACACACACACACACACACACACACACACACACACACAATGGAATATTATGCAGCCATAAAAAAGGTTGCCATTTGCAACGACGTGGATGGAACTGGAGGGTGTTATGCTGAGTGAAATAAGTCAATCAGAGAAAGACATGTATCATATGACCTCACTGATATGAGGAATTCTTAATCTCAGGAAACAAACTGAGGGTTGCTGGAGC
>NW_027397106.1:9565714-9596840 GCF_003265705.2 Callorhinus ursinus | reverse complement strand
GGGGTGGGGTGGGAGGGATGGGGTGGCTGGGTGATAGGCATTGGGGAGGGTATGTGCTATAGTGAGTGCTGTGAATTGTGCAAGACTGTTGAATCACAGATCTGTACTTCTGAAACAAATAATGCAATATATGTTAAGAAAAAAAAAAGAAGATAGCAGGAGGGGAAGAATGAAGGGGAGTGAATCGTAGGGGGAGACGAACCATGACAGACTATGGACTCTGAAAAACAAACTGAGGGTTCTAGAGGGGCGGGGGGTGGGGGGATGGGTTAGCCTGGTGCTGGGTATTAAAGAGGGCACATTGTGCGTGGAGCACTGGGTATTATGCACAAACAATGAATCATGGAACACTACATCAAGAACTAATGATGTAATGTATGGTGATTAACATAAAAAAAATGTAAAAAAAATAAAAATTAAATAAATAAATAAATAGTTCCATATGGAACCAGTAAAAAGGGAAATACAACAGTTATTGGTCTGGGGTAATACAGCTAGACAAACACTGTGAAGGCTCCCAACCTTGAGAACAGGAGAAGAAGCATGATTCTTCCCTGAGTCTGCTCTCTGTAAGGAACTCTTGCACATTACTCTCTCTGGCCCCTTGACTTTACCATTTGCAAGTTTCTTCCTTATCTCTTATCCTTGTCGGCATAGCTGAAGTGTGTTGTGTCTTCCTTGGGGATGCAGAGCTTTGACAGCCCACTGTCTTTCTAAAGATTATTTTAATGCTTTCTAATTACAAGCTCCCTTGGAGCACCCTCATGGTTTTATGTGCCATGCAATTTCCTCATGAATAAAGCTTAAAATTTATTTGCTTACAATAAGTACCATGTGCCTATAACCACATCCAAAGATGCTTTCCAGACATTGGTCTCAAATCAGGTTGATTTTATTGTCTAATTCCTCTACTTGTTTTTTTAATTTAATGGTGGCTAAAAATGGCTATTAATGTGATGTTTGCTGAAAGAGGCTTAGTTACTCTGTTCAACAGAAGTTTTTTGGTTACTCAAAGCTTTTCTCAATCACATCCCTTACTGTTTGGGACCTAGAGGCCACAGACATTTCCAAAGGTTTAATGGCCACACTTTTAGATTTTTTTTTTCTGTTCTCTCTCACTTCTGCTTGGAAAGTGGCCAACTCTTTCCTAGGCTTCTTTCTTCCTTGTAATACCCTGCCCAGGGCAGACAACACTAGTGAGAAGGATACATTATTACTAACACTACACTACTAACATTGTTTTCTAACCTGTTTCACCAGAGGTACCTAGTGATAAGCACATGGTCTACCTACCAAATTATTGCTGGCAACAGATTGTGGCAAATGTCTTTTTCATAGTATAACACTTTCCTGATTTTCAGTCTGCTGACCAACTTCCTACTGATAAGCCATAGTCTTTAATTTCCCCTGGAAAATATTAAGTATTAGTTAGGCTAAGTGCTGTAGCAAACAACTTAAAATCTCAGCAGCTTAAAACAATTAAGTTTTATTTCTCATTCATGCCATAATCTGATTTGGTATTCATTGGGCAGCTATCTAGGCAGTCACTGAGACTCTAGTCCTTGGAAGGAGATTTGAATGAACACTTAAGATTCCAAACCTAAAAATTCTGAGAAAATATTACAAGGAATGACACAGCAATTTAGGTGTAAGAGAGACAAACAATTTAGGGAAACATAAACCAAAAATTAGATCCAGATGAGGAACAAGAATGGTGGGATGCCAAATTGTAGAGACCTGGGCCAAAGCTCTCAACTACCTCCTCAGATTCTCCTGTGACTAGGACTGATCAAGAAAGTCCAGTCAGCAGATTTGCTTATTACACTGGCCTCAGCTGTAGAATCCAAAAGGTGGCAAAGAAAGGAAACCAGGGGGATGTCACCCTCTCCCTCTGAAGAGCACCCTAGCATGAGTTGACCAGGACCTCAGGAGGGAGAGTGCCTACTCTAAAATTAGGAGCTGTCACTCCTTTCTTGTATTGATCATCATGTTCAGTGTAACCTTGGGAGTTGGTTTAAAAGTTAAGAATAACTTCAATGCCTTTTGTTTTCTTTTGGAACTCACAAACTTATCTATATTAGGATTATTGTGTATTTGGTTCTCTGGTGAACTTTCTTTGGTTTAATTTATTTTCCCAAAGTCACTAGTCTCAGTGACTACATACATACATCGTCTCTTTGCCAACATTGTATATTATTGTCAGTAAGAACTCACTATGTGTACCCATCGGGGTGGTGACCTTACAACCTCTTCCGGGCTGGTCAGACTGCAGAGGGGCATTCACTCGAATGAAACCACTCTTCCGGCTCAGCAGAGAGCCCCTCGCCTCTCCCCGGTCCCCTGGGCTGTGTGTGGAGGGCGCGGTGGGGGCATGGGGACTCTGGCCCGATCTCACCCTCCCGCCCTCTGCAGCAGAGCCTCTGAGCCAGGGCCAGTCTCACTCACCTCTTGGCGGTGGCTGTGAGTGGGCCTCCCGGTGGCGGGGAGGGCCCTGCTGCCCCCCCCCCCGGCAGTGCCCCGGAGTGCTCCAGGTGGACCCCGTGGTGCGGAAGGCAAAGCGGCGGCTGTTTCCGGTTCCCGGCGACCCCGGGGTCACGGGGCGGGTGGGGTGGAGGAGGAGCGGGTGGAGGGGGTAAGGCAGGCACAGCCGTCCCCTTTGCGGCACAGGCCGCGCCTTACCTGTCTGCACGCCTGCACGCTGGGGTGTGAGCGTTCGTTGCGGGTGGAGCCGGGAACACTGAGCTGGGCCGCCCGAGGTCTCCCGCTGTGCGGCTAGGTGTGGGTGCCTGGGCTCTTGCTCTTTCTGGAAACGCCAGGTCTTCCGACCAACGAACGACCCGTGTGCGCTCTGCAGGATTTTGACTCGTGCGGTGAGGCGGGACAGCTTGCGCCATCCCTGGCCTTCGGCCCGCCAGCGCTCAGGATGCCCTATACTTGCCCAGGCGGCACACCCCCCACAAAGCCTGGTCTCTGATCCTCTTTGCCGCCTTATGGGGGATGATTGACGGGATGACGTGCCCTTGGTGAGAAAGCCTTTGTTGGTCTTTGGAGAGGGGTGTGCCTTGGGGGTACCAGACCCCTCAGTTGCTGCCCCTCTTCCCAGCATAGTGGCCACCGGTGCGGCTATGGTTGGTTGGGGGTAGGGCCCCTCTCCTTCGCAGGAGGGGTCGGGAGACCCCGGCAGTGGGGCTGAGAGCTGCTCTTACAAAAATAAAATTAAATGAAGAAGAAGAAGAAAAGAAGAGGAAGAAGGAAGAAAGAAGAAAGAACAACGCACTGTGTTGGGGATATATAAACAATTTTTAGAAAGTGAGCCTCACCAAAATTTAGTCAGTAAGTGACAGAACAGGGATGTGAACTCCAGTCCAACACATTCTTGGTTATTTATTTATTTTAAATATTTTATTTATTTGTCAGAGAAAGAGTGAGCCCAAGCAGGGAGGGAGCGGCAATCAGAGGGAGAAGCAGACTTCCCATTGAGCAAGGAGCCCAACATGGTACTCGATCCAAGAACCCTGGGATCGTGACCTGAGCGGAAGGGAGATGCTTAACGGATGGAGCCACCCAGGTGTCCCCACATTCTTGGTTTTTTTTTTTTTTAACAACTTTCAGATCTTTCAGAATATTTAGGAGAATTTTGGATAACTGGTCTTGATACCCCTCCAATAACCACAAGACACAGACATCTTTAAGGACGTAGACTAAAAAACAGATGCCTGCCTTCCTGTGAATTGGGGTAGAGGCTTGACGCCCAATATTGTCCCGGTGAGATGGGGAACGGGCCACTTTAGAGGACAGTGGGGAAAAGTGGCTGTAAGTAGGCAATATTTTCTTAGAGTTTGATACAAGGATATGTATGGTTGATTTGCCACAAAGGAAGTGAATTCTGACGTTACTTCTATTTTAGATTTTATGAAATCTAAATCTATTCCTTTCTTACAGTTTCAGTGGGTAGGAATCAGGTTGTTTTGCAGTCTTTTTCAAACTTTTCTGAACTGATACCTCATGTTTTTCTGCAGGGCTTTGGCTAAAGAAGCACTCAGGAGACCTCCCTCTGATCCAGCTGTAATGTATCCAGAGGAGCTAGGACGAGACTGGACTTCCCAGATCCCTGGTGAGCTAGGTTTTGCAGCTGCCTCCAGGCTCTGCAGGAAAATTTGTGTGCTTGAATAATAGTGTATGCAATGGGCTCTGGAAGAAAAATATAGGGAGTCTGACATATATCCGCTAATGGGAAAGGATTGACTCATTTTGGGGATCTGACTAAATGAAAATCTCCTGGGAAGAAAATTCAACAGGCTAATTGGTAGCAAACTCGTGGTTTTAGGTTGCTGTTAACGTGGCTTTTTGTAAAACAACAACAACAACAACAAAATTACTGGTGAAGTTCTTCTACCAGCCTCTTTGGAGAATAGTAATATTACAAAAAATAGGTAATACTTATTGCATACTTACATTATGTTAAACACTGCACTAAGTACTCATGAATAACCATGAAATCCTTACAAAAGCCTTATGAGGTAGGCAATATTGTTAACTCCATTTTATAGGAGAGCATACTTAGGCTTCTAGGCCTGTAGAAGATATCTGAGCCGGCTTCTCTGGGTTCTGAGGTGGCAAATCTATGCAGCCCCAGGGATTAGGGATATACTCCCTTTCCTCTAAATGTCAAATAAGGAAAGAAAATCCTAGGTGCTGGGTTTGGTTGGCTCTGTCCCTTACGCCGGTGAACCCTAAGAATCCATTTCTAGAGCCTTACGGTCTTAATATGTACAGCATTAAGACATTTATAGATCTTTAGAAAGGCAGAGGCTCTTCTGTGGAGAAATCTCAGCTTTCATTGGTTTAGGGTGAACAGGCAGAAGGTTTGGGGGCTAAGGTGAGGGGGGGCAAGTTTCTCTGCGTTGGGCAGCATGGCTACACGTAGATTAAGAGTTTACAAATGTGGGGCGCCTGGGTGGCTCAGATGGTTGGGCGTCTGCCTTCGGCTCGGGTCATGATCCCAGGGTCCTGGGATCGAGTTCCGCGTCAGGCTCCCTGCTCCTTGGGAGCCTGCTTCTCCCTCTGCCTCTTTCTCTGTCTTTCATGAATAAATAAATAAATGAAATCTTTAAAAAAAAAAAAGAGAGTTTACAAATGTGGGTCTCCCTCAGTCTGGATTTCCTTAAATGCTTTTGGGATTTTGATCATCAATTTCCTCTTTGTTTACATATAAGAAATAGAAAAATAAGTCTATTTAGGGCAATAAAATTCTGAATACCCAATAGGCTTTGTATATTGCTCTTGGAGGTTCCCCACAGTATCTATAGCTTAGAGCAGAGGTTGACAAACTATGGCCCGTGGGCCAAATATGACCTGCCATTGACTTCTGCCAATGCAATTTTATTGGAACAGAGCTATATTCATTCATTTTATATTTTATATGCAAAATTCTGTATTTATATATTGGGTCTACAATAGCAGAGTTGAGTAGTTACAACAGAGAATGTATGTCTAAAACGCTTTCTGGCCCTTACGCAGGACTTTGGACTCAAACCCACTTTGAGTCAACTCTCTGGACCCCATGTGAGCCAAAATTTCTTTTTTCTCCTTTAGTCTAAGGCCTGAGTTAGAAGCCAGCTATAGGCAGAATCAGGTCCAAGATGGAGAGACAAGAACCTCCCGAATTCACCTCCTTCCACGGACGCAGCAAGTCCTCAGCTAAACACAGAGCAACTCCTAAAAGAAACCCAGAAAAGAGCAGAGCAAATCCTACACCTACATCGCCCACACTGAAACAGGAAAGGCTGAATCACACTCATCCTAAACCTCGCCTGTGCCAGTGCCATGTAGTCGAGAGGAACTCCCAATTCCCAGCTCCTCCCTGAGGATCAAAAGGATTGGTCTGCACATCAAGCACCCCAACTTTTAAGACTCCCATCTGAGGGATAGATCCCCCAAACACTTAGCTCTGAAAATTAATGGGGCTTATATGCATTAAAACACACAAGACTATAACTTCTCAAGAGGACTCACTGAGGCTATCTCCCCAAAGCTCAGAACTGAGAGAGCAGGCAAAGATTGTCCTTCTCCCAGTCCTTCCCAGAAAGAGGCCTGTTTGCATGTGTTAGAAGCTATTGCTTCAGGATCAGGCTTCTAATTTAACATGCCTGTAGTGGCTGACTGCCATCCTCGAGACCAGGAAAAAAACAGTGGACAACACCTCTGCCCTGTCCCTTGAGCCCACCCCAAATTGTCAATATATCCCTGGAAAGAACTCACACACACGTCTGGCACCCCAGCATTTGTGGCTGTCACCCAAGGGACAGATGCCTAGATCAACTGGCTCTGATAGCCAATGGGGATTACGTTCCTATGTCCCCACAGGACGGTAGCAAACAAAGAAACAGGTCTTAACCAGCTATCCTCCCAGGGCTCAGCAGTGAGGGAGCAGACAGAGATGCCCATCTCCCATTCTTTCCCTGAAAGAGGACTATTTGCATATTCAAAAGCTTCTCTCTTGGAAAGTCAGGCTTCTAATTTAGCATTCATCTAAGAGGATGACTCTGATCCTCCCCAGAGACCAAGGAAGTCTGTGGACACCTTCTATATCTCTCCCCTGCCCTCTTCCTCTGGCCTACACCAAGAAGCCAGTATCTCCTTGGAAGGAGCCTGGACACTTGTCTCGTGCCCCAGCTTTTGTGGCTACCATTTAAGTGACGGGCTCCTGGAACACCTAGCTCTGATAGCCAAAATGACTTGCATTTATATGTCTCACAAGACTGTAGCAAAGAAAGACACAGTTAATAACAGGTGTAGGGGCACCCAACCTCCCAAAACAGAAAACTTTAGGAAGCAGATGGCTTCACAGGTGATTTCTACCAAACGTTAAAAAAAAAAAATTAATATCAGTCCTTTTCAAACTCTTCCAAAAAACAGAGAGGAAGGAATACTTCTCAACTCATTTTATGAGGCCAGCACTATCCTGATACAAAAATCAGAAAAGGATAGTACAGAAAAGAAAATTACAGGCTAATGTCCCTCATGAACATAGGTGCAAAAATACTCAACACAGTATTAGCAAACCAGATTCTACAGTACATTAAAAGGACCACACACCATGATCAAGTTGGCTTTTTTTTCAGGAAAGCAAATGATGGTTCAACATACACAAACCTATCAATGTGACACCTCACATTAATAAAATGAAGGATAAAAATAATATGATCATGTCAAATGATGCAGAGAAAGCATTTGACAAAATTTCAACATCCATTCATAATAAACACTTTCAACAAACTGGATGTAGAAGGAATGTATCTCAATATAATAAGGGCCATATAGGACAAGCCCACAGCTAACATTGTATTTCATGATGAAAAGCTGAAAACTTTTCCTCTGGATCAGGAATCAAAGAAGGATGTCCACTCTTGCCACTTTTTATTCAACATAGTACTGGAGGGCCTACCCAGAGCAATAAGGCAAGAAAAAGATATAAAAGATATCTAAGCTGGAAAGGAAAAAGTAAAATTGTTTCTGTCTGCAGATGGCGTGGTCTTATCTATAAACTCCAAAGACTCCACCAAAAAGCTGTTAGAACTAATAAGTAAATTCAATAAAATTGCAGGATAAAAAAACAATATGCAAAAATCAATTGTGTTTCTATACCCTAACAATGAACTATCAGAAAGAGTAATTAAGAAAATAATATCACTTACAATTGCATCAAAAAGAGTAAGATACCTAGGAATAAATTTAACCAAGGAGATGAAACACCTATACACTGGAAAACTCTAATACATTAATGAAAGAAATCAAAGAAGATAAACATAAATGAAAAGATACTCCATGCTCATGGATTGGAAAAATTAACATTGTTAAAATGTCCACACTACCCAAAGCAATGTACAGGATCAATGCAATTCCTATCAAAATTCCACTGGCATTTTTTACAGCAATAGAACAAACAATTCTAAAACTATATGGAACCACAAAAACCCACAAATTGCCAAAGCAATCTAGAGAAAGAACTGGAAGCATCACACTTCCTGATTTCAAGCTATATTATAAAGCTGTAGTAATCAAAACAGTATGGTGTAAGCATAAAAACGGAGTAGAAAATTGGTTGCCAGGGTTGGGGAAGCGGGGAGATAGGGAAAGTTTGGTCAAAGAGTACAAACTTTCAGGGATTAGATGAATAGGGCCTGAAGATCTAATCTATAAGGTGGTGACTATAGTTGATGATACTGTAATGTGTAATTGAAATTTCCTAAGAGAACAGGACTTAAAAGTTCTCACCAAATATATATATATTATGTTATTAATATATTAATATATGTTAAATGTATATCACATTAACATAATGATGAATGTGTAATTAACCAGGTGGCAGGAATCCTTTCAAACATACGTCTAATCATCCTGATGTGTACTTCAAATATATTACAATTTTATTTGTCAATTATACCTCAGTGAAGCAGGAAAAAATCTGTAGCATAAAAAAATATTAATAGGGATTCTATTCTACACTAGCCACTGCACTGTGTGGAATTTAAAAGACGAGTAAGACGTGAATCCTGCCTTCAGATGCGTTCAGTAGGATGAGCAAATTAACGTAAGGGAAAGGTAATCAGGAGTTGGAGCAGGATGAGAACATCTTACTGGAAATGGATCAAGAGATATGGATTGAACATCTGATCTAAATTTTTGCAGACAAATGAGGTTTGTGAAGAAGAAAAGTGAAGGCTCTTCTGCCTTATGGAAATAAAGCATATAAAAGGACAAATTGAGGGGCGCCTGGGTGGCTCAGTCAGTTAAGTGTCTGCCTTCTAAGCATCTGCCTTCGGCTCAGGTCATGATCTCGGGGATCCTGGCAGCCTCAGGGCTCCCTGCTCAGCAGGGAGTCTGCTTCTCCCTCTTCCCTCCACCCCCACTCATACTCTCTCTCTCCCCTTCTCTCTCAAATAAATAAATAATTAATCTTAAAAAAAAGGAAAAAGGAAGAATTGGAAAAAGGAGAAGCTACCAGCTAAAGGCTTCCAGTCTTCATTGCTCCCATGCTCAGTCACATGCCTACAATCCTGCCCGGGCACCCCAGCTAGCAGCGAAGAGATAGTTTAAGGCTTGGAGAGGACTGGCTTATGTAGTCTTCCCTCCTCAGAATAATGACAGTGATATTAGCAAACAGAAAGAGTAATTGCATGGAGAGTAACTGTAAAAAAAAAAAGTAATTTTTAAAGAAATACTTTATGTATTTTTTAAAACAGTTCATGTTTGCTAAAAATAAAAAAGAAGCAGTTTTCTGTAAGGAAAAAAAAAGAAAGTAAAACAAAACTCTAGGTTGGTTAATATATGTCACAAACAATAAAAACGAATGTTCAGAAAACATGGGTTAAATGTGTCAATTGCAAGAACTCTGTCTTTATTGTTAATCATCACTTAATGAAGTGTGCTACCGTGTCCTGCTCTATGTCAAGTGAGAATTTAACCGAAGTGATACTTCTGTCTCTACTGGCTTGGCTTTGCAGTCAAAATGATTCAAATGACCAAAATAAAACCAAGTTGTTTTATTCATAGCAAGGCAAAGTTATCTTCCTTTGGCATTTCGTTTAGAATGATGAGATGATGCATAAAGTCCTACACTAAGAAATGTATTTACTATGGATGAAAAGCCCAAATTACTAGAAGAATTCAATTTGTAGTGGTAAATACATGCTACTGGATTCTTGATGGAATAGTAATATGCCACCAAATAAAATCCCATTTTACACAGCATTGAATATGCTGTTAGAAAGATGATTTTGTAAACACATTTGGGAGAATGCAATTTGAATCTAAATGTTCTCTTAGTTAGCATTTTGAAGTTTTTATGAATTTCAAATATATCAGAAGAGATCACTTGGTGAATGTGGAGAACATTTTTATTCTTTGTAAGATAGAGAAGTCCAGTGAAGGAGTCCCAGTTTATGTTCTCAGTTTCTTAACCAAGTATGTCTTTGTTTAAAGAAATTTCTCCTGGAGCAGAAGACATGAACAGACACTTCTCCAAAGAAGACATATAAATGGCTAACAGACACATGACAAATTGTTCAACATCACTAGCCATCAGGGAAATACAAATCAAACCACAGTGACGTACCACCTCACACCAGTTAGAATGGCCAAAATTAACAAGACAGGAAACTACAAATGTTGGCAAGGATATGGAGAAAGGGGAACCCTCTTACACTGTTGGTGGGAATGCAAGTTGATACAGCCACTTTGGAAAACAGTGTGGAGGTGCCTCAGAAAATTAAAAATAGAGCTACCCTCCTTTGGGTATTTGCACTCTGGGTATTTACCCCAAAGACACAGATGTAGTGAAAAGAAGGGCCATATGCACCTCAATGTTCATAGCAGCAATGCCCACAACAGCCAAACTGTGGAAGGAGCCGAAATGCCCTTCAACAGATGAGTGGATAAAGAAGATGTGGTTCATATATAGAACCGCATGGAATATTACTCAGCCATCAGAAAGGATGAATACTCAACTTTTACATCAACATGGATGGAACTGGAGGAGATTATGCTAAGTGAAATAAGTCAAGCAGAGAAAGACAATATTCATATGGTTTCACTCATATGTGGAACATAAGGAATAGCTCGGAGGACCACAGGGAAAGTGAAGGAAAACTGAATGGGAAGAAATCAGAGAGGGAGACAAATCACGAGAGACTCTGGACTCTGGGAACCAAACTGAGGGTTTCAGAGGGGAGGGGGGTGGAGGGATGGGGTAACAGGGTGATGGGCATTAAGGAGGGTACATGTTGTGATGAGCACTGGTTATTATATGCAACTAATGAATCATTGAACACTACATCAAAAACTAATGATGTACTATATGTTGGCTAACTGAGCATAATAACAATAAGAAAAAAAGAAATTTCTCCTGGAATATGTTGTTTAGTTTAAATTGGAGAAATTTAATACTAGAAGTAGAGGGTTCTAGAAGGATATTTGAAGAGGAGCTTGTCGGTATGGCCCATTGAGTAGAGCTAGGACCAACATGATGTAAATTAATTTGAAATTTAAGGAAAATAGATTTCAGCTGATGTTCAGAAGAACTCAAATAGAGTATTTCAAAAATGGAATGCATGGTTTCTGGAGGTGGTGAGTATTCCACTTCTGGATGTGTACAATGAGCTAATTGCCATATAATAATCTGACTTTGAAGAAATATAAGAGGTTATAAAAGTAACCATCTATGATAAATATTAAAATTCTTTCTAATAAAAATTAAAATAAACTAAAAATAACATATTGAGGAAGACATTGGCAAAAATATGTCAAAGGAGTTCTAACAATTAAACATGACTATCTAATTCTGACTTATAAGAAAAATATCAAAGCACAAGAGTTATATGAACAAGAACATGAGGAGAAAATGACTGTACCTACATACACTTAACCTTACAGTTATTTAAAGAAATTCAAGTTAAAATAGTAATGTATCCTTTTATACCTATAAAAATAGTGGAGGACTAAAATTGGTAATATAGGATAGGCTATTTTAAAAATAATCCCATACATGGCCAGTGGAATTGTTCATTGGTACGGACTTGAGACAATAAAACAAGCAAACCACATCATTAGAATTGTTCATAACTTGCTTCATTAAATCTACTCTTGATAATATAGTCTAAGGATAACTTACGTGGTATGAATTATAGTAGCATCTATAATAATAAAAAAGTTAGAAGGAAATAAACTACATTTCTAACAAATCAATGAACTATTTACAGGTCATTAACATTTTATGAACATTTAATAATATAAAATTGTGTACAATAAAATGCTATGCCAAAGGCAGAAATAAAAATAATACTATGACTCAACAATGTAAAATATGTAAGCATGGGAGCAGAGAACAAACAAAAATCAAAACAATAGCAAAGGTGATGAGATCATCCTGATGTTTTTTCTATTTGTGTTTAAAGGAGTAGTATTGTATTCATTTAAATAAATTATTAGAAATAGAAACCTTTTAGGCTTTATTACTACATATAATTGTCTATTTTTTAGTATATGTGCTGCTGAAGAAAGCACACTACATATAATTGTCTAAAGCCTAGCTTCCACAAATCTTATGACTTCCATACATATCTGTCAAAAATTAACTGGCTTAGTGTGGGGAATAGAAATGCAACTTCTGTTTAATTTAGTCAATCTGTAAATTCATTTACCTGAGTGCCAGCAATTGACATTATTTGAAATATCTGAAGTATATAGAATAAAGTGATAATATTACCAACACAGTTATGTACCCTGAATACTTGGTGCTTCTCTTCTATCTCTCAGAGACAACCACTATCCTCATTTGATGTTTATCATTCCCATGCACTTTTAAATACTTATAGTTGCATAAATATATTCTTACACAATACACAGTTTTGCATATTTTAAAATTTTACATAAATACTGTGTTATGTATGCATTTTCTGCATTTTGATTTTTTTAGACATTGTTTCTGAGATTCATCCATGTTGCTATATGTAGTTCTTATTCATTTTCACGTTCTATAGTATTCCAAAATATAAACATAGCACATTTTGTTTATCAGTGATCCTACTGATTGACATTTGAGTGGTTTCTAGAATTTTGTTATTACAAATAATACTACTATGAATATCTGTTACACATCTTTTCGTACATGTGCATGAAAATTTCTATAGAGTAGTACCATTCCAATAGAACTTTCTTTAATGATAGAACTATCATTGTGCTGTCCAATATAGTAGACTAGCCAATAGTCACAGAGTGGCTACTGAGCCCTTGAAATGTGCTCATGCAACTGAGGAACTGAATTTTAATTTAATTAATTTAAATTTAAATAGCCACAAACAACTCTTGGCTACTGTATTGGACAGTGCAGCTCTAGATCACATGCTTCAGAGTATGTGCTGGGTCATGAGGGGTGTGTATCCTCAACTTCAGGTATTGCAAAGTGGTTTGGAGATGTGTATAATGTATGATACCAATACTAGTGTGCAGGAGCTCCTGTTGTTTCATATTTGTACCAACAATTGGTGCTATCCTTTTTTTTTTTTTTTAGAGAGAGACCACATGCACATGTGTGATTGGAGGGGGAGGGGCAAAGGGAGAAGGAGAGAATATTAAGCAGGCTCCACACCCAGTGTGGTGCCCCACACAGGGCTCGACCTTACAACCCTGAGATGATGACCTGAGCTGAAGTCAAGAGACAGTCACTTAACTGACTGAGCCAGCCAGGTGACCCATGCGCTATCCTTACTTTTTAACTTTATCAAATTTTTATTGGATTTTGTCATTGTGGCTTTAATTTAAACTTACCTAATACTAGGGAGCCCAAGAAAAGTTTCATATTTATTAGTCATTTTGGGGTTTCCTTTCTTGCAAAATACCTATATATGTCTTTTCATTTTTCTATTGGATACTTCTGCTTTTCTTCTTTTTAGGAGTGTGTGTGTGTGTGTGTGTGTGTGTGTGTGTGTGTTCTGGTTACCAATCCTTTGTGATTACCTATAATGCCAATATTTTTTCCAGCCTGTAGCCTGTCTTTTCATTGATTTCATATAACAGAATTTAACTATAATTTTATGTCTTTTGAGTCTATTTTAAAATATTCTGAGGTCAAAAAGCATTCTCCTAAAATTTTTTCATAAGTTTGTGTTGCTTTTTGTATTAGGTCTTTAATCTCCATGGAGTTAATTTGTATGAAATAAGGATATGTTTTTGTTCTTCCATAACCAAATTCCACAGGCCCACCTCTGCAGTGTAACCTCTGTCACATATCAAGTATCCATATGTGTTTGGGATGTTTTCTGAGGACTTGATGCTATTAGATACGTCCATCTGTCATCTACCTGGTTTATTTCTATAGTAATACTCTCAATTTCTACAGCTTTATACTATCTTGATGTATTGTAGAACAAGTCTCTCCTACCCTGAAATATGATTCTTTAAAAATATTCTTGGCCATTTGGGGCGCCTGGGTGGCTCAGTCAGTTGAGTGTCGAACTCTTGATTTCAGCTCAGGTCATGATCTCAGGGTCCTGGGACTGAGCTCTGCATTGGGCTCTGCACTCAGCAGGGAGTCTGCTTGAGATTCTCTCTCTCCCTTTCCCTGCCCCTCCCCATCCCCTGCTTGTGCATGTGCTCTCTCATAAACAAACAAAAACAAATAAATATTAAAATATACATCTCAAAAACATTTCCTTGGCCACTTGGTTTTCTATGACCGTTTAGGATCACCTTAAAAGAACTGTTTTTTAATATATTTTTTTCCTCATTAGAACCACTGGGGGGAAAAAAAAAAGAACCACTGGGGAGAATTGACTGTTTAAAGATATTTAAACTTCCTATCCATTTTTTCATTTAGTTGGATCTTCTTTAATGTTAACTTCCATTGGTTCTCACTTCTCACCCTTGTTACCACCCTAGTCCAAATCATTACCATCTTGTCCAAAATTCTGCGCTATGAATACACCTCCTGCTTCCACACTCAGCACATCTCACCCTTCCTGCAACTCCCCTGTCTATTCTCCACACAGGAGCAAAAGTGATCCTTTTCAATGTCAGCCCAATTATGTCACAGCTATGCTCAAAAGTCCCTAATGACTCCCATCTCACTAAGAATAAAAGGCAAATTTCTAACCTTGGCCCAGGTGGATCTATGTGATCTGATCACCAGCCACTCCTGTGATCTCATCTTCTGTCTCAGCTTGCTTGCTCCTCCCAAGACACACATAAGCATGCGCCCACCTCAGATCTGTTCACACAGTTCTCCCTGTCTGTAATTCTCTCCCTCTAGGAACACAGATGACTCACCCCCTCAGTCCTTTCAAGCATTTGCTCCAATGTCACTTTACATAGAGAGGACTTCCTGCACACCCTATCTAAACTATCACTCCTGTCCATATCATGACCCCAAACCAGCTTAATTTTTCTTCATAGCACTTATCCTCACCTGACATAGCATCTACGTATTTAATTTTCTCTCCTCACCATTAGAATGTGAACTCCATAAGAAGGCAATATGTCCGTGGATGCTTGTGTTCTGTACACACTTTATTCACTGTGGTACCACTCTGGATGCTTCTGCTCCACAGTGCCCTGACGCTTCACACACTGCCTAGAACAGTGTCTCATATATGGTGGGGCCTCCACAAATATTTGTTCAGTGTGGTTTTATATTTTCTCCACAAGGCCGTGCATCTCTTTTGGTAGACTTATTCCTGGATTCTTTATATATTTTTTAGAAAATTATATTTTCAATTTTTTTTCTTTTTTCCTTACTTATAGCTGTGTGTTTGTAAAAGAGAAAGAAAATTACTCAAAAATGAACTTGGTATCGTTTTGACTTTTACATATAACCACACTCTTATTCCAGACTGTTTTTTTAAAGCACCGAGCACTAGAGATAAATGGGAGAGCATGTTTTAAATGCAGTATTTTGGTGGTGACTGTAACATAGTTATGCCATTTGTCATTCAAAATAAAGACTTTCAGAATCTGCCCGGTAAACCATCTCTACAAACAATGATTTAATCTCAATACAAAGACCAAAGGTTTGGAGGAAGTTGTCCTGGCAAATACAAAGCATATATAGGAAATTGCAACTCAGATGATTTTACTCAAAACTCCTCCAATGGTTCTATTTTTGTCACTTTATTTCATCACAGATCCAGAACCACTACAGCTTAAGGCACTCCTGCCTTTCTGCCTGCAGGTCTATTAAGTAAAGGCAATTACTCTGCAAAGAGGTGGCAATTCCTTTATGGAAGATATTGAATTCTAGGGCAGAAAACAGTGCATCAATAATGAAAGGTCAGTAAGAACACAATGAGCCAACTTCACAGCAACAAAGGGACTGCCAAGAGTGAGGGTCCAGGTACCTCCATGAATAAAGTGTGTATAGAGCACGAGCATTCACTTACTGCCTTCAGGTATCCTTTTCGCAGGAATCTCTCTGAGATCAATTTACTATTGGACCACTACCACTCTACATTTGAAAATATAAAGACAAAACGTCTTGTTCTAAAAAAGTTGGTTTCATCAATGCTTCAGCGCTAGGTCAACAGGACTGCGGCCACACACAGGTCTGCGGGATCTGCTGACCTGCAGAGGAACTCCAAACTAGTCAGCAACATGGAGGTATGATAGATGGGGTAATGCTTAGTGAACTGAAGCTGATTTTCTATTCAGTACATGTAACCTCAGCTTTGTTCAACTGAATAACTTCTGCTACTCTGATACTCAGAGTATTGATTACTGTTTTAGACCTTTGATATGCCATTCATTTTTTTTAAAGGCAGTTATAGGGTGTTTCAACTTTGGCTATAGATAACCAAGTTAGTGGGAGGATGAAAGAGTTCCATGATATTGCAGTATAACTGAACAAACCCGTGGCTCTCTTTACCAGCATATAGGGCAGGGGGGAAAAAGCAATATGGCAGTCTTTTGGAAAGGGAGATAAATGATATGGATTGCCATACGTTAGTTACCGAAGGATTACATTTAAAGATTCTTGTGCTTTTCTTCTCAGAAAGGGAAAATAAAGGAAATGTAAAAACGATTGTCACCAAGAGCTGCTCTTAAAAGAGCCAAGTACCCCCAAATTAAATTCATGCTTCTTAGCTTTCACTTTCCCATAATGTTGGCATAATTCAACGATGGCATTTTGCCAATTATCTCCAGAGTAAGAAGTAGGGCATTAACCACCTCTTTTTCAAGGAACAAAGTTCTTAAGAAGCAATTGATTACTGCTTGTAGGGGTAAACAGTAACCCTCCTGGGATATATTTTTTGAAGGCAGTAAATTCAATCTGAGCATATTCATTGCTTTAATAGTCCTTGGAAGAATATAATCTTATTTTTTCCCTCTTTTCAATGTTATAAGAGTTTTCTTTCACTTAGCAGTTTAACGAGGGGTCTACAAACCACCAAAATCCACAGAGCCCTACTAAGGTTTATAACAAATTGGGAATATGCAATCCCAGCCTTGCTTCTTCTTCCAAAAGCCATAAAATATCTAAATGATGCATATATATGAATATATGGATGGAGATGGTATGTGTATATATACATTACACATACACACCCACATGCACACACTATTTCTTACTCTCTTCATTAATGCAAATAAAATATATATTTTTTCAGGAAGATTTAATATGAAATCCAAAACATATATAAGGAAAAAAAAATCACATGGAAATAACTTCAAATTAATACCTTCTTGGAGACTAAATTGCTATTTACCGTAGTAAATAGTGGGAGGGGAAAAAAGCCCTTGTGCTCTGTTGAAATTTTAAATTAAATATAAAAAGGCTGCAGAAAAAATAATTTATGATAAATCCAGGGAATATGGAGAGATACTTGAATTCACACATCCAATAAATATTATACATGCCAAAGTATTAAGACATTTATAAATTACCCTTTAGCTCAGTTAGTGTAAGATTGTTTCCATAGCAATGGTACAGGGATAGTGAAAAGCCACTTTACCATTTCTGTAGTTTGGAGTAGTCATATACTCTCCATTTCCATTTTCTTCTTTAAAGTAAAAGACTCTATGCAGCTAAAATTTAATTTGATAATTTTTGTATTTGCTTTTTGCCCTAATGCAAAACATATCGATAGGGCAGTAATGGATTACATGTCCTTTATTGGGGCATCGATCTGTTTACTTTTTTTTCCTCCTGAGATTCTAGTATATCAATAAATTTAACAGGTAATGTCATAATCCCTCCTAACATTGGAATTCTATATTTTTTTATATCAAAATGTGAAGGACCACTTCTTGAAGACATTCCCAACCCTCACATACTCCCCTCCTTATGGGTATCAGTCAGAGTCCTGGCAGGAAATGATGGCACACACAAGCTGGCTAATTAAAGAGAGTTTAACAAAGGGACCATTTATAAAGATGTGACAGGAAATAGGGAAATCAACAAGAAATGGAGCAGTTACCTCCTGAGGACAAAACAGCCAGAGTTGTTACTATCCCTAAACTGGAAGAAGCAAACAAAAGAAGTTATCAGAACTTGGAGAGGGTAGCTAACCAGAGGGGACCATGCATCAGGAGATGGAGCCTTCAGTGAGGTGACACCACTAATCATGGTCGTGATCTGGCAGGAAGGGAGCCAGCAAAATAAAAACCCCAAATTTAACTCTTCCTGACATCTTGCCAGCAGTCCCCACTGGTAAAACCAAGCCAGAATCCAAAGGACAAGGGAACCCATTAAAATGGTCTACATAGATCAGTTCCCAGGATACAGGCAGGGTAGAAAAGGAGATTAAAAGGATCTCAAGAGGCAGAATGAAAGTATGCATCACACTCCCCACTTAGACATATAATTTAGTGAAAATCACATTTTAATTTGGAAATAGCATGGTGGGAGTTTTTCATCAGCAGAACTAGGAAGCAGTTTGTACGCTGAGGCATCTAGGGGAAAAGGAATACATGTAAACAAGACACTCGGACACGTTATAAGGTAAGAGAAATATTTATTTAATTTTGCACAAGAACGAGCTTATACTGAACAAATCCAACCAAATAATATTAAGTGCAGTAAAACAAGGAAATAGGGATGACTTTTCCTGTTAGAAAATATTAAGTAACCATGCCTGTGCATTATTTTTATCATTACAATAACTTGTTTCAGATTTCTTTTCAGAGTGTATACTATACATAACACGTTATAACTTCTTTGCTTTGCTTCTGAAAATATAATTCATTCACTGCCTTGCATTTTATTTTTTTTGCAATGAGGAACCTAACTGATTCGTGAAGATTCTGATCTAGAGAAAAATTTTCTGCACCAGTGAAGCTAGAGGCTTTCAAAGCTCTGATGGGCTCAGGCTTTATATCCAGGGGTCATGATGTCGTGGTGTGTATTCTATACCCATTCTTCTACCACGGTGATGTCAGACACAGTAGAAGCAGAATTCTGGTCTCGTTTTGCCCCAAGAATTTTCCTTTAGTGATTTTCTCAAGCTTCACAAATTTCATAATTGAATGTTCACTCAGCTATTAACAAAGCTGCACTTAGCTGCCCACAAATCATCCACTTTAAGTTTTAACTTTTTTTTTTTTTTTGGTCTTTTTAATGAAAGAACATTCTTTAAACAGAAATCTCCCGTGAGACAGTTAACTTCACAGTTCCTGAAGGCACTGTGGATCCACTGAGCAACAGATGTGGCCATTCTAGAGAAGAAAAAAGAGGAAAGAAAAGGATGGTATAAGCTGTTAAGCCGTTAGTAAATACTCACACTTATTGATTGGTGCACATAAATCTAACTGGGGCTTGCTATTTATGCACCCCAGCAAATTCAACCTCCCAGTCACTTCTCATGTCTCTGCTACTGCAGAACCAATTATGCCCAGTTATTTGTGGCAAATCAGAGACTAGCTTTATTTACCACATGGCACCTTCTTAGATCACATTTGTTCTCTTAATTATTCATCCACAAAATATGTATTGAGTATATTAAGCCTTAGGTATATGGATGAATAAGCAGAATGGTTACTACCCTCATAGGGCAGGGGTTACAGTTGGGGGGGGGCAGAAAACTAATAAATACCAAGCAAACATATAATCAAAAATTGTGAAAGGTGCTAGAAAAGAAAGAAACTAGGTGATGTCAGGATACTAATGAAAGACTGGCTGGGGCACCTGGGTGGCTCAGTCGGTTAAGCTTCTGCCTTTGTCTCAGGTCATGATCCCAGGGTCCTGGGATTGAGCCCCGGATCGGATCGGGCTCCCTGCTCAGCAGGGAGTCTGCTTTTCCCTCTGTCCCTCCCCCTGCTCATGCTCTCTCTCTTCCCCCCTCCCTCCCTCTCTCTCTCTCAAATAAATAAATAAAATCTTTTAAAAATAATAAAGAAAAGACTGGCTACTTAGATTAGGTGGTCAGGGTGGACTTCTCTGTAGAAGTGATATTTAAACCAAGACCTCAAGGCAATGTGAAAAGGTTGGCCAAAAGCACAGGGAACAGAATGAGTAAAGGCTTTGAAGTGAAAGTAGTTTTGTTTAGTTAAGAAGCTAAAAAAAGATCTGGGTGAGAATTTTGAGTTGGTGAAGAAAACAGTGTAGAAATATAGTAGGAAAAATAGCAGGGAAGGGCCAGATACACATAATTAGTTTTTCAAATAAAATACCAAAATAATACAGTGCATTACAAAAAAATTAATATCTTGCTCTTTTGATTCCTTGCACTCTCTTCAACCAGCTAACAAATAATGATGATTATGTTAATATTGTTACTACAATCATAAGATGATAATATCCTACTTCTTGAGTGCATACTCTGTGTCAAACACTTTGCTAGGCACTTTAAATACATTATCAAATTTCAACCTTACAGCATTCTCAGTGGGTCACTATTAATATTCACACTTCCTAGATTCAGATACTGAAGATCAGAAAGCTTAAATATCATGTCCAAAATCACACAGCTAACAATGGTACAGCAGGAATTAAAATTCAGGTTAGTCTGACTAAAAACCATCCTCTATTTGATATTTCCTCTCAGATAAGTGACCCTAGATGGTTTAAAAACGTGTTATACTTTTATGATAAAATCAAAAGTGTCTGTTCTATAAGACAAAAGATTTTGATACTTTAAACTTTTTTGAAGTATACCAAATGAGGGGAAAACTAGTCCATTTCCAAGAAAAGTATTATCAATTTAAGCCAATACTCTTCCGTTCTTAATTTTTATGAAGCAGAGTTCTTATTCTGACAATGAGAGAAAGTCTCAACATCTCTTGGATCTCCAGTGGCATTTTAAAGCTTTGTCATCATGCTCAGAGGCAGGTTTTCTACCATAACCATTACATCATCTTTCCCAGTCCAGGCACCCACTGATGTAAGGGATGTACCAGTTCCTGTGAGTATCAGTTCCTCAAATTGTATGGCTTTTGAGCAGAAAGTGAGGGGATTTCTGGAGCTTTCTGCCATTGAGTATGCGAAGCTAGCATTAGAACCCTATGGGTGGAAAAATCATTTTTATGGTTCCCATGAGTATGTTTTAGGAAGGGATTTTCCAAAATCTTCCAGGAATGTTTTTCTTATTCTATATCCATATTTTCTGTTACAATAAGATAAAAGCTCTATAAATCATATACCAGTGGAAACTCCTCAATTAGGGAAACATAGTTCATACAAGAATGAATAATAAAATATCCTACTGGAGTTCCAGTTTCAGTAATGGCATAGTTGCTTATATAAAACTAACCTTCCCCACAGATAACTATAAAGGGTCTGGACAAAAATAGAAAAAATAACTATTTGAAAGCAACAGATAGTGACCAAAAAGCAGGCGGACACTGGAAAGGTTTCAATCTGTGAAAGAAGGGAAATGTGTGAGATTTATTTTTCCTTTGCATTTCCCCTTAGGGCACTTTGTAGTCTCTGCAGCTTAGGCTAACTACAGCTCAGGCATAAAGACACAATCTGATAGGCCTCAGATGTCAGAGGACAACTTTTAGGGCTGCCAGAGTGGTTGTAAATTCAGAAAGAAATACCTAGAAAGGAGGGAGTGAATCAGCATATAAACTCCCCTCAAATCCTTGGCTGGTCTTTGAAATACAGAAGAGACTAAAGAGATAATGAGTTACAGCTTGAAAGTTGCAAGATCTGGGCAGAGATTTCAAATGCTGCTTACTGTGGGTAGCAGTGTTTAAAATCTGTGTCCTTCCAAGTTAGAAAGGATTGATAAAAATTCAGGTTTTTCATTGAAAGCCCAAAAGGGCCATGATTAGGAGTAAAAGTCTCAAGATTAAGAGACTCAAGATTAAGAGACTCACCCTAGAACTAAGGGTAAATCTGGAAGAGACCCACCTAACCAGAGTAAAGTGAAGTTTTCTTAAGTGCAAGGTGATAGGCCAGAAATTTGCAAACTGCTAGAACAAACAGTCTTCAGAGGAAGCTAAAAGAACATATGATCTATGCCATATATCATCCATAGTATCCAATAAACCGTAAAAATATTAGATATCACGAAGAAAGACAAGAAAATGTGACTTTTAATCAAGAGAAGAAGTAGTCAATATAAATGACTCAAAAACAATCCAGATGGAATAATTAGCAGACAAGGACTGGAAAGTATCTATTTTAAATATGTTTGAAGTAAAACAACAACAAAAAAAAGATGGTAAATCTCAGCAGATAAATAAAACTATAAATAGAATTAAATGGAAATTTTGGAGTGAAAATTTGCAGTATTTGAAGTGAAAAACTCATTGGATAGATTTAACAGCAGATTAGACATGACAGAGGAACAGTCAGTAAATTTATAACAAAAAAAATAGAAATTATCCAATCTAAAACAAAGAGAAAAAAGACTGATATAAAAATAGAGCTTCACTGACCTTCAGGATAGTATTAAGCCATACAACATATGAGTAATCATAGTCTCAGAAGAATAGGATGGAGAAAATTGCAGAGAAAATATTTGAAAAAATTTGAAGAAACCATGGTCAAAATTTTCTCAAATTTCTTGAAAAAACAAAAACAAAAGAACCTACCAGCTTAGATACTTAAAAAGCCCAGCAAACACCAAAGAATAAAGTCACACAAAATATCACATCTAAGTGTATCACAGTCAAACTCCTAAAAATCAAAGCTAGAGAACTGTGAAAGGAAACAGATGGGGGAAAAGACAGGGGAACAAAAATACAAATGATAGCTGAATCCTCATTAGAAATGATGGACACGTGAAAACAATAGAGTATCACCCTCAAAGTCCTGGGAACAAATCTGTGAATCCAGAGTGCTATATTTAATAAAAATATCCTTTAAAAATAAAGATAATTTCAGATAAATGGAAGTTAAGAGATCTATTAACCAATGAATCTATAATATGGAAAATGCTAAGGGAAGTTAAAACTGAAGGAAAGTTGACACCAGATGGAGGCTCAAATATGTGAGAAGAAATGAACACTAGAAATGGCAAATATGTGGATAAGTATGAAATATAGCATTTCTTCTTCCCTTAACTTCCTTAAGAGATATTTGGCTGATTAAAGCAAAAATAATAAGGAATTTTAGGGTTTATAGCTTACTGAGTTACAAAATATATGATTATTTATTATAGCTCAAAGGCTAAGGGGGATGGAATTCTATTATGTTGAAGTTCTTATATTTTATGTGAAGTAGTATAATAAATCTTATTCTGCTCTAATAAATGAATGCTATAGATTATAATCTCTAGATCAGTAACTTAAATAATAATACAAAAGGCTATAGTTAAAAGTCCAAAAGAACAATTAAATTTAAATAATATAAAAAGTTAATAAACAAAAAGAAGGAAGAAATGGAGGAATAGGAATATGGAAAATGGATAGGACAAAAATAAAACAAATGGCAAAATGGTAGCCCTATATCCACCAATGCCAAAATATTAAATTATATGTAAACAGACTAAACACTTCATTAAAAGAGACCGTCATACTCGATAACAAAGTAAGAACGAAATATACATTATCTATAAAAAAATACAGTTTAAATATAAAACCATAGATGGGTTGAAAGTAGATGGGTCAAAACAAAATGAATATCTGAAAAAATTGACTTCAAAGTCTAGAAGGCTTGCTAGAGAAAAGGAGGGCATTACATAATGATAAAATGGGTAATTTACCAGAAGACATAAAAGAGTACATCCTGGGCGATTCCATTTATATGAAATTTTTAAAAGGCAAAAAAAATCTACTACAATGAAATCAAATTGAAGTTTGCTATGGTAAGTTGGTATTGCCTGGAAGGGGAAAAAAAGGTACTTACTCAAGTATTGGAAATATTCTATATTTTGATTGTAAGACTCATCAAATTATATATATAATAACTATGCATTTCACTATAGTTAATATTACCTTGATAAAAACTAAAATAAAAGGTGATCCACTGAAACTTAGTCTGATTACTAGGAATAGTAACAACCTACTATTACAATGAATAAAACTAGTTACTTTTACATAGTACAAAGTAAGTTTCCTTAACACCCTGTTATTTCTGGCTATATTTATTCTATATTTTTAAAAAGTTTTAAAAAAGTCATTGTCACTATTTTTGTGCTAAACTCAAATCAAGATTAGAAGACAGCTGGCTTTGGGGTGCCTGGGTGGCTCAGTCGTTAAGCGTCTGCCTTTGACTCAGGTAATGATCCCAGGGTCCTGGGATCAAGCCCCGCATCGGGCTCCCTGCTCCACGGGAAGCCTGCTTCTCCCTCTCCTACTCCCCCTACTTGTGTTCCCTCTCTCGCTGAGTCTCTGTCAAATAAATAAGTAAAATCTTAAAAAAAAAAAAAAAAGACAGCTGGCTTTTAATTTTCAGTTAATATATTTATATGTAATACATGTATAATATATTTTAATGTTATTTATATTCAGTAAATTTAGTTTTTATTCATTTATTAATCATTTACTGTATAATTAATATATTAATCTGTTTACACATTATATAGATTGTAAATAGATGTATATATAAATAATATATTTTTAAACATCCCACTATCATCAGTATTTTAGTATGACTTTATAGAATTCATTTTCATACTTTTATTTTCAACCTTCTTGCAATTAAAGTGTAAATGTAATTACATATATTTTTAGCTTAGGTTTTATTTTAAGCCATTTTTTCCAATGGCTGAGTAATATAATCATATAATTATATATATATTACATAATTATAGTATAATATATATTGCATCATAGAGTTACTAGAACATATTTAACTATTTTTCTATTTTTGGACACCTTGGTTTCTTCCTTGATTTTATATGACAAATAATACTGAGGTGAATATTGTCATGCATATATTTTAGAATATTTCTTTAGGTTATATTCTCAGACCTGGTGTTAGTAGGACAAAAGATATTTGAGTTGGGATGGGGAGTAGGCAAAGAGGTGTATTGTGGCACATTGACACGTGTTTTTTAATGTCATTAACAATTCATAAGTACACCTCTGTCAGCACTGGAAATTATTGTGAGTTGTTTTTTTTTACTGTGGTATGTGAAAATAATAATTCATTATGTTAGTTTACATTAGAGTTTTAATTATTTAAAAGTTGAATAATTTCCTCTTTTTTTAATAGCTGCATTTTTTAGTGAATCATTTATTCATTCTTTGCTGATTTCTTTATGGGGGAAATACTGATTTTTCTTGTTAACTTTTATATGTGTTTTAATTTAACAAAGCATATCTTCTGGAAGAATATTTTTCCAGTTTCTAGTTGTGACTTCTCATTTTGTAAATTTTGTTTATCTATAGAAGCTCTAAATTTTCTTTGAGGTACACTTTATCACTTTTAAGTTAGAATAGACATCTCCCTTCCAGAATGTTGATTAACATTTGATTACATCTTTTTACTTTCAGTATCTAACATTTCTTCCATGTAGAATTTGTTTTGATATATGATAGCATATAAAATTACTTCCCTCAAATTGCTACCCAGCCATTCCACTACATATAGAATAATCCTTTCTTCCTTTATTGATCTGAAAATCTCTCCCAATCATACACGAAAGTCTTCATTTTAATGTCCTCATTGATGGGGCATTTGTTTCCATAGACAGATCTAGTTATCTATTCTACTGTTAGTACAGAAGTCTGCTTTCAAAACTTTAAATCTGCTGTTCCTGATAGATGAAGGTAAAGTTTAGGAAGTTAGGAGCTTCATCCTTAAAACTCTAATTTTCTTTATACCTCAATTATTTCAGTATTACATCTAGAGTCTCCCAAGGAATTAAAAGTAGCCCCCTGGCTTCCAATTTCCAAATGGTCTGTTTGGTAATTATTTATTAAAGGAAATGACCTTCTATCCCTCCTCCCTTTGTATTCATTTCTCAACTGGACACATCCCTAGTTACTGTTTGAAGCTCAAAGCATAACTGCCTAAAAGCACTCTGACCCATCAAAGGGTTCATTGTCCCTTTTAGACTTAGACAATCTTAGTCATCCATTTTTGACTCAAGAGTTTAACCTTTAAATGGAGGAACATTTTTTTTTAACCTAAGCAACTTAAATCTGAAAACATCCTTAAAAAGACATCTTTAAAAAAACTGCTCCCTGCTAATTCCTAATTCCTCAGATCTTATCTTCAATGTCATTTGCTCAGGAGATAACTGGTACACATGTTATATGGTCTTTTAGCACAGTGCTCCTTTCCTTCAGAGCATCCATCACAGTCTAGAATGTTGTCTTTTCTGTTTCATGACTTAATATCTACTTACTGTATTATTAAACACTAATAATAACCAATATTGGTGTTTACTCTGAATGTGCATAAAATGTGCAGGAAACTTTTTTATGGATCTTCTCACTTAATTCTTAGAGCAACCCTCTCATGCAGGTACTAAAATTATTCCTAGTTAGGTACTATTTTTATTCTTATTTTTCAGGTGAGCAAACCGAGCCACAGAGAGATTAATGGACATCCCTTGAGGTCACATTGCTAGTATGGCTGACCAGGCTTTGAATCCAGGTGGCCTGATTCTACGCACTGCATTCTTCACCTCTAGACCAGTGCTGTCCAGCAGAATATTCTGTGATGAGAGAAATCTTCTTCATATGTTGTCTAATATGATAGCCACTAGCCACATGTAGCTATTGAGCAATTAAAATGTGGCCAGGGTGACTGAGAAACTGAAGTTTTGATTTTATTTAATTTTAATTAAATAGCCACATGTGGCTACTGACTACCATATTGGACAGCATAGCTCTAGACAATAAGGTGCTAGGTAATAATTTCCAGAAACAGGTTTATCTGTCTTGCTTATTATTACACTCCTGGTACTAGCATAATACCCGCCACAATGTATTTATTGACTAGAATGAGTAATTCATAGGATAGTAGGACAGGGAGATAAGAAGTAAAAATGGTGCTCTCTAATTGTGGAAAATGCTCACCTCCAATGCAGTATCTGTAGCCTGTCTTGCATCCATTTTATTTTTTTAAAATAACACAAAATAAACATAATAAAATGTGTATTTGGGATAAATTTGGTAAAGTAGCACATATTTTTATAACTCATATTTAATAAGAAGGGAAAAGGGAAATAGCATCAAACAGTAACTTCTGAGAATCAGCACTTACCTGACAAAAAATGAATTTAATTCTAAAATACACTTGCCGGAATACATTTCTATCATGAGGCAAAAAATCCTACTATTTGTTTATAAGGCAGTAAATGACAATCATACTCATGCTCTTCACCCCAGAAAACACTCTCATGTTTTTCTATTACTGAATGCATTTTTTTCATTGGAAATATCTGTGTGAGCCATATTTGTGTGTTTTTCATCCTATCGCCTCCTATATATTTTTGCTGTCACTTCTCAGAACAATAATCTTAGATTAAGAGTGTACATGGGGTGCCTGGCTGGCTCAGTTGGTGGATCATGTGACTCTTGATCTCAGGGTTGTGCGTTCAAGCTGCATTTTGGGTGTAGAGGTTACTTATAAAATATTAAAAAAAAAAGTGTAAAGGGACTTTAATTGGTAATTAAATGTCAGAAAATATTTCCCTGTTGGTCGTTAATGCTGAAGTTTCTAGATAAGTACTGCTATGTGTTCTCATATTAAATGTATATTAAAGCAATACTGCATATACATTAGTCACTTTTAGTAGTAGTAGTAGTAACTTTCAAATTTGCTAATGCATTTTCAGAAAACGCATTAAATGTTCACCCAAAAAGGTGTGCTTGATTGACAAAAATTACACTGATTGAAAGAGACAGAAATTTTGGTTTGAAATAGATAATAGTATCTCAAAGCTTAAAGCATTTTATATTTCTTTGTCCTGTTATGTCAAGCCACTCGAGTAAGAATTTGTGCTAAGTGAATCTGAATGAAATTGCTCTATTGAAAAAAAAATTAATGGAATTGTGCACTTACAAAAAGAGAGTTAGAGATATCTGGCTGTGCTATGTTGGAAAAAATCTGAATCTTTGCTTTCCTGTGTTGTTGTTATTAAGCCTTCAGTTTGTTTACTTAGTTTTAGTGTTGATTCAAAAATTATGACTATGAAATACAGTGACCACTAAATCAACATTTGTAGGAACAATAATCAAGTAGAATGCTTTCGGCTTTGCCAGTATGTATGAACTCTACATACAGTCTACATTATCTGTATTTTTGTTCTCATTGAAGTAAAAGACACATGCTCTATTTTCCTACAGGAATAAGAAGAAAAATCTTTATAATGATTTTTCTCCAACTGTAGGAATAAAATAAACAACAGATCTTAAATTTTTCAACCCAGTGTAACTGACCACAACAAACCAAAAAATATGCCCATTTTTTCCATATTGATTTTCACTTTGGAAAATGTAATATATTTACTTTGTCGATAAGTCTTACAGACCTCATAAAAGGACCAGATAAAAATCAATAAAATAATATTGTCTTCCCTCATGAAAGAAGAAACATGAAGTTTGTGTTGTAGTTTTTTTGTTTTTTTTTTAAAGATGTGTACAGTTAGATACTTGAGGGCAATTTAAGTGGGTTCTTTCTGTTCTGGTGACATAAATAACTGATCAATCTGGTTTCTGATCATGCACTTCCTTCTCCCTGAATATGCTTTGAGGATGCACAGGGCAGTTAGCCTTGGCACTAATAAAGCTGAGTGGCCCTCCTCCCACCTCTGTTTCAACAATAGGAAAAAAAAAATGCTTCCCATTGGCCTAGGTTAAGCACATTAATATGAATGAGTCCTGGGTACAGTTGGCCAAGTGTTCCCTACTTGAATTTAATAGGCTTTACCTTGCACTGGCAGAGAGTACACTCGGTGCCATGTTTGATCCAAGAGGACCCAGTGAAGCGAACCACGTTCATCTCATCCAGGCAAGTTTTGGTGATGTCATTACGAATGGTGTCGGCCTGGCAAGGGTCAGTGACACAGCGCCGGCAGCACTCATTCTCTGGGAGGACACTGAATTCACATTCCACTTCTGGGCAAGGCAGAGGCCAACAGTCAACTTCCCCTTGCTGTAAGGAAAGCAGATGCACCAGGGCCGGGAGAAAGGAAGGGAGGGCTTAGAGGGAGGCACAGTGGAGGGAGCACAGTGTTTACTGAATACTCAGTTTATTTGATGGATATTTATACTCACACCTTCAAAGCCATGAATCTTGCAGGGAATCTACAAAAGTCCTATCAGCATGCTGAGGTCTATACTGCAGCTGGATTTTAAGAGCATTCAAGGATTAAACAAGAACAATGAACAAAAGCAAAACCCTTTCCCTTAAAACAATCAAATTTGCATGCTCTTATCTTTTCCCTGACAGAGAAGAATTATTTACTATGGAAGAAGGTTTTACTTGAATTTTTGCATATTAGGTGTTTTTTTCATTCTTTTGATTATTTCCCCCCCAACTCATTTATTCCCTTCTGTATAAAGAAATTGTGTCCATTTACAAGAAAATCAACTGAAATATGAAGGGAATTTGGCAGGTTTTCTTTGTTCATTTATATGTTTCTCAGGTTAGGGATTTTGGAGGGAAAAAAAAACAACTAGGAACTGATTTCAGGCTTCTTTATTCCACATGGGAAAATTGTATGAATTGGAGCTTTTTAAAATTTAGCTCCCACCTGTCTCCTATTTTCTTCATAATTCTGAATCTCACGGTCTTGGAGATGAAAGCAGCCTTCAGGCACAGAAACTGACCTTGTTCTTTCAATTGATTTTTTGGTTTAAAGTATAAAAAGGAAGCAACAAAAAAGCATTGCCTTAAAAATATCCTCACACAAATAGAAAGGAAACTAGCCAGGACTTTAAAAGTAGCATTTGGGAAACTTTCTTCTATAAAGACACATAGACCAATTTTCCTTTTCATTCACACTCCTCGAAAGAATCAAGAAGCTTGGTCAAATGAGAAAAGATTGGTGTTTTCCTGATCAAGTCTTTATTTTCTTTTTTCCTATTGTTTCCACTAGAAGTTTTGTAAATATATACATTCAACTATAATATTCTAATAAGTATTTATTGCAAATCCATATCATGTGTAAAACAGGGTGCCCACTAGATAGCATTGATGGTAAAAATATTTGGAAGGAGAAAAAGGTGTTGTTTTGTTTTTGTTTCTGTTTTTTTAAGTCTGAGCATGACCGATAGAAATGGATTAACAAAAGTTCTACTTGGACAAAAAAATTACATTTTTCACAAATGCTGTTCTGCTTATAATGGTCTGTGAGTAAACCTAAGCTGAATGGAACTGGGGATGCTAGGAGAGTCTTTTCTTCTTCCGAGCTCTGTAAAGACATGCATGACATGCTGTCCAACATTTACTCCGAATGTGCCTTCACGGGTCCTGACCGCATGCCCGCCATCTTGTCATCCTAACCGGGCTCACTTTTTGAAACCACCAGTGCCATGGCCAGGTAGGTGCTGAGAACTGGCAGATTTGGGAGGGCAAGGCTGTCTCCCTCCTTAGATTCTGGGCCGGAACTTCCCCCGCACTTCCTGTAGCTAAACTTACCAAACAGCGACACTGCTGGCAGTTCTGGACCCAGGTGTCACCACTACTGTATAAGGTTTCCCCATTTTGATGGAGGCACTGACTGCTAAGCCTTGGGTCACATTCAGGGCAGCAAAAAAGATCAACCGTTGGATTCTCGCAGTCACAGACCATCCGACGACACATTACGAATCCATTCTGTATGAGAAAGAAGAAAGCAGTTACCAAAAGCCTCCCTTTCTCTATATACTACATCAGTGTAATGGCTTTAGAGTTACATTTTGTAGCTAACACACAGAAATTACCCAAGCTGGAAAACTTCCAATTTCCTTTCCAAACACTGCTTGACCAGCAAATTTTCAGAAATGACCGGTATGAAATAACCACTACACAACCTTATGTATATATGAATGTGGGTAATGTACATGTAAATATACACACACTTGTTTATTAGTATAGTAATTAGAATACTACCTAAATTTTGTTTTGTGTGAGGGCATGTGTATTTATATTTAATAGTCAACAAGCTGGGGAGGGTATGTGCTATGGTGAGCACTGTGAATTGTGTAAGACTTTTGAATCACAGACCTGTACCTCTGAAACAAATAATACATTATATGTTAAAAAAAAAGAAGAAGAAGAAGAAGATAGCAGGAAGGGAAAGATGAAGGG
>NW_027397106.1:9497664-9565614 GCF_003265705.2 Callorhinus ursinus | reverse complement strand
TGAGGGTTCTAGAGGGGAGGGGGGTGGGGGGATAGGTTAGCCTGGTGATGGGTATTAAAGAGGGCACGTACTGCATGGAGTATTGGGTGTTATACGCAAACAATGAATCATGGAACACTACATCAGAAACTAATGATGTAATGTATGGTGATTAACATAACATAAAAAAATAGTCAACAAGCTTTACCTATTGTTAAGTTTATGGAATATATTAGACCTTAAATTTGTATACAAACTGTTTTCAATTTCTTTCATAATAATTGAGCCCTTCATACAGAGTGTTATTTATCTAACTATAATTTAAGTCTCTGTCATCGACTGGGTAAATAAAGTGGAACATTCCTTTAAAACTGAAACACAGTCTAAATAGATCGTTTTCACTTGTAGGCCAAAGTATGTCCATTCTGGCTTCGTTTATGCATTCATTCAAATATGATATTGTTACTATGGAAGCACTAGCATAGTTAGCAGCAAAGTTTTATCAACATGTGCAGATAAACACATTGTGGCATTTCCATAGGATGGAATACTATTCCACAATAAGAAGGAATGGGTTACCGACATATGTAATTAATATAAATGAATGCTGAAAACATAATGCTGAGAGAAAGAAGCCAGACCCCCCCCAAAAAAGTATGTACTATATGTACTACTGACTGTAGAAGGCTCTAGAAAATACAAATCTAACCTACAGTGACCCAAATCAGTGTTTTCCTTCAGGCTGACGGTATGGGACTACCTAAGAAAGGACAGAGACAACATTACAAGCAGATGAAAATGTCCTTTTATGCTAACTGTGATAGTGATTAAGTCGATGCATGCATGCCATTTGTCTAAGCTCATCAAGCTGTACATTTAAAACATATGCAAATTACATCTCAATAAAAATGATTAAAGTGTTTTATTTATACCAACCTGACATGAACACACAGAGCACCGGTCATTTTCCAACACCCAAATCTGACCATTGTGCTTAATTTTTCCGTCATGGATGCAGTCCCCTGTGCAGTTTTTTCCATGAGGACATCGGCAATCATATCCACCATCCAAGTTAAAGCAAATGGTATCATTGGCACAGCTATGCCTCCCGGTCCCACACTCATCGATATCTATAGCCAAGAAAAGGCAGCCGGCAATGTGCTTAGGATATGCTTGGTTTCAAACAACTGCAATCAGGCAAGTTGTCTCCTAACACAAAGCATTCAACTGTAAATTAATTTTCATCTTACTGGTGTGCATTTCCTATTAAATGCTGACTAAAGCAATGTTAATGATCTAGGGATTTCACAGGAAAACATTATCATGCTTGACCTCAAACACCAGATAACCTTGGTTAGATTCTCAACTTTTATATCTCTGTAAATACCATTAGGCTTTATGGAACACTTATATTTTTTGAAAGTAAGAAGAGAACTCAATCTATGAAACAAAAAGCAGTGGCAGTTGAAATCCTAAAAGTGCCTACGAGTTTTTATTGGGAAAATCATCCTCAAATGTTAAAATGGTGCTTACCCCAAATCCTTTCTTAGTGGGAGATGAAATGGCATGGGGCCTCCGAGGCATTTTATTCAGCTTCAAGCATCCACCTGTAACCCCTATGTAAGCTCCTCCCAGGGTTTCGCCCAGGTGAGGGCATTCTTCCCATAGTCAGGCATTTTCGTACTGTCCTCACACACTGCCCCCCACCACCACAGAGGGCGACTGACCACCAGCAATTACCATCTCGCTCACAAATCATCTCCCACTTCTTAACTTTTCCATTTCAGACGATCGTTTTGGCTCCTGCCTGACTCAACTGTCAAGGACCCATTCCTCACCTGACCTCACCTAGTTCATGGCAATCAGAACCTACAGCATTTTCATACAGATGAAAAGCAAACATATCTTGACCCACAGATCAGGTCCATAAGAAGAGATGTGATTCATTTTGTTTAGCCCCATAATTTAAAGGTCACAAGCCCAAATACATTTCAGGGATATTGTATGAGTGGCAGTAAGCAGTTATCTCCTACTTCATCTGTTTCCTCCGAGTAAAGGTCAAGAAAGAAAGAATTAAATCACAGCAGAAGAAGTGGGTTAGAGAGAAGATGGAATGGATAGCTTTTCACCAGGGGAACTGTATGCTGATTTTCTTAGAAAATTTTATTTTATTTTATTTTTTTAAGAGTTTATTTATTTATTTGACAGAGTGAGGGCGAGAGCAGGAACACAAGCGGGGGTGGGGGGAGAGGGAGAAGCAGGCTTCTGGCGGAGCAGGGAGCCCGACGTGGGGCTCGATCCCAGGACCCTGGGACCATGACCTGAGCTGAAGGCAGACGCTTAACGACTGAGCTACCCAGGTGCCCCATGATTTTCTTAGAAAATTTTAAAATAGACTTTAGTAGATATGTATCTTACATGGTTTGGTTTCAACATTATAGAAGACGTGGCCTAATCAAGGTTATATTTTAGCCATATTTAAATTCTTAAATATTAAGTTCTGTCATATATGCATTCATCAAAATAAGCTATATGATATATTTCTCTCTATTTGCCTTGATTTTGATCAATTACACCTCAACAAAACCAATGAATTGACACGATGGCTGAAAAGATTTTTGTTATAACTATAGTGAACACATTATTATAGCCTGATTTGTCAAGGATAATACAGTTTATAATTATAGAGTATGATCAAAAGCAGAACTGTTAGCGAGCATGAGGATATATTTCACATTTTTAAACATTGATATATATATAAATTATATATAAATAACAATTATATATAAATAGATATATATATTTTTTTCAGATCAGAGAAATTTGGCTGATGCTATTTAGAGAAAGAGGAGCAAGAAATGAAATTTTATAAAATTTTATAAAATAGCTCTATATGTAATCTATTCAGAATAATAAGGTATATTGATGACTTGATCTTCATTTCCTATTAAATATTATTATAATTAGGAACTATACTAAACAGGAAAAACATTAACCATAGTTATTTGGTCTCTTTGACCACAAACTGTACAAGTATTTCTTACTACATAACCCTTTAAATATCCACTATACAAATATTATTCCATTAATGGCAATGACTGGATTTTTATAATCATTTCATTTTGCTTGACATTTAAAATAAAAGCTCTGCTGTCAGGTAATGCATTTTTTTTCTTAAAGGCAGAGACAATCCTTGGATTTGCTGTAGAAGACAAAGAAGAGGTGTCCAGCCACAAAAGGAACATGTGCTCTGAAATGAAGTACGTTTACAATAAAGAATTAGAGTAATAAGTTACTTACAACAATGGTTGATATGTACTTGTCATACCTGGAGAAATGTGTAGGCAGAAAATCATTATGAACCAATGATTACCTTCTGCTATATGATGGGATTTGAATTAATTTGAATTCATCCCCCTCCCCCCGCCTGCTGCTTGTTATCTACACTGGTTTCCCAATGCAGAGACTATTCTCAATTGAATGGTAGTACAGAGTTTTGGAATTCATTGTTACATATAGTTTCATTATAATGTAAAATTCCTAAATTAAATATACACAAGGAGTGTATATTCTGCTTTGAAAAACCTACTATGATATATAAAAATTCCAACTTTAAAAATACTGACAACTCCTTTAGTGAGTTATTGAAGAAATAATGTTGCTAAATCCAATGGCCAAGTCTCATTTCAGATCTAACTTATCTAGCTGTAGCATTTATGCAGTTCATTCTCCCTCCCTAATAAATTTTCTTTACTTGCTTCCTATCACATTGGTAGCTCTTTCTGGATTTTTCTCCTGCCCACATACACATCTAGTGGCAATTAAACTATGAATAAGATTTGGCCAAGCTAGAGGAGGTAAAGAGTGGTCTAGGCAGAGATATGGGTATACTTGAAAGGCCAAAGTTTAGAGTCAGCAAGATGTGTTAGAAGGAATGAGTTGAATGTCCAAGAGGAACAGAGTAGTTAGACAGTGAGCTGAAGAGGTACTCAGGGCCCAAGTAAAGGTCATGTTAAGAAATCTGAACTTCACCTAGGGGCGCCTGGGTGGCATAGTCAGTTAAACATTTGACTCTTCGTTTCGGCTCAGGTCACAATCTCATGGGTCATGATCTCATGGGTCATGAGATTGAGCCTAGCATTGGGCTCCACACTCAGTGTGGAGTCTGCTTGAGTTTCTCTCTCCCTCTCCCTCTCCCTCTGCTCCTCCCCTGCATATTCTCTCTCTCTCTCAAATAAATAAATCATAAAAAAAAAAGAAATTTGTACTTGATGATAAAGACAATAAAATGTCATTTTAGGGAATTGCAAAAAAAATCATAATCAGATTTTTTTTTTTTTAGAAAGATTCCTTTTGCTTCATTTTGGAAAAGGGATTTGAGTGGATTAGAATTCATAGCCAGGAGATCAGTTAATAGGCTATTTCCGTAGTCCAGGCAAGCAATGGTCATATAATAAAAGCAAAAACTTACATAGTGGTTGGTATGTGCCCAATTCTAAGTGCTTTCATATGATTCATTTAATCCTCACAACTGGAGGGTACAGTTATTCTCCCCATTTTATAGATCAGGAAGTTGCAGCATAGAAACGTTGCATAACTTTCCCAAGGTCTAGCAAGGTACAAAGCGTCCAGGCGAGAATCCAAGCAGTCAGACTTAAAGTCTGTGCTCTTAAGCACAGGGCTGTACTGACCGTTAGCAGTGGAGAGACGCACAGAAAGAAATGACGGGGAGAGAATCTTCCCAAATAGAAAAAACAAAGGTAAAGCAGCTTAGTGATTTGTTAGCTTCAAAGATTAGGGAGAGGAAGTGGTCCTGAATGATGTTTAGATTTCTGGCTTGGAAAATTTGGCTGATGCTATTTAGAGAAAGAAGAGCATGATTTTGCTGTGGAGTGAAAGTGGGTGGCAGGATGAGGAAAGGCATGAGTTAGTTTAGGACATGTTGAATTACACTTTCCTCTGGGCTTCCAAGTAGAGCTGTCCAGTAAATAGTTGGATATATGGGTCTGGAGTTGAGAATATAGAACTGGACCCAAATATGGATTTGGTGAAGCTATATTTTCATCATTTCCTTTCTCAAAAATAGTCCTTTAGAGTCAAGTTCAAACTTCTTAGAAAGGCATTTAAAGCTACCTCTTTTGTTTATCTCTCTTTCCCTTTCTTAACTTGCCAATAATCACATTATACTCAAAGTCCTAATACAAATGCTTGACACAAGCCTTTCTTGTTCCCAAACAGGAAATCATTTCTTCTTTTTTTCCCTAACAGCTCTAAATTTATATTTTTCTCAAGTATTTGTTATTTTCAGCCTTGTAGCTTTCTCCTCTATTAAGAAAGTCACTACACTCTCTCTTGTGTGACAGTTGTGGTACATCTCTCTTCCACCCACTGAGAGCAGTGGCCCCACCTCCTTCATGTTTCTATGCAGCAGATGCCTGGCAAATCCCGTAAGGTACTTGGAACTACTTGTTGAGGTGAATTGGATTCACTTCATTTTGGTCCTTTTTCTTGATTTAGGTTAAGAATTTACAATATTTGGCTTGTAAAGATGCTATCCTATAAACATTATTTTTTTGGTCTTACAAGTCCAAAAACCTCACCAAGCTTAAAAATAATCCAGAAATTAAAGCAATGGCACAGGGAGGGGGAAGTGGGCATGTAAATAAAATATCCTTGTGTGAAAAAAATACTAGGCTTTATTCTCAGAGAGAGACATATTTTCAGGCATAGTAGAAATGATGACATGGAAAAGGAAAATGGTACTCAGGTACATTATCTGGGAATTAAATATCTATACCTCTGAGATAAATGAATGAGCAAAACAGCATATAATTTGTATGAATGCAGCTTATAAACACTCATGTTGTAGATTATTCAACTGCAGCCTGAAAAGTAGTGAAACAGTGCACAGTTATTTATTCATGTCTCCAAATATATTTATACATGTCTTCAGAGTAATTGTGAACCTACTGCTGTGACCTTGTCCACTTTGAAATGCCTTTTTTTTAGCAACAGAAAAATGGCACCTGCTCAGATATAATCATACTCTTAAAACTATCCTTCTAAATACTAATATTATAATTCTACAAATCACTGAAATTATAGCAAATGGATAGGTGTTTAGAAGAAGCATTTTAGTATTTTTTTTATAATACTGTTTGTTTTTTTTAAGGAATCCTTCAGAGCACATTGTCTTCTGAAAAAGTCATAGGTTTTTCTCATAATCATTACAAATTCTATGGAAGATAACAGTAGAGTCATCTTTCCAGAGTTGTATTGAAAAAAAAAAAACAAACAAGATTTCCCGCTGTTTCTGTGTTTAAAGAATTTCCTTGAAAAGTCTGTTTTGCATAAGCATCTCATACAATCCTTTAGTACCCCATCTTCATCTTTATCATGTGTTATTTTAATGCCTAGTTTAATTTTCCTTGTTACTTTCTGAACACTCATGAGTGCACTAATTATGTTTTTTCATTCTGTCCTGATCACTACTTTATATATTTAGTTCTAACACAGGACTATATCTACTATATAACTTACTACATATCTACTTCTAACAGAGGTTATGTTCCTAATGTACTTCTGATTAAATATTATGTATCTATGTATCTATCTCAATTTTTATCCATCTCAATCTTTTCCAGTGGACAAATCAATACATTATCTACAATGTGACAAGCACTGTCCTAGACACTGGTAGTTGACAGTAAAGCACAAAAAAATCTGTGACTCTTCAAGCTTACATTCTATAGAAGATAATAAGCAAGTAAACACATAATATATGCAATCATTTCAGGAGAACTTATAATTTCTATGAAGAAAAGTAAAGCAAGGTAAATGAAGAGTATCAGAGAAGGATGCTGTTTTAAGTCGGGAGTACAGGAGAAGCCATTTTGGAGGAAATCTGAATTATAGGAAAGAAAAATGCAAAGATCTGGAGAAAGACATTCCAAACAAAAAGAAGAGCATATGAGAAGGGAACCAGTTTGGCATATTTGTAAAATGGCAAGAAAGCCAAGTACCCCATATCATGTAGACCCTTGTAAGCCATTGTTGGGGTTTGGATTTTACTCTGAAGAGAGATGGAAAGGCTCCAGGCACTGGAACAAAATTGGAGCATGCTCTTACTACTTCTGATTTTAAGAAATCATCCTGAGTGCTATAGAAAAAAAAAGACTCTAAGGGAGTCAAGGGTGGAAGTAGGGAGACCAGTTTGGAGAAAGCGACACTAGTCCAGACAGAAGATAATGATGGCTTAGACCAACATGGTAACAATAGACATGGTGAGAAATGGTTAAGACTGGGAATATATTTTGAAACCAAAATTTATGAGACTTGTTGATATATTGGCTATGAGTACAAAGAAAAGAAAGAAACAGTGACTCCAAAATGTTGGTCTGCACAACTATGTTTTGGGGCCTGTAGGAATTACAGAGTAGATCAAGAGTTGTATTTTAGTCATTAAGTCTGAGTCGTCTTTAGGAAATCCAAGTTAGACACCCAGTAGGCAACGAGATATATGCATCTACAACTAGGGAAAAGGTCTGAAATAGCAATACATAAATAGCATTTTAAACTATGGAACTGGTTGATTTAGTTTGAGAATGGATAGAGAAGATTGCCAACTGCCCTCTGGTGCTTGAACATGTAGTCCTCTGGAGAGGGAAAGAAGAGGCCTATAGGGTAAGAGAAAGACAGGAGAGAGTGTAGTCCCCAAAGCCAAGTGAAGAAAGTTGTTCTGAGAGGAAGACAAGATCGACTAGCTCAAATGCCTGAGTTGTCAAGCAAAGAGACAGTAACTGAGTGGTGGATTTGGCAAGATGGAAATTGTTAGTAATCTTGAAAGGAAAGCATTCAGTGGGGCAGTGGGACTAAAGTGTTGTTGGAAGCAAGAGAATGGAGATAACAAATATAAAAAACTCTTTCAAAGAGTTCTGTTCTACAAGGGAGCAGAAAAATGGGGGAAATGTTTGAACAATCAGGTGATATCAAGGGAAGTTACTTTTTTTTTTTTTACTTTTTGCTTATTTTTATTTTATTTTTTTAAAGATGGGTGCTACTCCAGGCTGTTTGTATGCTGATGAGAATGATGCAGCAGACAAAGAGTATTTATCATATGGAAGAGAAAGTGGAAAGTGCAAAGGGAAAGACCTCAAGCAGGTGAGAGGGGGTGAGTTGTAAGGTACCATGGAGTGTTTAATTTTTGATGGGAGAAATGAAACTTGATTCAGTGAAACAGGAGGGAAGGGAAAGCAGCAGTTACAGATATAAATCACAGTAAATCTACTATAGCTCTTGGGGCAATAGTATAGCCTCTGTTTCCTTGGTTAAATAAACCACAGGGCCATCAACAGAGTGAAGAGGAAGGAAGTGGTACCTAAGACTGGAGGAGATTAGAGAAGGTATGAAATGGCTGGATTGGAGAGTTGCAGGGGAAAGTAACTAAGGGAATATAATTGTAATGCTGGGCAAAGCGGATGGCCCTTGCAGGAGGAAGCCTATAAGCTAGTCCCCAGTGAGCCTCACCATTTACTCTTCATGCCCTTGAACGTGGGCTGGCTAGACCTACCGACTCACTTCTAACAAACAGAATGCAAGGAACAGATGAAATGGCACATCTGCAATTAAGTTATAAAAAGACCATGAGCACTGACTCTGCTTGGATTTCTTACTCTCGGGGAAGCCAGCTCCCATGTCTTGAGGCAGCCCTGGGAAGTGGTTCCTGTGTTAAGGAAACCAGGCCTGCCAAGAGCCACATGAGCCATCTTGGAAGCAGAGTCTCCCCGAGCCCCTCCCCCTACTCCCACCCCAGACAAGTCTACAAGATGAAACCACATGCCTGACCAACAACTTGACTGCAACCTCATGAGAAACTGTGAACCCAGAGGCCTCCAGCTAAACTGTGCACAGATTCCTCACCCACAGAAACTGTCAGATAATTTTTGTTGTTTTTAGCTGCTAAGTTTTGGGAGTAATTTGTTATGCATCAATAGATAACTAAGACAGCCCTCTTGAGATTTGCAGTCATAAACTTCAAAGATAGCGAGTACCACTGCAAATGTAAAGTGAGATAGTCAGCAGAGATATGTGTTTTTTCTCTTCACATTCTGATGCACAGAAAGGGTGTGCAAGGGTACCGGGCAAAACGAAACACAGGTTTCCCCTGGGGAAGCGGAATGGATCGCGAAGGGGAAGGATGAAATTAAGATGCATTTTCAGTTTTAATCTATGTATTTGTGTGTGACTTGAATTATTGATAATCAGCTTATATTCATTCTTTGTGTGTATAACTTAAAGTAAAAGACAATCTTAACAAAAAGGTAGCAGTTTTAAACAAACAAAAAAAGTAGACTTCTTCCCCATGAAAAAAGTAGTTTATCATGGAAGTGCAAAATCACACTGATTTGCCTCTTGATGTGCAATCCATGGTTCCTGGCATTCTCTACAGGGCCGGAAGGATTCACTCCGGGACGTTCAGGAAGGCAAGGCAAAGCCCTCAGACCACAGTTAAGTGGTTATTTGCAGATGCCAGGTTTTACCTCCTGGTAAGGCAACAGCATTCCCCTTCCCATGCAAAAAAATCTAGATGAACCCTCTGCTTAAGGCCCAGAGCTCTGCAGCTGCCAGCAAAGTGCAAAGTGCACTGGAAACATCCATCACCCAAGTCTGCTTCACTTTTCTCTGTGTGAAAACACTTTGAGGTCCAAGAATAAAAGACAGCTTATCATTTAGGTGTCAAGTACTATTAAGTTAGATTCTCCAAGGCTTTCACTGCTGTGTCATTTTAGTCACATTATTCTCTCAGGTTGTTAATCTATGAAGGTGTAAATACAAATGGAGAAAATTATAACTTCTTGAGGTTTGCTCTGTGTTCCGTTCCTGTGCCAAACTTCTGATGGCAAATCCTTTCAGTCTGGGTGGTTTCCCTGGCAATTATTCATGAAGCTTTGTATAGCCTGCCTGCTTTCTAAAAACCATGCCCTTTAACAGGGGCTACAGAGGGGCAGAGTTGTTTGTCAATCCACTGAAAATAATTCAAAATTAATGGTAAGTAATTAAATATGACCTGATTAAATTTTCCACTCCTATGAGATTGAAATCTCCTCCGAAGCCAACATTCTGTATCTAACATTCAACATGCACTAAACAGCTCTTACTTTGCCAGCCAAGTGATACATTAAGAAGAGCCCAGAGTAGCACGTACTGTGAATATTATCCTTGGCCATATCATTATCATATTTCCTCTCCCTCTATTTTCCTTCTATCTTGCTTGCCTCACCTAGTTTTTCTAGCTCTTTTCGGGTCAGCTTTTTGCCTGCTGCCATTCAAAACTCTTATCTGATACTGTGGGTTTTTTCATCCTAAAAACACCCTTCCACAGTTGCAAATATCCATAGAGAACTGGTTTAGTGTCAAAAATTTTAAACATCTAAAGATCAATTAATTATCATAATTAGCAAGCAAAGCTTAGACCATAACATGTTCCCAATCATCCTTGTATAAAAAGCAAAAATCACCAATAACTTAAACATTAGATCAATGTCTACTACTTACACCTTACTGCATATTCTTCAAGTTCAAAAGGTGTTCTTAAACTCTAGTTCTTCTCTTTGTACTGACCTTCACAGGATTCTCCACTTGGTGAAAACATCCCATTGTCATGGTAGCCATCTCTGCACTCACAGTGGTACCATCCGGGCAGGTTAATGCAGTTAGCACGACTGTCACACTGAACAAAGCCATCAGAACACTCGTCAATGTCTGTTTGGCAAAGAAAACAAAAACGGGATGTTATGTAATTGCTGCTTTTCTCTGCCCCAAACGGAAAATATTCTGCTAGACAGCTACTAGATGTTTTAGTGCCAGCAAATCCTTAAAACTGAGGAAAGAGAAACTCAAGAATGTCTACTTGGTTGTTGAAAGCTATACAGAAAGAAGGTAGTGGTATTAGTAACAGGAGAGACAGCTAGATGGCTTCTCTGTTGCAGAAGTCATCCAAAATGGATAAAATGAAGAGAAACAATCTATGAGAGTCATTAGTGCTGCTCACCATGTATTTCTCGTTCTTCTTCTGGACACAAGCTAGGATTGCCATGTGAATGCATGAAGCCAATTAGGAAGTGGCATGTGTCACTTTAAGATGCAGCCTGTGATTCACATGTACCCTTCCCCATCACAATGACTGGCAGTCTCCAGGGGCTCTAAAGATCAGCCTGGGTCCCTGAGTGAGGGTGATGTAGGGCATATTCCTCCCCTAGTCGGGATGGACATGGAGTATGAGCAAGAAATCAAGCTTTTTGCTTTAAACCATTGTGATTTTAGGATCTTTTGCTACTATAAACATAACCTACCCACCCTGACTAAAATCTCATTCATATCCAGTAGCAATAACAACATGCTTTATACTTTCGAGAATATATACCATTGATGTCACTTTTTAATGGGTTTCACATATATTACCTCATTCAACCCTCAAAAAAAAAATCTTGCCAGGGAGATAGCGTATTGAACATATGAAAGAAAAATGAGGCAAAAGGAAATTATAGAATTTAACCAAGGTCACCTGACTTTCAGGTGTGTGTTCCTTCATACAAGCAGACACAGGCTGAAATCGGAAAACTGTCTAAACAAAGAGAGCTAGGTATCTTCAGTCTCACATTTCTTCCAATGGTTTATTACTACTCCCAAATAGTGTGAGCCCTTTATTCTCCTTTTTGGGTCAAATGGCACGCTGCCATTTAAAAATCTTATCTGATGCTATGGGTTTACTCATTCAGTCTGTTAATGATGAGAACGTCCAGCACCAATCCAAGTCTCTTCCTTTGCTCATAGAGGAAAAAATAATTACTGGAGTTGCCTTACAGAGTGCCCCCTTCTTCTGGGTGCTCTGATTGACTCAGACTCTCGTAAATGATAAGATGGTAGCACATCATCATAGCTGCCAAAAGTATCCACATGAACCCTACTTCCATCTTGACAGCCCTATGCCGTGACTGAAGATTCCATTCACCAACACTGGATAGCCCTTTCTTATACGCTTCCTATACCTCATCGAAGTCCCTGCTGCAGTGACCAGGCATGACGGTGTCCTTCATGTTGAAGGGAAGGCCTGCTGCTTTTTAGAGTCTTCCCTCAGCTGAAGACAGTCCACTTCAGCTCCACAGAATCTACTTCCTTCCTACTTCAGTCTCATTTAACTCCAAATTCTTGGAAGTATATATTCCTTTCATTTTCTTTTTTAAATTTCTCATTTTCTCTATTCAATTTTGAAAGACAACTTTTTTGAATAAATCAATAAATAGTATTTTTTTAAAGAGAAATAAGCCATCACTCATTTACTTCTTGACAAGCCCAGAGTCCCTTCACTAAAACAAGGCACAAACCATTCTCTTAGATTAGGTAATAGGCCAATATATGTGTGTGTGTGTGTGTGTGTGTGTGTGTGTGTGTATTTGGTAATTATATATATAATATCATTGCAAAATTTTAACATCATTTCTGAACTAAGAATGCTTTTGCCTCTGTAATTCCTCTTCAGAAGGGTTAGTTCCTAATGTCAGTAATTCCTATTGTCAAAATAATTGTTAGTGGTCAAATCAGCTAACCACTGACTTCTTGACAAATAGCAGATGTGGATTGCTTCCATTTACGGAGGCCTCCTAGCCTTTATGAAACAGCCTATTTGTATTTCGGGTGCCTCCCTAACTGATGAATCTCCAATTATAAATGGGGCTAAAATGCTACGCTCATTTCAGCTTAATACAGTCTTTTCTTCTAACCCAAATGATGCAGAAAATTGATTAAGTCATTTCTTAAGTGCATGGACAAAAGAAAACAGGTTGGGATTTCAGCTTCAGAAGTGAGTTTATTGGAAGAAAGTCCATGAGGGGGATGTTGTAGAGTATCTCGTTTTAGAAGAATCTGGTCATTAGTGTTGGTGGTTTGCAAGTAACTTTTAATGGAACAGATCCTTCTCCACTGAAACAACTTTCACATGTATATTTAGCCTTTAATTTAGTCCTTTTTTATTGCCTGAACACAGTTGTGGGGTTAGCTTGGATCTCATGACATCGATATATATTTCAATTTTTACTTCTCATTTACTTTCTCTCCTCACTCTTCCCAATTGCTAGACCCACTCCCTACTGCCTTGTGCTCACTCCTCTCTCCTACATTACAGCACCCTTCCCTGAGCTACAAACATGCTCATTAAAGTTTAATAAGAATGCTATGCGTTATATTACTTCATGTTCTAAAGACTGGGGATACAAACATATGCTGCACAAAATGTATTTTCCTTTTTTTAAAAAATGTACTTTCATTTCCTGTTTGTGTTATTATTTATTACTACTAAGTAGTATTTTAGAGGATGAATATACAAATATATGCACTACTCATTAATTTGCCATTCAGTTTTTATTGAATGCCTATTATGCGCCAAGTACTAAGCACTGGGGAAACAAGGAAGCACAAAGTAGAAATAACTTCTGCCCTCACTGAGATTAATATACATCTAAATTGTGCTTTAAGAGAATTAAACTTATAAAAATCTGAATTTACAATCATATGGGACAGTGATTCCCAACAAGTCATATGTCTGCCACCAGTGGCATGTTATTTAGGTGATAAAACAGGATTTTAATGGCTATGTATTTATATTTCTGAATTTTTTCCATTTATAGCAAGTGATACTAATAGTACTGTGGTGAAATTATATTTAAATTTAAAAAGTGAGAGATATTACAGAAACAATATTAAGTAAATATTGGTATAAACATTATACGAATATAACAAAAATGATGAAGCTGGTATATAAATGGCTAAAGTTTTGAAAACAAAATACAGTATGGAGCAATTACTCACATTTCAGAAGGATTTGCTGAGTAATTCTTCATGTAGTGAAATACCTTAATTCCTTTAAAATATGACTCAATTTATAAAATACTTAGGATGTCTATGTCATGCTTCAAATTATATACTTGCTATTATTTAGGATAGTGAAGAAAAACTAGCCAGATAATATGTAGTACTTCATTTTACTCTTTCATGCTCCTGCTAATATTGATTTGTGTATGCAAACTTTGCTGCTTTGGTGAAAGTCAGCAGAAAATGAGTGTCCTTGAATCACCAAAGTATGCACTTCCCACCAGAAGGCATGTTTGTTTGGCTCATGGTTCTAATTAAAGCCAAAGCTAAAACAAATAGCTTCATCTGTAAGCTCTTTGATGGTATGTATGTTCTTATTCAGTAAATATTTAGTAAGTGAAGAATGGAGATCTGATCCACAATTTAAGAAGTAAGTATATTTTGGGGCGCCTGGGTGGCTCAGTCGGTTAAGCGGCTGCTTTCAGCTTGGGTCATGATCCCAGGGTTCTGGGATCGAGCCCCGCATTGGGCTCCCTGCTCCGCGGGGAGTCTGCTTCTCCCTCTGCCTGCCACTTCCCCTGCTTGTGCTCTCTCTCTCTGTCAAATAAAAACTTTAAAAAAAAAAGTAAGTTTATTTTATCTATACACAAATTAGAGTATTACTGAGTTTTCATATAAATGACACACATTGTGCTGTGCATTTTCAAATATGCATATATTGTGATTCATATAGAAAACAGTAAAGACAAAATTTCAAAGAATTAATTTCTTGGGTATTTTCTTTTGGTCAGCTAAAACCCAAACTTTGCATTATCTAATTGAGTTAGATACACAGGGAACAGCAGACCTAGGAGAGAAAAATATTATTTCATTCCAAATGAGAACTACCAGGTTTGAACAAATTACCTTCCGAAATGAATAAAAGTATTCAAAAAGATTAGTACAGAATGTATAAGCTCATATGATTTAGTCTTGATTATAAGGACCTTAATTCTATACTCTGTAGGTACATTATATAGAAAACTAAAAATACATTTTATGAAAACCTATGATTTCATTACATATTCTTAGAAAGGAACTAGTTCCCAGTTCCCTAGGGACAATTAAAACTTCCTCAGTAGCAACATTTGGAAAGGTCAGCTAGTGATATTAAAATGCTGTCCCAGAGCACAGAGAATCCAAACTCCAAATAATATTTAGCCATCCAACAGCAGTCATGAACAATGGTCATACTCCAGGGACCAAAATCGACTTAGATAATAAAAGTGGAAGGCACTGTTGAGGATAGATTTTCTAGAATAGAAAGCACATATGTTTTGAGGTGAATCATTAAAAACAAACCAATGAGCAGAAAAATATATGAAAAAAAAAGCTCACACATGTCAGTGTCTTTTCTTTGTCTCCCTCAGGTATGACAACAAAGGAATGGATGCCTTCTAGAATGTCACACGGACCACTGCTTTCAACTGAAAATGGCTGTTGCCATCAGCATTTAAAGGGTCACTTCAGACAATGGTAAATTGTTTCCTTGTAAAATTAAATATAGTTACAGAATGAGACACCTGAGTGATAAGCAACTTTATTCTCATACACAGTAAAAGTTATTTCTATCATACCAACATAACTAAGAATAAAAATGTGCAAATGTCTAGAATCACCCATGCCTAAAATAGACCCTGCTCATTAGTTTAACCTGCTCTCTTTTAAGCTAAGAGGAAACTGATTAGTTGCTGCTCTATATACAGATGAAAATCCAGTTCTTTAAAATGAGCACATTGTTTTTAATGGCAAAGTCAAATAATGAGAGTTCTGTCTTTCATCCTCTTTATCATTAATAAAATACCTAACATCATTTCTCATAAAAAATAGTACTTGGACTATTTATATCACTGTCCTGTGCACTGGCAGTTAAATTATATTGATAAACAGCAGGCAATTAAACATCCTGAAAACAATTAGATCAACTCTTGATTACCCACATGTGGATTATTTGTTTTCTAGATTATCTGCAGCATTTTTTTTTTAATCACAAGGTCATTTCCCTCCATCTCTTGTTGAGCTTCTGGGGAGTCTGCTTTTAACATTTAGTTGAGTGTTCAAGGTATGCAAACTCATTTAAGCATTATGTTGTTTTTAATAACTACGCCAGATCAGGATATAAAATACTGTCCAAACTTTCATAAGATTGATTTTTTCATATTCATTTTTTTGAAAATAAAACAGCACAACATATGTAAATAAACTTGGAAAACCATAAAATCCTCTTCACAAGTTGGGTAATAAGGTTGCAGATTTAGTGAAAATTATTTTCATTACTTTATAGCTCATGATCAGGAAGTTAATGACTGCTCTCAAAAATGCATAATACAAATACAAATACAAAACACTTAACAATATCATCATATCATTTAGTCCTCACTACAGCCATGTGAGATATTCTTACTCCTATGTCACAAAGAAGCCATGAGAACAAATACATTGCCCAAGCTCACACAACAGACCTGAACCCTCTCAACTGCCACATTCAGTGCTCTCTTTCCCACATTAGGCTGCTTCTCAAGACCAACACTTGCAGAAACAGCTTCCGCTTTGAGATATCACAGTGTATATCTTAATGTGAGTGAATTCCAGCTCTTTGGCTTGTTAGATATGTAACTTTGAATATTTTGCCAAATCTCTCTGAGTTTTCTGGTTTTGAACGAGAAATAATTCTCTCTGTTACTAGTTTGCTGTTTCCTACCATTAACTATACAAGGCCTCATGGGAGTGGTACCTGGCTTATACAGGCTATTAATATGTATAAATTCCACCTGCACCTCTGAAATAAGCCTTAATAGTTTACAAAGCATGCTCACTTATGTCATTTGATTACTTGGAAAGGAGCAGAGGAAAATACAGTTTTACAAGTAGGGTTTAGATCAGAGAACGTCTTTTCTTCTGTGGGCAATCAGGAACCACTGAAGAGTCTTTATCTGTAGAGTGATGTGATTGATCTAAGCCATACTTTGGGAGGAACAGGGTAGCATGTCTATGTTGGACAGATGGGACTGGGCAAAACTAAGGGCAGTCTCATATCCTTATGAGGATGTATATCATGATCTAGGAGAAAAGGTAATAAAGACTTGAGGGAAAAAACAGTGGAAATAGGGATAAGGAAGCATATTTTTCTCAAATGCTTATCTTCAGTCAGTGTACAAAGCCCTCTCATGTTCCCTGTGTTGGTGTAAGACTGGCCAATTTCAGGGGCACCTGGGTGGCTCAGTTGGTTAAGCGACTGCCTTCGGCTCAGGTCATGATCCTGGAGTCCCGGGATCGAGTCCCACATCGGGCTCCCTGCTCAGCGGGGAGTCTGCTTCTCCCTCTGACCCTCTTCCCTCTCGTGCTCTCTATCTCTCATTCTCTCTCTCTCAAATAAATAAATAAAATATTTAAAAAAAAAAAGACTGGCCAATTTCACACTACATATGTCCGGGGACATACCATACAGAGAAAGATCAAGACAACCTAATTTTTCTTGTGGTTCCTGGGGTCTTAGTGTTTCTTTTTTTTCCTTCCATCTTCACCTATGCTGCTCCTACTACTTAGAAGGTTCCTCTCTCTTTCTCATTGCCTTATCCAGTTAGTTAATGATTTTTCACCTGTCTCTGTCTCATATTAAAATTAATTTCCTTTGGGAAAACCTTCCTTGACTCCAAAGGCTATGTTAGATCTCCTAGCGCTCATTGTTTTTTGTGCTTTCTCCTATGTGTTCCTTGTGTTTTGCCTTAATAGCAACTATCATAAGGTTTCTTTAGGGGTCGGGTGTGGTGCCTAAATTTGTGAATTTACTCTGACTTAATTAGAATAACTTCAATTCTTCCTCTCTTCCCCCTGCTTTTCAAAAGTATCTTGATTCTTTGAGCTTTTCATCTATCACTTTGTGAATTTCTCACCAAAAAATAAACAAAACAAAAAATGGGGGAGGGGAAAGTCTGAATTGATTCTATGGATTGATCTGACATCTTTACATTTTTGAATCTTTTAATGCAGATGCATGATATATTTCCTCTTTATCTAATAATTTTTATAGTCTATAGTTTTCTGAAAGGATGTCTTATGCATATTTCCCAGGATTTATTCCTAAATATATGTTTTTGCCTCCCTTTCTAAAAAAACAATTTTATTTTTTCCAATTTTATGGAGATATAATGGACGAATAGAATTGTAAGATATTTAAAGTGTACAACGTGATGATTATATAAACAAAGGCAAAAGGAAAAACACCACCAGCAGAAAAGAAAATTCAGTAAGTTTTTGTCTTTCCTTGGAAAATAGAATATAGGTGAAGTGGTATAGTCAGAGCAAAGGAAGACACAGCCTAGAATATATATGTAGTAATGGGGTGCTACAGGTGATGAGACTCCCTGAAGAATTCCAAAGAGACGTGAAATACCATGTTAAGCTAATGTGAGACATGGAGTTGAAAGTAGCTGGTTTAATTAAAAGTCTACTGATGAATAATCAACCCATCCACCTCCTCCCACTTGAGCAGACTGCTGAGAAAAAGCAATCACCCTTAAAGCCAGAATGAATGGTTCTTCTGTAAAGGAAATAGATAAAATATCTGGAAGAAACTGGGCAGCTAATATAGGAGTTATCATCCTTCGGAACAAAGTCCCTTCACTTCAGCATTTAGAGATCTCAAATTATAAAAACAAAACAGAACAAAATTGGTTCTCTTTTAGCGCACTTATTATAAGTCTACCAGTCAACAAACTTAAACTTCATATCAAAGCTCATAATCAGTTTTTCTGTTTATTCACTCTTAAACATTAATGTGAATTCAAGGGACAATAAATACTTAAGAAAAGCATATAACATTTACTTGGTTATTAGAAAAATCAAGATATACCATCAGAAAAACTGACCCTGAAGGAAACAGAAATAATTTATAGGACAGAACTTAAAACATTTCTTATTGATATCTTCAAGTAGATTTGAGAGAATATTTCATCCATAAAAAAAGGACACTGTACTATAAAAAAAAAGGAATATTCAGAAAATAAGGAAGAGTTCTTGGAAATTAAAAATACGATAGCTGAAAAAATTTAAAATGTAATATAAGGCTTGGAAGATCAAGTAGAAGTAGTCTCTTGAAAAGTATAACATATAGAAAATAGATGAAAAATATGATAGAAAAAAAGCAAAGAGCTCTAACCTAAAAGGTCCAGCTTCTGATTAAAGACAAAATTCATACCAAGAAAATAGAAAAGTCAATGGGAGAAAAATATCTTTAGAAACAACCATAAGAACTCTTCACTATAGAGTCCTCAGATTAAAAGGCCCCAAACCAAAGTCTCCAGTTAATGAATAGTGACCTGATAGCCAATACTTAGTGATGGCTTACTATGTAGCAGACACTGTTCCTTGCAATTTACCTATATATTTCACTTAGTGCTGACAGCTGTCCCATGGAAGTAGGAAATATTATGTTCCCCATTTTAAAGAGGAATAAATGTAGGCAAGTAATTTCTAAGAGAATTTAAGTAATTTTCTCCAAGACTACTGAAAAATAAAACTGGAATTTGAACCAGACACCCTAGATACAGAGATCAAACCCTTACTCCATATACAACACTGCCTCACAAATGAACAAAACAAAGACTCACATCTAAATACACACTGTAAAATTTCACAATAAGTATAAAATACAAATCTTAATATCTTCCAGAGGGAAATAATAGGTTACATATAAAGGGATGAGAAGTAGTCTAGCATCATTTTACTCATGTGTAGCAGTGCATGCTATAACAGAGTGAAATAATTATTCTGACCCTAGAAGTCTGTACTTAGCATAATTGTCAAATATCTATGAAAGCAGAATAAAGACATTTTAGGACATACAATTCCTTAGAAAATTTATGTCTATGTAGTATTTTTTTTAAAAAAGTATTTTATAAAGGTTTAAATCAAGGCAGAGAAAGACCTACCAGTAGTTTATCCCCCCTCTCCTTGAAATACTATTTTGCAAAGACATACCACTTTTAGTTCTCTTTTTACCTCACTGGCGTCTATATCTTGGGCTTCTTTGCAGATCTTATCTTCTCAATCTCCAAAAGTGTGAGTTACCCAGGGATCTATTCTCTGATCTTTTCTTTTCTCATACCCAACCACCATCAATACACTAAAAACTACCTGTAGTGGGTTGAATAATGGTCCCCCCAAATTCATGTTCACTTGGAACTCAGAATTTGACCTTATTTGGAAATAGAGTCTCTGCAAATATAATTAGGTAAGGATCCTGATATAAAATCATCTTGGACTTAGGGTGGGCCCTGTATCCAATGATTGGTGTCCTTTTCAGAAGAGAAGACACAGAAAAACACACATACAAAAAATCAATATGAAGATGGAGGCAGAAATTGCAGTTATATAGTCACAAGCTAAAAAAATCTCTGGAGCTACCAGAAGCTGGAAGAGGCAAGAAAGATTCTTATAGTCTTCAGAAGGATCATGGCCCTGATAACAACTTGATTTTGGACTTGGAGCCTCCAGAACTATAAGGTAACAAATTCCTGTTATTTTAAGCCACCTGGTTTGTGGTACTTTTGTACAGCAGCCCTAGGAAAATAATACATTACCTCATTCACACTTTCTCCCAGATCATTCTCTTCTCTCCCAAACCCATTTGTTTTCTCACGCAATTATTCAATTTCTCACTCAATGTTTCCACTTGGATACCAAACTGCTCCTTCTGAAGTCTTCCTCACCACATCAAATGGCAACACCATCCCATTACTCAGGCAAAAAACTTTAGATTTATTCTTAATTTCTCTCTTTCTCTTACTCCTCTTACCAAAGCTATCCAAAAATCCTACAGGCAATGTCTTCAAAATATATCCAGAATCTAATCACCACTTCTAGCCACCTTCATGCTTGCCATTCCAGTCCATGTCACCATCATTTCTCACTTGAATTAATATAACAGCCTAATGAATATCCCTCATTCTATTTTTCCCTCCTACAGTCCATTCTGAATTCATAGCATCCAGATGATCCTATTAAAATATATGTCAGATTGTGTCATACCTCCGCTCTGATCCTATCTCCCATTCAGGGAGGATTTTAGAAGGGAAGTATATTGGGAAAAACTGTAGGGGATATATGCTGTTACAAACCATTTTTCATTTCTAAGGCTGGGGACTACATTTCCCAGAAGCCCTTTCTCTGTATGGTTCTGTGTTTAACAAGGAGAAAAACTCCTGAGATTTGCCAGAGAGAAGTGAGGAAGAAGCCATTATTTGGGGGGAGTCATAGCAATCAGTGTCAGTGGTTCCTATGAGCTCTGGGCTCTTCACCAGTTCTAGTGTGTCATTCTGAAGTAATAATGAGTGTTTCTCAAATCCTCAGGCTGCAGCCTTGTAGATCTTCACTCCCCAAGACCCTCTCACACCTGTGTAAATCTTAATTCCGAGATAAAACTCCCTATTCCCATAATACTTGTAGTTGCTCCCTCTTCCTGATTGAATGCAGACTGATACAGAAGTCTATATGCCAGAAGATATGGTGGGGAGTTTATTTTAAATAATGAATTTATGATAAAGTATAAAAGAAAAATTACTGTCAATTAGAAACTTCAGGAAAAAAAACAAAACAAAATGCTTTAAAGATAAGAATTACTATACATATGCTACTTGTCTCTCTAGTAAATAATATTTGCATGGTCACTAAGGATTTTCAAATTTTAGACCTAATCAATTAGTGAGAGCATGGGATACTTCATTGTGGTTGCTGAATAGAACTTATCAGTCTTGATAATGTGAAAAAGACAGGAGGTGGGAGAAAGGAGAAGACAGGCTGGGAGATGGAGGTAAAGAGTAGAAGCAATATCTTTATTTTCCATAATGGAGAATCAAGAAATGCTATCTAGAGCAGATAAAACAAAAAATGAAGGTGAAAATATATATTGCTGAAGGCAGAAAAGGTAACCTGCATGAGAATGAGGGGCAGATGGAAGAGTGGTGGTATAGGGAGGCAAATCTTTATCTTTCATAGCAAGAAGGTTATTGATAATTTCTAAAATTGACTAATTAAAGCATGCTATGAACATACTAGAAGAATCAGAAGTGGTCCCTCCTAGCCTCTTGCATCAACTGGACTTTCACAAGAGAATTACACTTGCCCTAAGTCATCCTGTGTAGGCCATAAATTAATTGCTCTCCTGTATCTCTGGTATGGTACCAGTCATGTACCACCTTTGGGAAATAGAAGAAAATAGTCTTCGAGTCATTTTATGGTTCTGCAGTTCAGAGAAGGAACTTCTTTTAAGAAAGGCTTCTAGAAAGTAAGTCAGGAAACTACTGTTTTTCATTCTAAGTTCTATGTTGTTTGAGATTTTGAACCACGTGTCTATTTTCTTTCATATATATAAAAAATACACATTCAGAATATTCAGAAGCTTCATTGTAGAATGTTGAGTGTAAGAGAATAGCAATTCTGCTGGTAGTGATGTTTAGATGGAGTGAAAAATGAGACAGGAGCTCTGGAAAAAGGTACCAGGGCTGGAGACACAATGGGAGCATAATCAGAACTGATTGCACAAGAGGCTACAAAAATCAGAACTGGCTGGATGATACTACGAAAGTTGAGATTAGAGAGAGACAAGAAAGAACCAAGGGCAGTCCTTGGGGGAAAATGAGGGAGGTAGAAAAGAAAGAGGGACTACAGGAGGAATTGCTAGCAGTGAGGTGGGAAGATCACAAGTCTAATAGAAACCAAGGGAAAAGGTGTCAGGGGAGAAGAAAGGGCTGTCAACAATGCTAAGGAGCACTGCCAATGGCTTCTTGATGTATATTTAAGAATAAATACTTCTGGTTTAACATAGCATTGAAACTCCCTCTGATGTATGAGCAACAAGTTGAACGAAGCATTTAACAAAAAGAAACTCTGAAAACTCCTTTATTAAAGCTTAAACATCTTTGCAGCTTCTATCCCTTTTACAAGGTAGCTAAAGTGTATGATGTGAGACTTGAAATACTTGAACATACTCATTCATTCAACAAGTACATATCAAATGTCTATCATATAAAACACAGATGGTAGATATTATGGGGATATACTCAAGAGATCATAGTCTAATTAAAAAGATATAGCATTAGCATAAACAACTCAAATACAAGGTAGATATCATGAGGCCTAAAAGAATAATACAGTTGAAGAAATATGTGAATTCAGGAAAGAGACATTACTTCACTCTGAAACTCTGATCAGTGAAGAGTAGGCCACCGGAGTAAAACATGGCTGAGCAGAAACTTCCTGATTTATTCCTGCAAATAGTAGCAAATTACTTAAAACATTTATTCATTTATTACACTGTAATCAAGTACCTACTTTTAAAATAGGAATGCTTTTTTCATATATTAGATGACATTATAGTTAGGCTCCCATGATAATAGGAATGTGAATCATCTGCTAGTTCTACAATAATAAGTAGACTGCTCTTAATCAGGGTAAAAAACAGGAAAGTCTCAATTCCTATGCTTCCCTGAGCCACTTTCTAATAGCAAGGATTAGATTGCCTACTTGATCTACCTCAAGATTATTTCCAGAAGGAGAAGAAAGATGATTTTTCTCAAACTATCCAATAGGAATAAGAGGGCTAGAGAGTCTTTGTGTAATAATTTACTGCATGTGTTCTAATTTTTAATACAGTGCTAAGAAAGGCTTTCTGCATTTTGATGAGCTCACTAACTGGCTATTCAGGAAAATGAGCTTTGACTGGCATGCCAGGAATAGTAAGATGACAGTCAAAATAGGTATTCTGTATTTATTTGCAAACTAACAAACTTATATCACAAGAAATACTGCTTTGAGCCAAATGAGGTCACTGATGCCAATAATCAAAGAAATGGAATACTACAGTTTTCCATATATCTGAATAATAAATCCTCAGATATAGCTCTGAGTGGGTCCTAACCATGAAATATACTGAAAGATGGCTTCTATTGGCTTTGAGCAAGTGTCAGGTCTCTGACAGACTATCTACTGGCAGACCATTTTCTTATAACCACTGCTTCCATCTCTGCTGAGCCTCCCACCACCTTGACACAGGTTTCTCAGCCGGTGACAAAATATCACATCTCTCCCACATGGATAACTGAAGGGAAAAAAAATACCAAAAAGAAAGTGATTGAGCAAACCAATAACTCTTTCCAGTTACAACGAAATGGAACAGACTATGGGTTTCTTAAAGATAGGTTTATTCTCTTATGGTGCTCTACAACCTCGGCCACGTAGACTGATGGCAACTGTTTGTTCCTGGCAATACGAGGTCGCTTCATCAAACCTGTTCCTGACTAATTATATTTTTTTGTTCACTTTAACAACATATTTCTCCAGGACCATTCCGATCAGTTACACAATCCAATGTTATCATGAAGGCAACACCAAATGCTGGCGTTGCAAAGAGTTTCTGGTCCTGAGTGTCTGATCTTATGGACTCAGACTAATTCTGTACTTGGGTACTGTATTTTATAAAGAAAAAAATCCTTTAGTTCACATTTTTATGATTATCTTAGGGAGTAGGAGAGGAAAAGTAGCTGATAGTTGTTTGGCTACTAAGTGCCAAGGATTTTATCTATCTTTTGTATCCAGTTTCCATCACATCACTACTTAAACACCCCCCCCAACACACACATACAGATTCTAAAAATTTATCTAATGATAAGAGAACTGATATGAATAAACTCCAAAGAAATATAATCTCTATATGAACACAGCTGCCACGAGCTACTTGCAGTTTTCCATGGCACACATGTTGCCCAGGAATCCATCCCCCTGCTGCTCAGAGGCAGGCTCCAATGTTGTAAAGAGTCAGGGTAAGAAGTCTGTCCTTCTGGTAGCTTCAGTGCATTCGTCAGCAACACGAAACATTTGGAAGTCTAGCTTTATCTGTACTATTTTGGTATTGCACTGCTAGAGCAAAGAAACTGATCTAATGTACAGTATGAGGGAGTGATTCAATAAATTATGGCACATGCATAAAATGGAATGCTATACAGCTTATTAAACATTTTTGAAAATCAGGAATGACGTGAGAAAACACTTATGACAAATGTCACATACAAAAGGCAGGATCAAGGTGAAGAATAAAATATTATTGCAGTATGTAAACATGGATTTCATTCATGAATATGATAGCAGTTATCTCCAATTGGTAATATGACAAGTTATTTTTATTTTGTATATTTCTTCATTTTATAAATCTTCTGAAATTAAACTCCATTGTTTTTATGATTTATAAATTGTTACTCAATAGACACGGAGTTTATAGATAAAAGCAGAATGGATTAGAATAGCTCATATGCATCCTTCATGTTATTTAATGTCTCAAGAAGATGACCAAGGCCATCCAGTCTCATCTTCTGCAGATGGTGTGCTCTGAGACTCATACTGACCTTCCCCCTTCCTTGCACAGGAACTGGACTCTCTTGCCTTCATTCTTTTGCCTACAAAGCTCCTTCTTTCTGGAATACATATTCCCTTACTTTGACTCAAAACCATATTTGCAAGGCTCTTCCCAAGTCTTACTTATCCAGGATGCCCTTCCAAATTGTCTGGGTTCTAGTCATCCCACTGCACTTGCTGTTGAAACTTCCACAGTCAGCTGAGTGTCTGTTAGTCTCCCTTCTACCTTCTGCACAGCTTTGTTGAGATATAATTGACATATAGCATTGTGTACGTTTAAGATAACCACTTGTTGATTTGATACACTTATATATTGCAAAATGATTACCATCATAGCATTAGCTAACCATTGCTCCATCACTTCATATAACTACCATTTCTTTTTTTGTGGTGAGAGCATTTAAGATTTACGTTCTTAGCAACTTTCAGATATATAATATAGTATTGTTAACTACAGTCACAATGCTGCACATAGATGCCCAGAACTTATTCATCTTATAACTGGAAGTGTGTGCCTTTTGACCAACATCTTCCTATTTCCCCTACCCTTAGCCGCTGGTAACCACCATTCTACTCCCTGTTTCTAGGAGTTCAACTTTTTGAGATTGCACATCTAAGTGAGATCAAACACTATTTGTCTTTCTCTGTCTGACTTATTTCACTTAGCACTGTGTCCTCAAGGTCCATCCATGTTGTTGCAAATGGCAGGATTTCCTTCTTTCTAGGGACGAATAACATTCCACTCTATGTATGTACCACAACTTCTTTATCGATTCGTCCATTGAGGGACACTTAGGTTGTTTCCAAATGTGAGCCCTCGGAGGGCCTGAATATTACATTATTCATCTTTGAATCCCTCTGTTTGTAGGTCACAGTCTGGTGTACAGTAGGCCTCAGAAAATATTTGTTGACCTCTGATGAATTCATCCTCAACAGATAGGACTGTGTAATGAGTGGGAAGCATCTGAATTCAGATATGAGTGTTTCAAAACAATGGAAAGAGCATTAATGAAATAAACTTATTTAAGCCATTGTTTTTCTTCAAAGGAAATTGTTCCGTAGTGGGCTTAGGAACGTAAGTGTTGGTCTTTTAAAGTTAGGCCCACAGTGACCAGCGCAAAGCAAGAAGGATCTTTGGACTTAGAGAACATCAGAGGGGCAGACCTAAAAGATTAAGCTACACATTTTTTTTTTTTGGCTATTTAACGAATATGGCATATACTGATAGCTGCCATTTTATTAACCAATTAACCAATATTTTCTTTCAGAGTTATGCTAACAATAACTACTTCAAAACTTAAATTTGGGACTTGAAAGCTAACTTGTAAATATTAAATTCATCCCACTCTTTAACTAGAACTATTTCAAATATAATCCATAAAAATAGCTGTAACACACAACTATAAAATTAAGCACTCTATACATCTAATTTCCTATAGCAAATGATTAAAAAACAGAAAAACCTTTGTTAAATCGCCTTTATTTATGCCTTAATGGCATGTTCTCCCTAAACTATGGAGACAGCTTCTATAATTCTTTACCCTCTAATATCTCCTGTGCCTACAGAACAAAAAAAATTCCTCAATGAGGACAGTGAAATTTATTAGATAGGCAGGGAAAATTAATTGATGAATTCTATCTCATTTGCTGTAAATTTCTCTACCCACAGTTAATTTCTTGTTATTTTGAAAAAAAGTCATAGAACCCACTAATAAGATATATTCTTAGAAAGAATAAAAATAGTTATAAAATGTTATTTTTGTCAGAGATTGCTAACAGTTCACAGAAACCTATTTCCTCTTCTTGTTTGGCACACACCTAGAACACCTGAGTTTCAGCCAATGACATATGAGCAGCCAACGCTTTAGGAAGCAGGACTGCTGGGCTTGCCTTCTTTCTTCCCCTTCTGCTGGCTGGATGCAGGTAACAAGGTCCCATGGAGTGGAGAAAGGGGGGTAGGGGAGGCAAAAGAGAGAAGGAGTTTGATTCCCTAAACTTCCTGCCAATCAGAAACCCTTACTTTGACAGTTATGGGAAAAATAAACTACTGTGATTAGGCCATAATGCGTTTTGGCTCAATTTGTTATTGCTGTTAATATTCCCCTAATTCAATACTATACCCCATATAAACTACCTGAAATCTAGATCTTTCAAGTTCACAGGCATGGGAAATCTATGTGTCGTTTGCCCTGCTTTCTTACTTCTTCTCCCCTGAATATGGATGTTATTTTTTTAGAAGCATATGTAAAATACATAAGACATGTATGTCCACATTTATATTAATTAATTTATTCATTCATTATATCAGTTTGGCTGAGAACCTGTTTTTTAGTAGACCCTGGAGATCATACGAATAGAGAGAATACAGGACCAGACTTTTAGTAGCTCATAATGTAGCAAGCAAGAAAGACTGGTGTAGCAGGATTACAACCTGATATATTTTTTTAAAAGATTTTATTTATTCATTTGAGAGAGAGGGCGAGAGAGAGAGAGAGTACAAGCAGGGGGAGAGACAGGTAGAGGGAGAAGCAGACTCCCCATTGAACTGGGAGCCCGACACAGAGCTCGATCCGAGGACCTGGAGATCACAACCTGAGCGGAAAGCAGACACTTAACCATCTGAGCCACCCAGGCGCCCCTAACCTGACGTATTAGTATATGTGCTCCCTGGTTCCTTTCCTTTCCATTTCCTCTATGAACAGCCTTCCCCTCTCCTAAGGGTCTTCTCTCCCCACCCCACCCCCAGTACCCATCCCCAGCTCACACAGAGACAACTGAGCTACTCACTTTGTAAATAGCAGCAAAGTCTGAAAAATTCAAAAAGGTAATCCCAGATGGATTGGGTGTTTGGAAAAACAGTAAAGGGTTTGATAAGGAGATGATGCTAGGTGTGGGGAAAGAGCCAGAAGACTGTCTGAAGGTAACAGATAGGACCTGATGCCCAAACTGAAATGGAGAAGCCTACAATGACTGTGTTAAAATCACCAGATAAAAAAGAAGCAAATGAAAGCAAAAGCTTTGATAACTCATAAGACAAAGCACTCCCCTGGAACATTATCTCTTAGAATCCCTTCAAAGAAAGTGAAGTTATCCTGAACACACAAACTGGAGGGGCTCAGGAAAACACAGGTCACACATGTAAGCATCTCTACCTATAATGTGAGGAGACTGATCCCAGAAAATGACTGCTCTGTTTGCTAATAACCAGGGATTCACAGTGCAGAGCTTTGGGATATTACTTTTAATACTATGTATGTGGTGAAGTCTGAAATGCAAAGTTATTCAATTTTTTAAAAATTACCTTTTATCACTTAACTAGGTTAACTAAGTATTTTGCTCACTACATGTAGTTTGATAACATTTTCAGATACAGAAAATGTAAAATTTTCCAAAAGATTAATTTTATCAAAGGGGTAGATTGGTAATTTTGGTTTGCTTTCCCACATGTCTCTTCATTCTTCAACATTATGAAGTAGATGAATAATATCCATTATAGCCTGTCCTCTTAATTTTTTAAAAAGATTTATTTATTTATTTTAGAGAAGTGGGGGAGGGGCAGAGGGAGATGGAGAGAGAGCATCTCCAACAGACTCCACACTGAGTGCAGAGCCCGAAGAGGGGCTCAATCCCATGACCCTGAGATCATGACCTGAGCCCAAATCAAGAGTTGGACACTCAATCGACTGTGCCATCCAGGCGCTCCCTACCCTTTTTAAAGATGATCCTGAAATTAAAGTCCTATATTCACCCTCTAGAAGGGTTTCTCAAAAGCCTGTACATATTTTCTTTAAAATAATTATTTTCTCTGACTAATTAACCCAAACTTTCTCTCTACTCTGATTGTGTTTCTAGAATCTCACAGAAATCTTCAATTATAGGATCCTTTACAAATGAAGCTAATTATTCTGAAATTTTACATTAATTATTATCTTTTCCTAATTTAAAAAAGAAGACTCCTACCAATAGTTATTATTATTACTACCAGCTCTCTTCATATTATATAGAATTCCCCACAAGGAAGGCATTTACAAAGTGATTTTTGGTACCTGATGTTAAGATGATATGAAAACATGAAAAAAGAACAAAATGAACCAGTTACTTGGGTCTACATTTTGAGGAAACCATTCCCCAATCCCTGCATTAATGATAGTGTTCTTTTTCTCCGTGTCTTAAATTACTGCTGTGACTTTCAGATTTTATTTTGTCATAGGCCAAGGATCCCAAATGTACCATAAAACATGACCTATAGTTTGGGATCTCATTAGAGAGGTTTTATTTGGTCATCTTCTATTATCTACTCTATGTATCTCCCTATTTTGATGGGGCCATGGAGGTTTGGTTAAAGGTGAACATTTCCTGTAAATGAGTCCCTTTACCTTTATCTCCCAGGTTGATTCATGACCTAATATAAACTTTGGCCTTAAGAAGGCAGATTAAATATAAATATTTAAGATTTATTTATTTATTTGGGGGGGAGGGGCAGAGGAAGAGGGAGAGAGAGAGTCCCAAGTAGACTCCACGCTCAGCGGGGAGTCTGACACAGGGTTTGATCCCGTGACCCCAAGATCATGACTGGAGCTGAAACCAAGAGTCCGAAGCTTAACTGATTGCACCACCCGGGCGCCCCCGAAGGGAGATTTCTAAGAAAATACTCTGCTAGTTTTAGATAGTCGTTTGGCTTCATATTCACAGTCAGGTAACCCTATTAAATACACTCAAGAATTTCCACTGCAGTGAACCTACAAAATATTCTTTCTTCTCAAAAGAAAAATTTCCTTTAAAAAAATGAAGCAACCATTAATGTAAGCATAATGCAAGGGATAAAAAATCCAAATATATAGTGATTTACACACTGCGATGCTTAAAATAACTAGCCTATTGGGGCGCCTGGGTGGCTCAGTTGTTAGGCATCTGCCTTTGGTACGGGTTATGGTCCCAGGGTCCTGGGATCGAGCCCCGCACTGGGCTCCCTGCTCCGTGGGAGGCCTGCTTCTCCCTCTCCCACTCCCCCTGCTTGTGTTCCCTCTCTCGCTATGTCTCTCTCTGTCAAGTAAATAGATGGAATCTTTAAAAATAATAATAAAAAAAATAACTAGCCTATTTTAGCAAGTAAATGATAAAATAAGACCATGGAGTGCAATGAATTGGACATTGTAAGAATAAAAGCCGTTAAGTGTTCCAAAGTAATGAGAAAGCTGATTTCCAAACACACATTTTTCTACATACTCACATATTATTCTACACAGACACACACACACACTCAGCTGTTTTCTCCTAAAACCTAAAGCCTGAACATTGTAGTTAATTTATATATGCTATAGCTCCACTTAAATATGATTATTTTGGGGGTGATGGATATGTTCACTATTCTGATTGTGGTGATGATTTCATAGGTGTATAATATATACATAAACTTATCAAATTTTATACTTTAACATGTGCAGTTTATTATATATCAATTCTAACTCAATAAAACTATTAAAATATGTAATAAAAAGTAATATGTGTTCTCAGCTTAATGCACATACAAATAGAAAGTGGTTTTTAATCACTTAGTGGTACATAACTGTCAACAACTAAACAACTTCCAAGTATTTAAGTTAACAAACTGTCCCTAGAAAAGGAGCCAAAATTAGCAACAGAAATTGGGAAGTTGGTTATAGAAACTGGGGGTAAGAGAGGTGGGGGAGTTAGTGTAAAGGGAAACTGTGAGCTTGAGAATTGAAGTATAGAAGCCACAAGAATGGGGGGTTACTTAACAGAAACACAGTATTTTAACCTCACATTAAGAAAGAAGTTTTGCAAGGACATCAGTTCAGGAACACAGGCTGAGAAGGCTCTTTTTAGGAATCGGGAAACCATGTCACCAGGGACGGAGCACTACAATCCTGAATACTGACTGCACTCAGCAGGTCAGTCTCCATGGGGGTACTGGGCAGCCAAGGCAGAACTGGTTGAGGTTCGTGGGAAGGGTTGGTGGGCAGCAAGCTGCTCAACCTTTTTGGAGATCAATAAGCCTATTTGTGGAAAGTAGACTCTTGAAAGGGCTACAAGGTCAGGCCCAGTTTGAAATGGACTCTTTTTTCCCTCTGAGTACTATTGCACTTACTACTGGTTCATCATATGTCTCCTAACATAACCGACTTGCTTTATAGCTATTTTGGTGTGTGCGTTACTAAAACCAACCCTCTATTTGAGGTCATAAGACTACAGTGGAGAGCATTTCTTATGCATCTTTGGTCCCTCATATTACTGACAAAAAAATCGGGTGAAAGAATCAAATTAATGTTAGTAGGCTTTCCTTAAAGCTTATTAGTGCTCTTTCACAGCTGACACCACCATCTACTTCAGAGACTCTCTGCTATGAACAGAATTGGCTGTCTGGTTCACCTAAGCAGAGTGGACATCAGAATCCCAGAATTTAATCACAATAACCTTTTAACCCTTGATAAATCTCGGGCTCGTTTTATGAAAAGTTGCAGAGGCCAGTCTGACAGGAAGCCAAGAAATTCAAGTGCAATCTTTCAATTCAGAGAGCTCCTCGGGCTTGCCTACTATGTGATTCAACTTGACTGCAGCCCATCTTAGCATGGGGACAAATCCAACAGCACATCTGCTGTGGGGTGGATAACATAATATTTATCTTTCATTGCCCACTTCTCGTATTTGATCAGTGGGGGACTGATTGAAGAGAGGATGTCTAGGTACCAGACACTGGGGTTCTGGTGCGGTTAAGCTGTTAAGGCTCACAGGCTTTAGGCCCAAACGTACTCATGGTGCACGCTGCCTTCAGGTCCACTCTGTCAAGCACAGCAGTTAGAAAGTACCAGTCTGCATTATTGATAAGTTACAAAATAAGCTCTTTGGGCTTCTTTGGTCTCCATAATACACAGAAGGGGAAGGGCACAGTCTCTCTAATTTGATGATTCTAATCCAGTGTTGCTAGCAAGATCCAAAGGGGAATAAGGTCTCTGCAATTTCCTTCAGTGTGTTTCCGTCCAATTCAATCAAACGAATGTTATTAGAGTCTAATAAGTTCCATACACCACGTTGGACACTGTGGATTCAGCAACAAATGAGCTAGTCCCCCTTCCAGGAAAGTAGGTGCTTATCCGGAGGGACTGGTCTAAAAGCCTAACCAGGACAGAGGGATGAGCAGAGCTTGCCCTTTGGGGTGGTAGGAGTGTGCAAGACCAAGACATGTGAGAAGCATGTAGGGATGAAACAAACCCCAAACCTGGAAGGCAGAATTACCAGCTCATCAGTTCAAAAGGGGTAGGAAGAAGGGGAGGAGCTAGATATATAATTGAAGCAGAGAAAGTGGGAATCAACCTGGAGAAACTCTTCTACCTAGAGAAACGGACATTGACACTTTGATAGCAAGCTGGTGCTTCCCCAGGGACATGAGGGGATTTGCTAAATGCACTAACCCAGGTGAGATCCAGCTCTTCAGAAGCTGGTTTAGTCAGAACAGACATGTTAACAACTCACGAGAGATACATTTTCAAAGACTATGGTAGAAGGCATGTGCTCTACCAGAAAGGCTGGGCAAAGCAAGTGACTTCTAAACAAATTAGAAAGACAACTTGCGAAAGGAATTCCAGACACAGGGAGCAGCTGATGTATAGACACAAGAGGCTGACAAAGATTAGAGAAGACTGACAGACTCGGTGTGGCAGGTGCATATTTACGTTGAGCGGAAGCAGCAAGAGACAAGGTTGCAGATACCAGTTGGGGCCTGATGGTGATAGGAGTTGTTTCCTGGAGCTGAAATTTTAGATATTATCCTGAAAGCAATGTGGAGACACACAAGCTTTTGAGTAAAGGCTGTTCACTCACGAATGGTCTCTTGAAGTTCTCTCAGCATGCTGATGGCTCCAAGAAGCAGATAACGAGCTTCCACAGACCCTTGCTCATTCTCCCAAATGCCTTCCAACTTTGAACCTGGGTTCCTACTCTCTGCTTCAGGCAGTTTATGGCTTGGCTGTTGCCTCTCTTTGCCTAGCTCCTTTTGGATTACAGATTGTTTACTGAACTCTGACCTGGTACTCCCCCGAGGGGCCACTGCTCCCACTAACTGCCGAAACAGTAGGGTGAAACAAAATCAGAAAGCACCAGTATTCTTTGTCCAGTCCTAGTCTTTGGAGTGCTGTAAATTAAGGGTAAAGACAGGGCAGGAACATGGCCAGATGTGTTTGGAGGTAGAATAGAAGAGAAGGATGGTAGGAAGAAAGCTAAATTAGAGGAAGGAAGACCACTACGGACCACAAATAGAGATGATGATGGCAGCAGAGAGGATCGGTGTCAAGATAATAAAGAAGTAGAATCTACAAGACTCGGTGTCCACTTCATATTGAGGGTAAGAGGGAGAGAATAATGAAAGATCATTTTGATGCTGAACTTTAAGTAGTCTATGAGACATGCCGGCAAAGATGTACTGTTGGCCATTGAAAATACATGTCTAGGGTTTAAGAGATGTCAGAAACAATGTGCAGATTTGGTATTATTTGATATATACTCTTATAAATGAAGCCATGAAAAATGGATGAGCGGATGGCATTGCTATGGAGAGTATAGTATTCAAGATAGGAAATAAGACTGAAAAAGAGAAATCAAAGGAAGAAGAGAACCAAGACAAAGCACCCTCAGCAGTAAGAAGAAGACAGGATTTCAAGAAAGAGAAAATTGTCAATGGTGTCAAATTGGTTAAATTGAATGAAAATGGAAGACAGGCCAATGGAGATAGCAATTCAGATGGGAGCAAGGGGGGCAAAAATTGAAAAAAGCTGAAAAGTGAATGGAAGGTCAATAAAATAAAGACAGCAAGTATATATTTCATGTCAAAGAAGCTGACCAGGAAGGAAAGAAGAGGGGTATGTTGGTATTTTTCGAGGAAAGGAGCAAATATTCAAAGAATATTTTAAGATAATAAAACTTGAGCATAATTACAGACTGAAGAAATGGGATGAATCAAAAAGGAAAACTGATGATGCAAATTCAGATCATTGAACTTGAATACCATTTTTCTATTTTTGGGTACATGAAAAATGATCCATAAAATAATTTTTTTTATTCTTCTCTGATGCTCAAGAAAGAACAAGACTGAAGATAAAAAAAAGTAATGTTAGAAAGAACAGAGAAGTTATAGGTGGACATTTTTTCTTCTTCTGCCTCTGCCACCAGCAAAATCCTGAGTCCTGAACTGAAAGCAGAGAGTCCTGCTTTAAAGGTGGTCTATTATTTAAATATGCATAAATGTACTAATACTAATTCTAGTAAGTCATCATTCATTCGTATTTTGGGGGAAAGGGTGACTCTGCATAACTGAAGAGTGAGTCTAATTAAGTAGACATCATCTATACCATTGAAAGATATATTCCCAAGTAATTACAAGATAAGAAAACCCATTAGTTATTAAAACCATGCCAAACACAACTCAATCTTTCCTTACTGGTTTAGAAGGAACTTACAGTGCCCCAGGGCCATCATTATAAATATTAATTCTCATTGAATATATAGAACTGTCAGTTCTATTGATATTTCTAGTAGAAATGACCTTGTCTAGTTTTAGACTTGCTAAATACAGTGACAGATAGGTTGGAAGGAATAAAAGGTTAATGTCACAGATGGCACAAAATGTAAAGAATTGTCAGTTTGCTTCTGGTCCCAAAAATGTTATGATTATTTCCTGTGGAAAACTTCTTACTGTGGTTATCAGTAACAGTATTTTAATAAATTTGCAGCAGGTCAAGAATAGAGCATATATTGATGTATATCCCTAGGACAACTCTTTTGGGAAAAAAGTAATATATGAGATGACAACACATTTCCATGGTTTAATGAACTACTTCCTAATAGCACACGATGGACCTGTTTTTTCTGTTTTCATGTTCATTCAACTGTATCATTACAGTAATGAAAGGATATGATATTTGACTTACTAATTCCAACAAAAATTATCCCTAATGTTATTATGTTAAAAAATATTCGAGTCAGAAGGCAAATGCTATTAATACATATGAGTGAGGTGTACCTGCTGAAGAAAGTATCAGACAGCATATATATATATATATATAATATATACACACATATATATTTGTAAGGGGGCAGCAAAACAAACTATAATCAGGAAATTCTTTATTGAGGGAAAAGACACAGCAGAGATATTGACTATGGCTTATAATTGCCATTATCAAAGGGAAAGCTAAATGATATCAATATTTTAACAGTCTTCATGGCTGACTGTTTCAGCTTTCAGTATTTATATAGTACTCTCAAAGAGGTGCAGCATTTTATTAGGAAATCATGTGTGTAAGAACACATTGCTTGGTTGGGTATCTACAGTATGCCAGGCACTGGGTATATCTCTGAGGGCATAAAGATGCAGCCTCTATCCTATTAGACTCATACCCTAATAAAGTAAACATACATACATATATGAAGTACATATAAACAGATATATAAAATACATGTAAACATATATATGAAAAGCATATATACATTACATATACAAATACATATATAATTTATCTGTGAGAACTGTCAGAAGAACAAACAGCTTGTTAGTAATCTATCCTCTGTTTTAGATATAAGTGGTACATGTAAGCTATATTATTTTGGTTTTCCCCAAAACCACATTGAGATAGGTTTTCATTTTTTCTTTCATCAGATACTAAACGAAGACATCTGCAAATATCACTCCTGTGCATTTGCCACGTAAGGAAGGCATTATCAGCATTATCTCCCATACTAATCCATACTCATTCTGAAACTCATCTGAGAGCTAAATACTAAAAACAGTTTTACTGTTTTTAGTGGTCCACACCACTGTGGTGTGTGGACCACCTACATCAGAATCCTCTGAGGATGCCTTATAAAAATGTAGGTTTTTAAAATCTCTGTCCTAGATCTATAAACTCAGAATCCTGGGTGATGGAGTCTGGTAATCTGTACTTTTCACTTAGTCCACAGGTGATCTGTGTATGCGTCAAGGTCAGAAAGCATTGCCCCAAGGAGCCAAGAATGTTCTCCCCTACTGCATTCCAGATCTGTGAAAGTACTTTCCCTCTTTTGATTTGGCTTTCAAGAGAATTAGTATCAAAACTAATGCTGACTTATTTCACTTAGCATAATCCCCTCCAGTTCCACCCATGTCGATGCAAATGGTGGTTATGCTGAGTGAAATAAGTCAAGCAGAGAAAGACAATTATCATAGGGTTTCACCCATATGGGGAACATAAGGAATAGTGCGGAGGACCATAGGGGAAGGGAGGGAAAACTGAATGGGAAGAAATCAGAGGGTTATAGAAGGGAGGGGGGTGTGGGGATGAAGTAACTGGGTGATGGGTATTAAGGACGGCACGTGTTGTGATGAGCACTGGGTGTTATATGCAACTAATGAATCACTGAACGCTACATCAAAAACTAATGATGTACTATATGTTGGCTAACCAAACATAATAAAAAAAATTAATTCTGAACTCTTAAAACTACCATAGTTTATCAAATCCAACTAATTCATTAATTGTATGTTGCACATTACTAGAAAAAAATGCTGCCAGTTAAACATTGATACCCATCAATTTTAAGATGTCTCCTGATTATGGAAATGGTTAAAATACTTGGAATTATGTACATCTAAGAATTGATGAAAGACTTTATCCCTAAATTTTAACTCTTGGGTGAGAAGGTTGTCAAAAATAAGGTTTGAGAGATGAATAAAAGTGTGTTAGAAAGCTCTGTGTCAGGGGAAGTTACTTTCAGACATCAGGAAGAGTGAGTACAAAGACACAGGGACAAGAAACTCACCAGCCTGTTCTAGAGAGGATTATAAAATCAGATTGCTTGAATTCCAATATCTGCCTTGATATTTACCAATTGAATGACATTGGGACAACCTACCTTAAAACCTTCTGGATTTTGGTTCTCTTAGTTGTAAAATAGAATTTTAATCGGCTATATGGTGTGTAAGGCTTAAATATAGAATGCACATGAAATATTGAATATTTCAATATATTGAATATTCAATATTTCAATTCAATTGTCCAATACACACAACATATTTTCAATCACAGTTTATTAGTATTATTATTATTGCTACAGGGAACAACAGTCTAGCGGGGAGGGAATGGGAAATGGGAGAGATGAAACTGGAGTGGTAGCGGGGGATAAGATTTTGATGGTTGCATATTCCTAACAACTTTAGAATCCATCTCCTAGGTGATAGGGAGTCACTGGGCACAGGTAGTGACTGTGTTTGATTTGCATTTGAGAACAATTACTCCGGTGTTGGTTTGCACAATGAATTCCAGTGGAGGGAACTTGGGAGGTTCTGGCCATAGTTCAGGTGAGAGATGTGAGAGCAATGGCAGTTGGGATGGAGGCATGGAAAACCTCCTGGATATATTCAAAAGCCACTCAAAAGGTAGAACTACATGACTTTGTGACTAATTTGATGTAGTAATTAGTGAGGATACATCCCAGATATTTTAGTTTACAGAATTACTTTTAGACAATAGATGCATATTTCAGAGATTTCAACCAACCTTTGCCCTTAAGAAAGTTAACACTTCAAATGGAAAGCCTTAGAAGTCAACATATAATTAGCATTTACAGATACCATTGAATAAAGAGAAGATAATGTCGGGGGAGAAGAAATGGCATGGACAAGAGGTTAATATTATCAGGAATGGATGAAGTTAATTAGGAAAAGAAAACAAGACATTAATCACAGAGTTCATATGTCCTTTTTGGCATCTAACCTAGCAGAGATTTCATGCACACACAAAAAAGTTTCATGAATAACAATAGGGACTACAATAATTTGACATATAGCTACAGCTAGGGGGGCTATCCTATAGCTGGAATCAGAAAATCTGAATTCAAATCTCAGCATTAACCATTTAATATCTTACAATCCAAGGCAACTTAGCTAACTTCGCCGATCCAGTTTCATCTGTAAAAACAGGGACTATTATACCTATTTCATAGACTTTTTGTAAAAATATTTTTAAAATTGTGAAGTGGTATATTTACTATACTATATACATTTTGTCTGATATAAAATTTCACACCTTCAATGAGATATGAAAACTCTATATGTTTTCATAAGTCAGAATAAAAAGTAAATTATTTTTATTTAAAAAAAAATTAACTCAACCCTCATTTACCCATGCCACTTTTTAGACACTATAATCTTTCCACTTGGTTTTTAGATGCATCAGCAATTAAGATGTAATGCTAAGGAAATTCTCTTGTGAAACAGTGTGAGCAAATAGAAAGGAGATGCAAGTACTTAACGTATTTCAGGGCAGATTCTGACTTTTTTATCAGGATCTAAAAAAAAAAAATGTTCTTGAAATAGAAATCAGAGTTGAATGACCTCTAAACTACAGTCAATTCAAAAAATTTTTTAAGTAACCCTAGGGTAATGAGAAAGTGAAGAAGAGATGAAGGAGTATTAAAAGAAAGACCAAAATAAGGGTACAAGGGAATAATGACTTCAGCATGTACTTGAACACAGCCTAGAAGTCTGAAGGGAAAAAAAGAGCATGCAGGCATTTTCATTATTATATGAAACTATTCATATTGCAATAATCCTTAGGTTTTTTTTCTTACTTTCTATGTAATTACCTCAGGTACAGAAATCTTTTCCATATCTAAATGGGCCTACCTGAGCTACATACAATTGCTCATTTATTCTGATCCAGATTCATCTTGATTGTGTAAAAAGGTAAAAAAGTGCCTTTTAAGAAAAAAAAAAGGCTCTCTATTCTGTTCCAGCCCAGAAATGGTCCCTCAACTCTATGGTCAACTAATCTTCAACAAAGCAGGAAAGAATGTCCAGTGGAAAAAAGACAGTCTCTTCCACAAATGGTGTTGGGAAAATTGGACAGCCACATGCAGAAGAATGAAACTGGACCATTTCCTTACACCACACACAAAAATAGACTCAAAATGGTTGAAAGAGCTAAATGTGAGACAGGAGTCCTAAAGGAGAACACAGGCAGCAACCTCTTTGACCTCAGCCGCAGCAACTTCTTCCTAGAAACATCGCCAAAGGCAAGGGGAGCAAGGGCAAAAATGAACTATCGGGACTTCATCAAGATTAAAAGCTTTTGCACAGCAAAAGAAACAGTCAACAAAACCAGAAGACAACCAACAGAATGGGAGAAGATGTTTGCAAATGACATATCAGATAAAGGGCTAGTATCCAAAATCTATAAAGAACTTATCAAACTCAACATCCAGAGAACAAATAATCCAATCAAGAAATGGGCAGAAGACATGAACAGACATTTTTCCAAAGAAGACATCCAAATGACCAACAGACACATGAAAAAGTGCTCAACATCACTCGGCATCAGGGAAATCCAAGCCAAAACCTCAATGAGATACCCCCTCACACCAGTCAGAATGGCTAAAATTACCAAGTCAGGAAACAACAGATGTTGGCAGGGATGCGGAGAAAGGGGAACCCTCCTCTACTGTTGGTGGGAATGCAAGGTGGTGCAACCACTCTGGAAAACAGTATGGAGGTTCCTCAGACAGTTAAAAATAGAGCTACCCTACAATCCAGCAATTGCACTACTGGGTATTTACCCCAAAGATACAAATGTAGTGATCCAAAGGGGTACGTGCACCCCGATGTTTATAGCAGCAATGTCCACAATAGCCAAACTATGGAAAGAGCCAAGATGTCCATCAACAGAGAATGGATAAAGAAGATGTGGTATATATATACACGATGGAATATTATGCAGCCATCAAAAGGAATGAAATCCTGCCTTTTGCAACGACGTGGATGGAACTGGAGGGTATTATGCTGAGCGAAATAAGTCAATGAGAGAAAGACATGTATCATATGACCTCACTGATATGAGGAATTCTTAATCTCAGGAAAAAAACAGGGTTGCTGGAGTGGTGGGGGGTGGGAGGGATGGGGTGGCTGGGTGATAGACATTGGGGAGGGTATGTGCTATGGTGAGCACTGTGAATTGTGTAGGATTATTGAATCACAGACCTGTACCTCTAAAACAAATAATACATTATATGTTAAAAAAGAAAAAAGAAGATAGCAGGAAGGGAAAAATGAAGGGGGGGAATTGGAGGGGGAGATGAACCATGAGAGACTATGGACTCTGAGAAACAAACTCAGAGTTCTAGAGGGGAGAGGGATGGGGGAGGGGTTAGCCTGGTGATAGGTATTAAGGAGGGCATGTACTGAATGGAGCACTGGGTGTTATATGCAAACAGTGAATCATGGAACACTACATCAAAAACTAATGATATAATGCATGGTGATTAACATAACATAATAAAAGAAAAAAAAGGTATTTGGTGGCAGCTCTATGCTCAGTCCTAGGCTAAGTGTTGGGAATATAACCGTGAATTCTGTAGATATGGTCTTCATGGAATTTATGGATTTAGTGGAGAGAATAATGATCAAACAAGTGCTTAGAATACAATGCTGGGTAATATGTGCTATGGTATAGAAATCTTAGTGTATGCATAAACATTAAAAAATAGTACCCAGTTTGAAGAAGTCTTCTAGTGTAGAGGAAGACATATCTAAGTTGAAACCAAAGTACATGGGACTTAGACAGGAGAAGACAGATGGCAAAAGACAGAAATATATAAATGCTAGGAGGTTACAGAACACCTGGCTTCTGTGAAGATCATATGGCTGCTGCGTGTGCTCATGAGCACATGTGTGGGTGTGTGCGCATGTGCATGAACACATGTGCATGCACACGTGGCATCTTTGGGGTGGAATGAGAGAAACAGCAAGATACAAACCTGAAGAAGTAAGCAGGGCTCAGGTCATAAAGGTGCTTAAAGGCCACACTGAAGAGCTTGGTCTTTACTATAATATTCCTCAGCAACCGTTCAAGAATTTTAGGCCAAGATCCAACATCATCAATAAAAGAGCATTCTCACTGCATTGTGGGAAAGAGATTAGAGGTGCAGCAGAGGACGGACAGGTACAGACAACAATTAGCCACCAACATTCTAGGAGAGGGTCTAACGCAGTGACATGGTCACAGGAATGCACGGAGGGGAAGAGAATCAAGCAACACATCACCCTGAAGTGGAATCCTATTAGGGTCCCTCGAGTGGCTCAAGGTGGACTAGACAGAGAATGAATTAGAACATGGAGCATGAGAGAAAAGCACAAAGGCCATCGAAACGAGAAGGATGCTAAAAATGGCCATAATGCACCCAGCATGATGCTCTGTGTTTTATATCAGTTATCTCATTTCATTTTAATTTTCACAATCATCTTGTAAGGTACTTATCACTTCCTCTTACAGTTGAGGACCTTCCCACGATCTACAGCCATCTGATAAGGAAAGTTGGGAATGGTGGCAAAAGGTATTTGATTTGAGAATTTTTAAATCTGAAAGGAGCATCCAGATAAACACAAATAATACACCTAAATAAGTCTATGAAATCACACTAATCCAAAAAGAATTCATTAAAATGTGAATGCTAAATAATTACAGGAAGGAAGAGGAAAAATATATTGTGTGTAGTTAACCTGAATGGCAAGACTAGAGTCATATAAACCTTTTGTGGGAAAGGAAGGTTGAAAAAGAAAGGGATTTGATTTGATATATGATTATAAAAGAAATGGTTTGGTAGCAGGAAATGTAGCTGAATACGCATAAGAGATGAAACATAAGCTCAGTAAAAGTGAAAAGCTCAAACCTAGCACATTATTGCAATCTCCTGAAAAAGAGTACAGAATCACATAATGAGGAACCAACCTTAAATAACTGTTTTCCAAATTATGGCTTACTTTATTACAAAAACTACAAATTGGTTTCTGTATAATTGTGTTATTCCCATATTTGCGATTCTTTCATTCTATTCAGAATGAAAGATTTGAGAATTTTGATTTGAGATTTGATATCACGGAAATGAAACACCAGAGTGAGAGGATGGAAGCATAAAAGCCTCTGGATTTGATTCATCCAGAATAAGGTATTATATTCTATACTTTTACAATTCATCATATCATCACTATAATATCTAAAAGAGAATCACCTAGAAAGGAAATATGAACTGACACTTAAGGGCTAGGATTTGAGGGATGTGTACATAACAATAACAACATTACTAGAAATTAATGAAATTGCTTATGACATATGAATCCTGATAGGATTTGCTTTTACAAGGCTAGACTGCCACATGCTCATTTGTGATTCTGAACTATACTGTGTGTGGTGTGTATACATAAAAGCACACTGTAATATAGCCAGCCTGTTAATTAAAAGCAATATCTGCAATATGCCTGCCATGATGAACTACTTTTTTTAGCTAAACTAATCACTGCCACATATAATGAAAATAATCTTGATTTGAATTTATAAATGGCTCTATTTTTAAAACTCTTTCAAGCTTTCTAAAGTTATGTTTAGATTTCACTTTTATAAAATATGAACACTGTGGCCAAAGGCTTTTATGCCTCGGGATCCAGAAATAATAGGAAGCAACTGAAAATACTTACTCAGATGTTAAAAGCATTCTGAATATTAACTAAATTTTTTGATTTGTGAAAATTTTTATTAAAAGGTATCCTTTCTATTCAGAGAAGACTTTGATTATCACTCTATTTGGGAGCACTATCTGACTCGAAAACATTTTTCTTCTTAAAAAACCAAGGACTAAGAAATTAGTTACAATTTCCAGCCAGGGATTTAAAGACCGATTTCAAGGCACTTCAACAGGTTGAGCTAACACAGCAGATAAGTTCTTCTCTATAAATTTCCTACTGACATGTTTCATGATAGAACAGGCTTCACCCGAAAAGCAGGTAACTTTTTTTTTTAATCTGAACAAAAGCATGATTGCATTTTTTAAAAGTACCCTGTCTATGGAAAACCAATTTAGTTTCATTAATGAAAAGGAAGCACAATGTGATTGAGAACGTAATATGGAATTATAGTTCATTAATTCTTCAAGTGTGTAATTTTCCAGGCTCCTGATCCCCCATTGATTTCTGTACACCCCCATAGGTCCCACTAAATGTGAGCAAGAGGAAATTTAATTGTGTTGCTATATCATGTGTGGCAATGGTGGGGCTCCACAATTAGGGAGAGACGTTGTGAAAGGGATTTTTCCAGTGACTGCTTCACCATGTAGCCCTGTTAACATTTCTTTGTCGTCAAAAATTGATCAATCACAGACCCACAGACAACTGGGATGGTGACAGTCTCCTATTATGTGGCCAATACCAACAAAGGAGATGACACTTGTAACAATCGAAGCTGATAATTCAGAACACTTAATTAGGCATGATGAATTGGATGTATGCTCCAATCTTTTTTTTTTTTTTAACTTGTACACAATGTATTTTCCTATCGGTATCATCGCCACAGAGTATGTTAATGCCCATTCAAATTTAAACCTAAAAACTATCTACTAAATGATAGAACAAAATTCCAATTTAGAGGGTGGGTTCAAAGAATTACATCCTGATTTTCTCTCTTTTATAAGGAATATCTCTTTGAAATCATAATGCTCTATTACTACCCCTGCCAACTTATCCTTGGAACTTAAATTGTTTCATTTTCCCACATTTCAGACTTGGAGCAGAATTGTTACCTGTGTAGTTCAGGAACATGGTGTCAATTAGCAAATGCCAGTACATGTGGTCCGAAGAACTGTAGAGAAATGCATTTTGTCCCAACGAAATTTAGCAAAATGTTGGATGGTACTGCTTTCTAGCCTTGTAAAGACAGCTAATATTTCAAAGTAGCTGTGAAAGCTACACTGACAACCCTATTGGGGTTCTTCCATAAGGAATCAAGGTCAGAACAATCCTATTGTGCTTTATTAATAGGCTCGAAGCACAGCACATACTTTATATATTAAGAGGAAAAAGCCAGGAGGAATCTTATAAAGAGTGTTCTGAAAACAGCTGTGTGAACAAAAGCCATTTTAGCAGCAAGAGGAAAATCTACCATGGAGGTCAGCCTTCAAATAGCCCTTACAACCATTTCCCTTCTTTAGATGGTGGAGTAGTAAATGGGGCAATCTCTAAAGAGTCTTAGCTATTCATTCTACCCTCTTTATAAATTTTTATGAATAGAGGTGCCTCTTTGGCTTAGCCCTGTGTATACAGGTCTGTCACTCAGAATGCACAATGCAGGCACAAGCCAGCAATTAGCTTGTACTGATATATTGATATACTGTCTCAGATCTTAGATCAGCAATGATTGAGTTGAAAGGGTAAATGGTTAAATTTGAGAATGTTTATTAAGAACCCAGTCCAGGTAATAATTTTTTCACAGATTGATGTCTATCTCCTTCATCCTAAAGTAATATAAAGAAAGGGATTTTATCTTGTTCATCAGAATATTTCCAGTCTTTAGAAGAGTTCCTGCCACATGGTAGGCATTTAATAATAGGGATCAGATGAATGAGTGAATTTTATGATGGGAATCATATTTGGTAAGTATCTTTATTGAAATACCAAAATGAGTTTTGAAGCATTTCAGCATGATTCATGTAATATGAGTAGTTCATACCCTCAGACTTATGTAGATTTCTTGGAGCTCCAAGACTGTAAGAAAAATAAACTGCACAAAAAGTTGATGCCATTTCTTTTGACTCTTTCTAAGTTTTCAGCTTTAATAGGAACTTATGGCTCAATACGAGCCACAAAAATTCCATCGTCAGAGTATACAGATTACAGCCACCCACATGGGCAATAAAAAAGAAAAGAAAAGAAAGAAAAAAGAAAATAAGGAAGACAGCTAATCCGTAACAAAAGTGATATGCGCTTTTTATATTACTGGTAAAACAGCACATAGCTCAAAAAAGACATAACTCTGAGTAGGTCATGAAGGTCACTTGGGATTTTCTTCGTCTCTTCAAAGACACTCTATTATTTCATATCCTATCACTACATGTCTTATTATACCTAATACTTTTAAGATCAAATGATTCATATGTTTGATATTTTTGATAGTGATAATTTTTATTTGGATTTCCTTAAGACATATGATAAACACAAAGCTCAGCCAAGTAAATATACTAGGAATTTATTTTAGCAAACATATAAAGTTTTAATATTCACCCATTTTATTTTGCCCTTTTTTTATTATGTTATGTTAATCACCATACATTCCATCATTATTTTTTTTTCTTTTTTTTTTCAGAGCAGATTTTTTTATTGTTATGTTAATCACCATACATTACATCATTAGTTCTTGATGTAGTGTTCCATGATTCATTGTTTGCGTATAACACCCAGTGCTCCATTCAATACGTGCCCTCTTTAATACCCCAAAGATACAAATGTAGTGAATATTCACCCATTTTAAATACTTCAGTGTTGTTTGGTTTTAAGTCTGTTTGTATACATGTAAATGAAAGAGCCAAAGTAATATATAGGTGATGGGAGATTTACAATTTATTTATTTTTTTTAATTAATTAATTTATTTTTATTTATTTTTTTAAAAGATTTTTTTAAATTTATTTATTGAGAGAGAGAATGGTAGAGAGAGAGCATGAGAGGGAAGAAGGTCAGAGGGAGAAGCAGACTCCCCGCTGAGCAGGGAGCCCGATGCGGGACTCGATCCTGGGACTCCAGGATTGTGACCTGAGCCGAAGGCAGTCGCTTAACCAACTGAGCCACCCAGGTGCCCCTAATTTATTTTTTAAGATTTACTTATTTGAGAGAGAGAGAGAGCATAAGAGCAGGAGGAGAGGCAGAGGGAGGCAGACCTCCTGCTGAGCAGGGAGCCCGATGTGGGGCTCGATTCCAGGACCCTGAGACCATGAGCTGAGCCCGAGACAGCCGCTTAACCAACTGAGCCACCCAGGAGCCCCAGGTTTACAGTTTAGATGGCAGAATGAAAAACAGCACAGATTCCAGCAACAACAAAAGCGAAAATCACCACCAACAACTAAATGAGCAAAGGGACGTGATGCAACAGCTTTACGTAAGAAACCTGAGTTTCTGCAGGCGACTGCAGACCTGTGATGTGGCCAAATCCTTTATCCCAGGCCATCTCCAAGAAGCCGTGTGGGAGAATAGGCCAGATTCTGAGATTCTCAATAATCCTTGCAGATCTGGCAAGAAGAAAGCTGAGTGGGTACTCTCTTCTGACCAGCGGCCGGTGGAGGTGAAACGAGATGTGCATGACAGGCTGATTCGGGAAGAGGAATGAATGTGCCAGGGTGACACACAACCGGGCTGACCTGAAACCTGAGGGTGAATCTCTGCAGAAATGGGGCTGTTCTCTGACTCCATGGATTGAGTTTCTCCATCAAATGTTTGCTGATACCCTAGGAGTGAGGGCAAAGCTCAGATACTACAAGACACTCCCTCAGCTGAGCTCTCCCCTCAGCCCATCAGGTCTTTCTCAAGCCAGAGAAAATTATGGATAGGACACAAAACGCCTGGTCTGCAAACCACCACCGTGGGGCATGACAAACAGTTCTCAGAAGGGGCAGAGAGAAGTCAAATAGAAAATTTGGACCAAACAGCCCAAGTGTGAGTAAAATATAAAAAGAATGGAATCCATACAGAAAACCTATGGAAAACAATAAAAAAAATAGCAGAAAAAGATAGAAAATATTCATCTAAGAAAAAAGTGTAACCTCCAAACAGAAGGAAACTTCCCACAAGCACTTAAGATGAATATATTAATTGGGGCACGTTGATGGAACAGTTAAGCTTCCGACTCTTGGGTTTTGGCTCAGGTTGTGATCTCAGGGTCATGAGATTGAGCCCCGAGGGGGGCTTCATGCTCAGCTTGAAGTCTGCTTGAGACTCTTTCTCCCTCTCCCTCTGTCCCTCCCTCCCATGTGCTCTCTCTCTCTCTAAAATAAATAAATAAATCTTTAAAAAAGAGGAATATATTAATCAAATGATAGAATATTTAAAAAATGAGATGGTAGAAAAACAAAATAAATAGAAAAAGAATATTGCAGGCCTACAGGAAATAAAATTGAAGACAAAGACAACACCTCAACTGAGGCAATGCATAAAGTAGAAACTGCAAAGAACAGAATATACATGACTTAAAATAAAGTTTCTAACTTAAAAGAAAGACTTGTGATAATCACAGAATATATAGTTGAAAGGAAAAAAAGATTTAAATAATTGAGATAAAGCTAATAGATACGAAGGACTGGCAAATATAATTCAGCTAAGGGTAATTGGGGTCTCTAAGATAGAAGCCTTAATAAAAGTAAGAGAAAACATGTTTAAAAATATTTTATGGGCACCTGGGTGGCTCAGTCGGTTAAGCGACTGCCTTAGGCTCAGGTCATGATCCTGGAGTCCCTGGATTGAGTCCCGCATCGGGCTCCCTGCTCAGCAGGGAGTCTGCTTCTTGCTCTGACCCTCCCGCCTCTCATGTGCTCTCTATCTCTCATTCTCTCTCTCTCAAATAAATAAATAAAATCTTTAAAAAAATATTTTATATAACTCCCCACAATGAGGAAAGATTTTAATTGGACACAGGAAGACCACACCATTTTCTAGGAAATTTGATACAGATTCCTCCATGGAGACACTGCATTCACAACTTTGCATGGCTGGCCTCTTTGGAGCCTTCTCATCTTGGTTCAAGTATCACCCACTAAGAGAGTCCATCCTGGAATGAGCAATCCAAGAGCTTCCCCAGTTTTATTTTATATCAACCAGAGTTCTGTCTGTTCACTTCATCATACTTTTACCATCTGAAAAATCTGTGCAAATTATGGTTATAAAAAAGAATTTGTATTTTATAAACTTTGAAACTGTACAAAAATAAAAATCTGGAGGTGGGGGTAATATGTTAATTTTGGACAGGACTTTATAGATACTGACTTAAATTGAAAAATGCAGTTTATATAGCTACAACAACTACTTAATGTCTTTTACAATCTTTCTCTTCTTTTAACCTTACAGGAAACTTTTTAAAACATAGTATATCTTGTTGTGATAAAAGCCATTAAACACTCTGTATGTCACATTAAATGGAGTTTGGAGAGATAAAGCAAAAAAGCCACTTAATCTTATTCTATGACAATATAACTTTTTATTAAATATTATTAAAAATTCAATTGTCAGCATTTGTAAATGAGCACGAAGAAGAAATACAATTTGAATCAAGAGATGCTAGTGCTTCAGAGATCTTGCACTTATGTTTCTCTGCCAAGAATATTCTTGCCCCAAATATCTGCATAGCTTGTTCCTTTATCCTGTTTAGGTATTTATGATGATTCACGGACTCAGGGAAGCCTTCCTTAGACGTCTAAAATTGCAACCTCCAAATTCACCTACACTTGACACTCCCCCTCCCCCGCTTTAATTTTCTTGTTAAGATAAATATTATATAAGATCCAAACTACATTGTAGTATAAATTATAAGGTACATCCAATTTGCTATAGATGTCTCATCCTAGCATACTATATGTTTTACTTACATACCTTTTTTATGGTCTGCCCCTCCTCCCTACAACATGAAGCTCCATGTGGGTAGGAATGTTAATCTGTTTTGCTGTCTACTGTACCCTCAGTGTCAAGTACAGTGCCTTATACATAGTGGTCACTAAAGCAACTATTTAATAAACAAATGACTCAAGAAAATAAATAGAAATTAGCACAATTGAATATCATATTATTACTGTTCTTAATAACTTTTTAACTTCCTTCAAACTTAGGAGCTTAACGTAAATAAAGACACCTTAATAACTGAAGTTCGAGGATTCACTTTCAGCCAGGTATTAGCAAGTAGATAATTCTATAAGCTCTGGGCAGCTTTGGTTCCTAGAATCACGGAAACAGGTGGACTTCTTGATTTGCTGTATCTTTGCTACAAAGTACTGACATCTGCCTATTTTTGGCATCAGATAGGTAGGAAGTACAAGCGTAATTTATAAGGAAATGTCAGAGGATAAGGTCTCCGTCTGTGGTCTTGCCTTATGGTCATCCAGTTGGTTCCAATATTTTAACTCACATCTTAGAGCTGCCTTGTGCTTGCTTACAGCAGGGGGACTGGAGAGAAATGGAAATGGAAATGTACTTTGACGGAGCTCCATCGTTTTCCAGATGAGTTCCTGGTGAGGCAGAGAAAGCACGCAGCGTAGCGTCTGCTGTGCAGTTAGAGCTCAGTACATGTTTGTGTTCTCCACAGTCACCGAGGCTCCCATCCTCTCTCCCTGAGTAGCTACTTAACTCTTCTTCCCACTCCCACTTTCACTCCCTCCTGATCTCTTCTCCACCCACACCAAAATGATCTCCGGGTAAGTCAAAAGCTGACCATACTGAAAACATTCAAGAGTCTCTGGTTGGAGGATGAAGACCAAAATACGAATGACCGGCAAGCCCTCCCAGTGTGGCCCCTGGCTGCCGCCAAAGCCTGGGTGGCTCAGTGATGAAGCGTCTGCCTTCGGCTCAGGTCATGATCCCAGGGTCCTGGGATGGAGCCCCGCATCGGGCTCCCTGCTCCGCGGGGAGCCTGCTTCTCCCTCTCCCTCTCCTCCCAAGCAGGGCTCTCTGTTGCTATCTCTTTCTCTCTCAAATAAATAAATAAAATCTTAAAAAAAAAAGTCTATTCCATTTTCTTCTAGATGTTGGTTTGATTTTATCCAAAATTTGGAGATAGGTATCTATTTAATTAAGGTCTATACCTTGCATGCTTCCCAAAGGGATTATAACTAATTTAACAGGAAGGCAGCAAAACCTCTCAGGAGAGAAGGTATATCAGTGGCTAGGCAAGAGAGCCTCCGGGCAACAAAGTCTCAAAGGGAAACAAAGAGAGCTTTTAACTTTTAAGATCCAGCAAAATGGTGCATACAAGTTTTCCTAAAGAAGGTCTTTCCCCTGGTGTGAATTTGAAGAGTTAATTTATAAGAGAAATGTTTTAATGTGGTGGTCAAAGTTTTTTATTATTGATTTGCAAAGAAACAAAGTCTTCAAATAGCTACTTTCTCTGTCTTTCCTGAGTTCAATCGTTATTTAGTAAAGGTGTTTCTCAGAGGCACTGTTTTCTATTTGTTTTTTATACCTTACTGCCTATAAGGATAGAGCTCGGAGAACCCAGAGGAATGGATTTTGATATTTCATTATGATTATCACTCTCTAAAAATATCAAAGGTTTTAAGAGCTTTTGGCAAGTTGCTAAATCAAAATCCCTTCCAATTTTAATTTTGTTTAGTTCTTGAAATGTTATTACTTTGTTTTGTGATGAAGGAGAGAACACATTGCTTTAGATTCCAGCACATGAGTCGTCAACAAGTTTTAGTAAAATGCCACAAGTTCGAATTAGCTCCCATAATTCACTTACTCTTGCAGCTGTACATGGATCTACTCACAGGTACAATCAGGTGTTTTGTTTTATTTTCAAAATTAATTTTGAATTTGCTCAACTGCATGCCAAGTACTACCTGGGCCCCCAGTTTGCTTGCCGAAAGGCATAAAAGTAACCATTTTATTCTGAGACAAGTGTAACACTTAGCACGCCCTGGCCCCATACCTGTTCATCAAGAAACTTTAAATAGCTGAAGTAAACTGATTGTGAAGGAAACCATATGCTAATAGGTCCTATTATAATATTGGATGTTGACTGGTAAATTTATATCCCCAGCTATTTAGATGACTTACTACATAATACAGACTTACTTAGTACTGCCCCGTACTTAAAGTATGAGTTTAGTTTTAATACAGTTCAGTTTAACACGGTGGCAACGTTCTTTCTCACAATATTAGGTTTGCAGGTCATTTGTTTTTTAAAGCACATTTGGAATCCAAAGATAATATTTTAATTCCTATCCTGCCTCTTTCTGGTTGTGTGAGACTAGAAAAAAAAATTTTTGTTAACATTTTTAAGCCTAAGGTACCTCACCTCTAAAATGGGGAATATCTGTCATTCAGATAGGGCTTTCTGAGAGGGTCAAACACATAATGCATTCCATAGTCCTATGAAACTGTTAAAGCCACACTCAAATAGTTATAACAAAATCATTATTTTTACAGGATTATTTTTATGGGATTATGTGAACTATCCAGAGGGCCTTTTTTGTTTTGTTTTGTTTGTTTGTTTCTTTGGAACCAAGAAATAAGTTCTTGGGATGGGAAAGATTGGTTTTTAAAATGTGCTCCAATGATACGTGTTTAGAGAGGAAACCTCTCCAGAAGTCAGTTTTAGTGGACTTTGCAGCCCCTTCAAATTAAAGTTAAACTTTTGTTAGAGACTCCTACTCTCACATAACCTTCTTAACTGCATAATGACATGAGATTAGGGGTTCATCAAAATAGAGAACAGTTATGTGGAAGATTGACGTTGATTTAAGAGAAAAAGAAAGAGGTTCCTGTTAAAATTGAGTTGGGGGTAAGGGGCAGTCAACTCCCCTCAGTGTCTTGCTTCACAGGCTCTGGCAAAGTACTCTGATGGGACAGAGGCAGGACAGATGCCATTCCATGGACCTTAGATGCTCTCTGCTCCCCATCTCCCTCCCCTCACATAACATGGACTTGCCCCTCAGAAAAAAGTGTCCTCTGGTGTATCTTCTGAAGTTCCATAGAACCTGATTCATCTCAAGAACTCAAAGTAGTGTCGACCTCATGGATTGCCTGACAATACTCACAAACCATCCCATGCTCAACTTGTAAAATCTGTGGTTTAACACATGGATACTATATATAATTAAAACCATAAATAATTTAATAAAACTAATGTCAAGTTACTGATACTACAGAGATCCTAATGCACCAATTAATTCCTCTGGTATATATTATTCCCCAGACATCAAATGAAACACTAATTCATTTTTTTTTTTAAAGATTTTGTTTCTTTATTTCAGAGAGAGAGAGCACGAGAGAGCAAGCATAAGCATGAGCGGGGTGGGTGGGGGGAGGGCAGAGGGAGAAGCAGACTCCCAGCTAAGCCAGGAGCCTGATGTGGGGCTCAATCCCAGGATCCTGGGATCAGGACCTGAGCCAAAGGCAGATGCTTAACCCACTGAACCACCCATGTGCCCCACACTAATTCACTTTTAAACCCAAAGCAATTTACTTCCTTAGATCAATTATATTGTCCTAAATCACATCCAATTTTTAAAATATAATTTCTTATCCAGACATATTCATACACTAATACAGGAAATAAAAATTAGAAGACCTGGAACTTCTGGAAGTTTCTTGAAATTGGCTTTAAATTCCAAAAATCACTATAAGGAAGTCTCATAATGTTTTCATTCCATCTTATACAACAAATGACTATTTCTGTGCCCTTAGAAGTAAAAAGAGCTGAAATTTTAAATCATTACAATGTTTTTCTAAGTCAGTATAGAAATGAATATGATTTCAAAAAAATGGTCAATATAGTAAAATATGTACATGTTTACCTCATTTTGAGACAATTTTTTTTGTAGTTTCAAGTTTTTATTAAATTCCAGTTAGTTAACATACAGCGTCATATTAGTTTCAGGAGTAGAATTTAGTGATTCAAATTCTTTTAAAGATTTAAATATTTGCATGGGACAATTTATATTCCAACTTCCAAAAGATTCAGTCAATTATATGTATGAGTCCATTTCTATTTCAGGTGATTTCCAGACACATAAAACTTCAGGTCTCTCAGTGAATAAATAAAAGTTTCTCTTAGCTCTAGACTAAAGCCTGTATTTAAAGCCTTCAGTTTTTACTTACTAATGTATCACTAATGGACAACTACTCTTGTGTATGTAGGTTTTCATTATGGGAAAAGTAGTTAGAACTCTTCGATCTTACAGAAATTTAATTTAAAAGTAAAAAGGCAATTCCACTTTACCATCTACATTGCCCACTTGATAAATTGAAGGCAGAATAAACTAATGAAAAGTTATAACTTGAGTCATAACTTAGAAGTTATATGTGCATTGAAGATCCTATTGTAAAACACTCTTGTAAATATCTGGAACAACTTTTTATAGTCCTTAAGCCACTGACAATCAATGAACAAATTGAAGGAGATATCCTAACGGAAAGAGTCTTAGCTATAAAGTAACTTTTAATACTTAAAAATTATGTATAAAATCATGAATTAGCTTATTTTTACTAATTGTCTTCTTACAGACTGGTTGAAAGAATAAAATATACATTTTGGGGAAAAATTCAGAGTTCCTTCTGAAGTAAAAGTTAGGTTCCTAAATGCCTTGCAGCTGTTCCTCCCTCCCCCCTCACCGAGAGAGTATAACAAGGTAATAAAAATCAATTGGAAAATATGATTTAACTTGAACATAGAGATCTTAGAAATATATTGGAAATTTTGAATTTGGACAAAAGAAGATGCAAGATCAAATTAGGGCCTAAACATGTCACCATAGAAAAGAAAAATGTATCCAAATGCGACCAGAATTTAAAAGAATTCAATTCAACAATTAATCTTAAGCTCATGCTAAATAAACACAATGCTATAGCAGCCAGTTTTGAGAAAGGGTGTGGAGGAAGAATTACAAAACAATACCCGTCCAGGTTTTTCAGATCTTTCAAGGCTAATTCCTCCTTTTTGTTTAGGTATCAAAGAAGTTAAAGACTGTTAGTATGGGGTGGGTGGGGGTTGTGAGGGGGTAGTTTGACAGAACTTAGAGGCTGGATGAGACAGAACTGGGCATGAAAGTAGTCATTCTGGAGAGTGGGAAAGGAAGAGTCTAAGGAATGGTAGCTCTGCATTCCCTCTTGACATTTGTGTTCATGATGTGAGTGACCAGTCAGCGCCACTATGTGTTTTCCCTTTAGCCACAGTCGGCTCAGCGGTAGAGTAGAGGAGGCCAAAGGCTCTATTTGACAAGGTTGGGGTTTTGCCGGGTAATACCATATAGGAAAAAAAGACTAGGAGAGTTAATGAGTATTCATCAAGGAGTATTTAGATTGATGAACCATGGAATCAAATTGAGTCTTAGAAGAGTGTTTAGATAAAAGGATTAATGTTCTCAATAAAGTCCAACAATTAATGGAGTAAAGATGCTAGAGTAGCTGAGATGGAAGGACAGGAGGTATCAGCCTGTGAGTAAGATGCTTAAAAGTGAGATTTTGGGGGTGATGTGGTTATAGTTGAGGACAAGGTCAAAGTGATAATCATGGCGGTAAGCAGCTGAAGAGATGAGACGATCAAAGAGGTGGGAAGCCAGGGTACTAGTTGGAAGGGTCATCCCCAGGCACAATGAAAGAGGCAAGGAGGGCCCAGTAGAAGAATGTAGTCAGTCAGATGTGGAAGTCCGCAATGAATGGAAGAAAGTGGACAATGAGGAAGGCTGGGGAGGTTGCATAGTCTGACAGCATAAAATTCAAAGCTTAAACCCCATTTCTTGAAAAAAAAAAAAAAACCCACTTCTCTAACCACTAATGCTCACATGCTGCCACATTAGTCTATTTTATTTTTCTTATAGTAGGTCATACTACCTACAGTTTATTTCTATGTATGTTCATCTAAATCCCCTGCCAAAATGTAAACCTCCTGAGAGCAGGGACCTTGTCATCTGGGTCACTACTTTCCCCTGGGGCCTTAGAATAGCAACAGGCACATTTTAGGTATTGCTGAATGAATAAACAAATGAAGTTCTTTATTAAGCCTCTGCCATAGGTCATGAACTATGCTAATTATTAATGAAAAGACAAAGATTTACAATATCTTATTACCTTTCTTTATGAAATTTTCACTGTTTAGTGGAGTCTAATTCTTAAAGAGGACAAAAATACTTGGAAATATGTGACATGCGCCTGAAGTGTGATGCAAAATGTTATAAGGATTCAAAGGTCCAAGAGAAAGCCCCTAACTGGGCTCAAACATCACTTCTTCAATGATGTCTTCCCCACTCACCCTCCAGATGAGGCCAGGTACCCTGTTGTATCTTCATGGCACCTTTAGCTCATATCACAAAGACAGTTAAATAATTATATAATTGACTTTTAAATGTATATTTCCCCTACTGCTCCATGAGGACAGGTAGCCTTTCCCTTTTTCTAACTATAACTCCAGCGCCCACTCGCAGATAACTAGTCAGTGACCTTCCTGTAGGACAAATGGCTTAATGACAGAGTAACATGTGAGAAGTGTCATCTAAATGATTGAGATTTCCTTTAGATGTGTTGATAAAACCAGCATGAAATTTGGGATCTCACGTTACACTACACTGTCTCAGCCAACAAATCTATCATGGTTTAAAACCAACTTGTTCAGTGTCCTAGGAAAAGTTGTGGGGTAAAGCAGCATTCCTGTTTTATCTACCTGGGCCTTATTTATACAGTTATTTTGTTTGTTTGGAAAAGGTTAGAGGAAGAGATTATTTAGTTCATATTTTACTGATTCCACTTCCGGCCCCAAATATCTCATTCTTAGAATTCATTTATTCATGATTCCTTTTCTAATGATCTCAGTGTGTAACTTGTTTTCTGGTTTATTTTTCCTTTGCCTTACTGAAAAGCCAAGTAGCTATAAATCCTGTAAACAATGGCTGTTACCTCAACTACCAGGCAGTGAAGGCGAAGGCAGATGACGTAGTGGATCATATTAACAAGGCGGCCAGAATCCATTAACTCTCCGGTAAAGTTTCCAGCACAATGTAGACAGTGGATGCATCTGCTAGGGGGGTTAGTTCTCTCAATGTTATTGCTTGTGTAACAGAATGATTTCTGTGATCATCACATTCTAATATCTAATGACCCTTATTATGCTTTTTTGACACAGCTTGATGGGCTTTTGTGGTTTTGTCCAGACATTCTTGAAATCAAACACAATTTTGTTTGTTTACATTATATTCCTTTTAGTGAAACACACTTGCAAAGCTGAAAATATTCCTTTCATTCTCATAGATGGTTGGTGGGAATATAATTTGGGTCCATCCTTTGTGAAGGGCTTGGCAGTGCCTACCAAATTTAAAAATGGTCATACAATTTGACTTTGCAATTTCACTTCTAAAAAATTGTCCTACAGAAATGTTTTCATATGTCTACAAAAATGTAAATATGAGGATGTTCACTGGAACCATTTGAAAGAGCAAAAAATTAAGGATAATCTAGATATTTATATGAGAAGAGTTAAATAAATTATGATACATTTCCACTTACATAGAAAATACTGTGCAGTTCTCCAGAATGAGATAGAACTCACTGTATTGGCTGGAAGACCTCCAACTTGTAAGTTGTAAGTAAGTAGAAATAGCAAGTCACAGGATAATTTGTACAATATCATCCCATTTGCATAGCATGTGAGTGTGTATGTTCCTCTGTATATTAATACATTGAAAGAAACCCGTAACTTTATATTTGTTAATAGTTATCGCCTCTAATGTAGGGTTTTCAAACCTTGAGTCCAATACTTCTTTGTTATTGGGCTTTTCCTATGCACTGTAGCATGATTAGCAGCATCCTTGGCCTTTAGCCACTAGGTACCAGTAGCACCCCCACCTTCCTAGTTATAACTCCCAAAAATGTTGCCAGACACTGCCATATGTTCCATGAGGGGAAAATTACCTCTGATTCAAAACCACCGCTTTAGTGAGTGAGGTAGAAGCAACAGATTTTGAAGGGAGACTAGATAGAGTTATACACATGTCATATATATATATATATATATATATATATATAAAATTTTTTTTAAAAAGAGTGTTTCTTCTACTGCTAATTTTTTAGAGCGAATTATCATTCTCATAGGCTCTGCACAGAGTAGTATTATCTATGTACCCATCTAACAAATTTATCCCACATTTTGCTAAGATACTTAAAATAATTATATAGGATTTACCAAACAACTAATATGATAAGAAGCTCTACACTTTAACTTGTCCTGCATGTGACTTAAGGCAACTTCCTTTCTTATAAAATAGGGATAATAAAAATTATTTCACAGAGTTTTTATGTCAAGTACAACAATAGTTGTATGGCTGTGGCTGATTTTTTTCCATTTTGTGCTACAACATATAAGCACCTAAATTATTAGGATAGAAGGGTTATTTTTTGAAGGGGGTTGGAACAGCAACTCCCTTGGAGAGGAAGGATGTTGCCCGATTTCTATATTCCCAGCACAGTGCCTTGCACAAAGTACCCAGAACAGTGCCCTACTCAAAGTAGGTGTTCAGCACACACGTGTGAAATGACTAAAAGCGTAACCATGTCACATGCAACACACACTAACAACTATCCCTAATCTAAAACACTAGTTGTTGAATGATGTACTGACTTGAATGTTTTAAATATAAAGTTATGGGTGCTAGGGTGGCTCAGCTGGTCAAGCGTCTGCCTTCGGTTCAGGTCATGATCCCAGGGTCCTGGGATCAAGCCCCACATCAGGCTCCCTGCTCAGCGGGGAGCCTGCTTCTCCCTCTGCCTGCCGCTCCCCCCTCCTTGTGCTCTCTATCAAATAAATAAATAAAATCTTTAAAAATAAATAAATAAATGAATAAATAAATAAATATAAAGTTACTTACATAGTTACCCCAATTAGAATGACATAGGATTAAAATAAGCATGATTTCATATTACTGATAAACAACAGCAGTTTAAAAATAAAAAGTTTAATAATCATTTAAATCCATTAAATGCATACAACATAACAACATTATCACATATATTATTTAAATATGTTTTCATAGTTTGGTGAAGGGAATGATTTGAGATGACACCTCTTTTCATGACTGGTGATGCTGGGTGGGTACAATTCATGGAATCAGAGTCAAAAGAACTTCAAAGATCCTATCATCTAACCCTACATTTCCAATGAGGATCAGATTTTATTTTTAAATAATTCTAATGTAGCAAAAGAGCTATAAGTTGATTTAATAACTAGATTTTCAAAATTCCATCAAGTAACTGGAAGGAATCTCAGGGTAAAAAGTCCTGCCTGGGTCTAGCTTCCCTTGGCTTGTATGTACCATATAATGAGCCCCCTTGATGGTCTGCTGCTAAATGAGCAAAATACTCTGGATCTAAAATGATAAACAAGTTTTATGATTTTATCATAACAACCATAAATTTTATGATATGTTTATGATTGCTAGGAGAGTTAGTTTAAATTGTGAATCCATGTGCTTGATGGCTTGACCTAGATGGAGTGGAAGGTAACATGGCTGAGCACATCTGGTGGTGACCAATAAGCATCATGGCTGAGTTAGTCTCACAGAGGCTTGTCCCCCCTCTCTGAGGTGCATTGAGGCCTCAGGAAAATGCTGCCAAGTCAAACCCCACTGCTGAGGCTGTGGGAATCTGTTGATGCAAGTGTCTCACTCCTGGCCCTGTACCCTAGCGGCCCCTACCACTGCCCAGGTAAGTTCCTAGCCTCCTTCAGGGACATCTTGGAGGGTACCCTGCTTCAGCGATCTTCCATTCTGGACAATTGGACATAAAAGGTGACAATGAAAGTAACCAGTGGGTTAGATCTGAAATTACAAATATGTGCTTCCTGGCATTAGGCATAACTGAAAGAAAAAGAATCTGAGCCTCAGGGACAGTCATCATTTATAAGCTTGATTGATTTCTTTTGTTTTATGTGGAGCGATGTATATCTCATAAAGTTTTCCACTTTAACCATTTTTAAGTATACAATTCAGTGCCATTGTGTCCACAATGTGTGCAACTATCACTACTATTTCCAGAATGTTCCATCACTCCAAACAGAAACTCTGTATCCATTATGCATTAACTTCCCATTTACCCTCCCTTTACCCCCTGGTAGCACCTGGTCAACTTTCTGTTTCTATGCTTTTGTTCAGTTAATTTCAATAGTAAAGTTTAACATTTATTTAGTACTTAGTATGTGCCACACATTGTGCTAAGTGCTTTACATGAATTAGCTCATTTAATACTCATACCACTGTAAGCGGTACTATTATTAAGTCTTTTCCATAGAAGAGGAACAGATTAAGAAAGACAGAAGCTTGATGAATAGATGAAAAAGATGTGCTATATATATATATATATATATATATATATATACACACACATATATATAATGGAGTATTTATTATACATATGTGTGTGTGTATATATACACACACACACACACACACACACACACACACACACACACATATAATGGAATATTATTTAGTCATAAAAAATGAGGAAATCCTACCACTTGCAACACCATGAATGAGCCCTAAAGGCATTATTCTAAGTGAAACCAAGTCAGACATAGAAAAACAAATACTGTAGGTATGATCTCACTTATATGCTGAATCTAAAACAAAAACAAGCTCATAGAAAAAGAGATTAGACTTGTGGTTCCTAGAGGTGGTGTGTGGGAGGAGCGGAAATTGAGGAAGGTGGTCAAAAGGTGCAAATTTCTAGTTATAAGATAAATTAGTAGGGATATAATGTACCATATGATTATAGCTAACTCCCCTGTATGATATATAGGAAAGCTGTTAAGAGAGTAAATCCTAAGAGATCTCATCACAAGGCAAAATCTTTGTTTTCCCTAAATTTTTTCTTTTTATTGTTATCTATGTGAGAAGATGTATGTTAGCTAAGCATACTATGGTAATCATTTCAAAATGTATGTAAATCAAGCCATCAGGTGGTATACCATAAACTTACGCAGTGATATAAGCCAATTATTTCTCAATAAACCTGGGAGAAGAAAAGAAAATGGAGTCACTCACTCTAGTCCCACATAGCCTGTAAGCACTAAAACTAGGAGAATGAACTCCAGTATCCTGATTCCAAAGTTCACACCTTAAACCAGTTTCATCTGCCTACATTGAAAAAACTCTTTAGGGCTAAACTTATATTATAGTATATGCTCATTCCTCTCAGTTCAGTGAGAAAAGCACTGCTAGACACCATGGTATGACTTTTATGGCATTTAAATTCAAAGACAAGGATAAAAAGTTTGCTCTAGGCAATCTTTCCAAGTCCAAAGCAGCACTAGTTTTAAGCAATGCAGACTAAACGTACATCCTTTAAGGCTACTCTTAAGTACTCTTCTTGATTATGTTTGTCATAACAAAAGCACACCAAAATTCCTTCACCAGAATACCTAAGTTCTCCTCACAGAAAATTTGCACAGACCCATTCTTATGCTAGAAATTGCCAACATGCTCCCATCCACTACACACCATACTTGTTCCTACTGAATCTCAATCATTCAAATAATCGGTGCTCAGTTTCAATCTCACTGTACCCATTCCATCTGAGAAAATTTCCCTGCCTCCTCCTCTTCACGCTCCCCTCCTTGAGACATATTAATGCCCATACAACTCATAACCAATAATTTTAAGTATACTCACCCTAGTCCAATCTATAAGTCAGTACCGATTTATTCTTTTTTATATGTGTCCATAGGCAAATTTCTCAGAATCAGGTGAGAGCTGTCATTAGTTAGTCATTAATTAGGCTTATAGTTGCTTCCCCTATCAACTAAGAACACCTGCTTCCTTCCTAATTTATCTTATAACTAGAACATCTGCTGATGCCTCCTTGTTGTAGCCAATGGGACCCATTAGGAAGGAGGACACACTGCATTTTCAAGTTCCTATGAATGATGCAACACCAGTATACATTTCCACAATGCAGCCCAGGTTCATCACTTAAGAGGTAAAGGCCATATATTTAATAGCCTGCTTAAGATATCGAATGATTTCCCTTTCAGCAGGATTTTTTAAGTATCTTATTTAGGAATTTCATAATGGTTATCTCCTTTATCCAAATTGATTTTTAGCCATTCCATAAGTTACTGGATTAATTTCCATGAAGCACTGAACTAAGCTCCAAAGGAGTTTAAGATAACGTTCTTGTGTTTTAAGATTAGTAACAATACAAGGTAATTTGAGAGAAGTAGAATAAATCTGGCACAAACGTGGCTGTTTAGAGGAAAGGATGAATACTTCTGGTTGGATAAAACAAGGAGAGTTTCACAGAAGAGTGATATCTGGATGGTAAAATGGAGAAGGGGTTACAAGTATACATCTGGGCTTAGATGTAACTGTCTAAATTGAGAGCCTACCATATGCCTATGTGACCTTGAACATGTTATCTAACCTCATTAAGCATTGGTTTTTGATTGGAAATAATTACAACCACCTCAGAGTGTAGTTTTTATGATTAAAATGAGTTAATAAATGTAAAGCAATTAGCACCACATTTAGCATATGGTAAGTTTTCAGTAACGACCAGCTGATGTGTCAGGAAATTTTAAAAGGCAATTCAAAATAATAACTGAAGTCATTTTTACATAGTAAGAGACTAGCATGTGTTATAATAGAGGAAAAAGTCTTGGTTTAGGAAAATATCTTGATGACCTCTTTGGGTATGAGAGCTGATACTTCCTCTCCCTCCTCCCAGAGCATGAGGGGGGTAGGGAAAAGGGGGAGGGGGATGCGTGGGAGGAGAGAGAAAGAGAGAGGAATTTAAAGGTTTCCAACTGAGAACTACAAAGAGAGAATAAGAGTCTCAGGGGGAAAAAAAAGAGTCTAGAGAGAATGGAAGTATGCCAGAGCTTTAATGTGGGAGATGTCTTGCCTGGTAAGAATTAACTCTGTGCAGGAGTGGATCTATGGGACCAGAAGCCGATATAATTTTGAGGACCCCTTCAGGAAAAAGAGATTACCAAAATATATAACTATTGCAGATTTTACAAAACTACATGGCCAGGTGGGGACATTGCTAGGTCTCCTTCCAATGTTTTTGAAGAAGCGTGGTCAGATGGGTAGAGCAGAAGCTTAAGCTTCATTAGCTTATAGAAAATCTGCCTCTGACTCTGTAGCAAGAAATAGCCAAAGCATTAAAAAAAAAAAAAAAATGGAACCTCTATTTCACTTTAGTTTTTTTCTCTTCTTTGTCCTTCTTTAGCCCTCCTCCATTATCCTCAAAACTTGGGTTAAACTTCTGCTACACACTATTTGTACTGGTGTGACTTTGAGGGAAAGGAAGGAAGTGAAAGGAGATGGTGGTCTGTCATGCCTAGGTGATTGCAACACAGAGAAAGGAAAGCATTCATGATGCAGGTAATACAAGCAGGCTGTAGTGTAAAATGTCCAAATGGAAATAAACAGCAGATCCTTGGGATGTAGAAGCTAGGCCGTGTAGGTGTCTGGGCAGGCTGACTCTTTTTGAAGATTTGGGGGTAGCTGAGCTCCACTTAGGAGATAATATTGAGAAAGAAAAGAGATGATCAAGTGTGTAATTTAATCTCCACATTCAGGAGATGAGAAGAAGATGAAAAAATACAAACAAAGGCACTCAGGCAGAAAAGTAACAGCAATTAAAGCTCACCTGTATAGGAGCCGCCATACTGGGGAGAGCATGCAGTGTTTTATCGTGCAGTGTTTTAAAGATGGGCTTTGGATTTACACTGCCCTGTGTTTAACTCCAACCTCTTCAATTTGATATCTATATCACATGGGCAATTCACTTACTTCTCTATCTTCTCCTTCAAAAATGTGAGTCAAAACACCTAGTACATGAGGTTGTTGCAATACTGTAGCTTGGAGAAAATGACATGTCAAAGAAACCAAAGAAAAAGTGTGTTGCTGGAAAGAATTTGGTTAATAATATCAAATGCTGCATAAAGTTCAAGAAATTTGAACACTTTGGAAATAGTGATTAAGAAGTTATATGTTATTTGCAAGAGAGCCATTCCAGTAGAGGGGTAAGGTCTAGAGTGAATATGTACACCCCTATCCCAAGGAAGGTGGGGGCCCCGCCCCTAGGTCCTGCAGCAGAGTGAGGAGGGGTGCACTAGTATTGACCATTGAGGGTGTAGGGGCCACCATCTCCCCCTGTTCTGAATGCTAGGGAGGAGGCAGCCATTATTTGTCCCATCCTGGGGCCTCCCATCAGCTTTCCTATTTGCAGTTACTTGAATAAAAACATATCCTTTTCTGGAAAAAAAAATAAAGTGAATGAGTGCAGGCATAGTACAAATGTACAACAAATATCTCACTTTGAAAGGCATACCTTGGAGATAATGCAGGTTTGGTTCCAGACTACTGCGATAAAGTGAATATCATAATAAAGCAAGTCAAATGAACTTTTTGGTTTCCCAGTGTGTATAAAAGTTTGTTTACACTATACTGTAGTCTATTAAGTGTACAATAGCATTATGTCTAAAAAACAATGTACATAACTTAATTAAAATTTTTATTGTTAAAAATGTTAATCATCTGAACTTTCAGCAAGTCATAATGTTTTTGCTGGTGAAGGGCCTGTCCTTGATGTTGATGCTGCTGAACGATCAGGGTGGCAGTTGCTGAAGGTTGGGGTGGTTGTGGCAATTTCTTAAAACAAAACAACAATGAGTGTTCACACTGATTGACTCTTCCTTTCACGAATGATTTCTCTGTAATACGTGATGTGGTTTGATGGCATTTTATCCACAGTAGAACTTCTTTCAAAACTATAGTTAATCCTCTCAAAACCTGCCACTGCTTTACCAACTAAGTTTAAGTACTATTCTAAATCCTTTGTAGTCATTTCAACAGTCTTCATAGAATCTTCACATTCCGTCTCAAGGAACCACTTTCTCTGCTCATCTGTAAGAAGCAACTCCTCACCTGCTCAAGTTTTATCATAAGATGGCAGCAATTCAGTCATATCTTCAGGCTCCACTTCTAATTCTCTTATTACTTCTGCCACATCTGCAGTTCCTTCCTCCACTGAAGTCTTGCACCCCTCAAAGGCATCCATGAGGGCTGGAATCTACTTCTCCCAAACTCATTCATGTTGATATTTTGGCCTCTTCCCATGAATTACAAATGTTCTTAATGGCATCTAGAATGATGAATCCTTTCCAGAAGGCTTTCAATATACTTGGCCCAGATACATTGGAGGAATCACTATCTATGGCAGCTAGAGCCTCATAAAATGTATTTCTTAAATAATAAGACCTGAAAGTCAAAATTACTCCTTGATCCATGGGCTGGAGAATGGGTGTTGTATTAGCACGCATGAAAACCACATTAATCTCATTGTACATCCCCATCAGAGCTCTTGCATGGCCGGGTGCATTATCAAGGAGCAGTAATATTTTGAGGGGAACCTTTTTTTCTGAGCAGCATTTCTTAACAGTGGGCTTAAAATATTCAGTAAACCATGTTATAAACAGATATGCTGTTATCCAGGCTTTGTTTTTCCATTTATAGAGCACAGGCAGAGTAGATTTAGCATAATTCTTATGGGCTCTAGGATTTTTGGAATGGTAAATGAGCATTGGCTTTGACTTAAAGTGAGCAACTGTATCAGCCACTAATAAGAGTCAGTCTGATCTTTGAAGCCTTGAAGCGAGGCATTGACTTCTCCTTTCTAGCTATGAAAATCTTAGATGGCATCTTCTTCCAATAGAAAAGGCTGTTTCTTCAAGGTTTAGTGTAGCTACCTTCATGAATTATTTTAACTAGCTCTTCTGGATAACTTGTTGCAGTTTCTCTATCTGCACTTGCTGCTTCACCTGACACTTTTATGTTTATGTTATGATCTATCCAGACCACCAAAACGTTCTCCAAAACTGTTTTGCTTTTTTATCATTCATGTGTCCACTCGAGTAGTACTTCTAATTTCCTTCAAGAACTTTCCTTTGCATTCACAGCTTGACTCTTTGGCATAAGGGGCTTAGCTTTCAACCTATCTTGGTTTCTGACATGACTTCCTCACTAAACTTCATCATTTCTAGCTTTTGATTTAAAGTGAGAGAGGTGTGGGGCGCCTGGGTGGCTCAGTTGGTTAAGCTTCTGCCTTTAGCTCAGGTCATGATCTCAGGGTCCTGGGATCGAGTCCCGCATCGGGCTCCCTGCTCAGTGGGGAGTCTGCTTCTCCCTCACCCTCTGCCCCTCCCCCATGCTCCTTCTCTCTCTCTCTCTCTCTCAAATAAATAAATAAAATCTTTTAAAAAAAAAAGTGAGACAGGTGTGATTCTTTCACTTGAACCTAAAGAGGCCACAGTAGGGTTATGAATTAGCCTAATTTCATTATTGTTAGGTCTCAGGGAATGGGGAGGCCCAAGGAGAGGGAGACTGGGGACTGATTAGGTGAGTGGAGCAGCCAGAACACACACATTTATCATTCACTGTTTTATATGGGGGAGGTTCATGGTGGTCCAAAATAATTAAAATAGTAACATCAAAGATCACTGATCACAGATCACCCTAACAAATATAGTAATTATGATAAAATTTGAAATATCCTGAGAATCACCAAAATGTGACACAGAACCACAAAGGGATGAAATGCTGTTGGAACAACGGTGCGGATTGACTTGCTTGACATAGAGTAGCCACAAACCTTCAATTTATAAAAAACACAGTATCTGTGAAGTGCAATAAAGCAAAGCACAATAAAATGAGGTATTCCTGTATTTACCTTTCAAGAACATAAGCTTGAAAATAAATATCTGATCTCAGATAATATATTATAAATATTTATTAATAAGTCCAACAAAATATAACAATTCCTCCATCTTGCTCCTACTAAAATTAGCCGATTGATTCTAATCTTACTGATTTTAGACACTTACTAAATCTTGCCTTTCATGCAGTGTAGGGTGCAAAATTATCTGTGTAACAGATTCAGCACCCTTTGGTTTATAATTAAGTTTTATGATTTATGGAAAGAACCTCCTTCCCATCATTCATTGAATAATGGCTACGCATCCTGTAATATGAAACTTACTTTTTTTTTTTGAAACTTACTCTTGATTCTTGCTTCTTCAGGACTATTTATAGGCATCTGTGTTTGTTTGTTTGTTTTTTAAAGATTTTATTTATTTATTTGACAGAGAGAGAGCACAAGTAGGCAGAGAGGCAGGCAGAGGGAGAGGGGGAAGCAGGCTCTCCGCTGAGCAGGGAGTCAGACGTGGGGCTCGATCCCAGGACCCCAGGATCATGACCTGAGCCGAAGGCAGCCACTTAACCAACTGAGCCACCCAGGCGCCCCAGGCATCTGTGTTTTAATTAATTTCTTTTGGTCGTAAATGGTCAAAACGAGGAAGATTATAATGAATAATAAATTGTAAGGTTTTCAGAGTCCATTATATTGATTCATTTTCGAGCAAAAATATCCACAGACAATTGTGGCCAACTAATTTTATTTTCCTTGAATTAAACATCGTTAAAGAGAATCATAAGAAGTTGTAAAAATGTACTCAACTTTATATAAAAAGGACAAAGCTAAGGTTAATTTTAGGACTGGAGTAGGGTTTCAAATTTTCAAGAAAAAAAAAAACATGTTTGAGTGAGTGATTTATATTTTAAAGATTGCCCAAAGCAAATGAAAACACACCTCATCTAAGAAGGACAAGAAAGAGTTCCACATCTTACAAGACTATCAGAGAATTCCTTTAACTTGTTTTGGTAAGGCTTTCTATTAAACAAGAGGTCCAAGTTCATTCTTGTTCAGCCTTATAATTATCCTCAGACATGAATATTGAGAAAATCGGCAATGAAAACCCTAACACTTGAGAGTGTACTTTTCACACATTTAATCAGCTGTCTGCTGGCCTCCTAGGCCCACCAGTAGGAGTTTATCATGAAGCCTTCCCCTGTAAATTCTAGCTGCTGGGCTTACAGCTCCAGCATTCATTCTTTTGAAGAGCAATTTCTTCTGGGGTTACTATCCCAGACAAGATTAGTACTTAGCAATCACTTAAAAGCTATTACTATTATTTTTGAACCCACCTATTCTTTCCTTGTTATTTAGATAAAATACTCCCCTGGGCATCAGAAAAGAGATATAAGCTCCCAAGAGAAAAGAACTGAATTTTACTTTCTGCATCTTCATACATGTCACGTTGCGCCGTGCGTGCACAGGAGCTTAATAAATGTTTAATTTAGATAATTTGGCACCTTTATTCCATAAAGTTTGCTGCCATTGCAAAGGCATTTAATCATCTTTATGATGCAGCGGAGGCCAAATATCAGCGCAGATAGAGTACAGATTAATTCATCAGCCCTGGGCATGATTCCTTTACCCCACTTCACTGGCTATATAGCCCAGAGCAAATCATTTAATCTTTGTGAACCTCAGTTTCCTCAGCAGGTAATAATAACTACTTTAGAGAGTTATTGTAGGGATTAGGATTAAGGTTGTAATAATAGCTAATATTTACTGAACCACTGTGTTGGCTCATGTAATCTCCTCAACAGTGCAATAAAGGGGCGCCTGGGTGGCTCAGCCGTTAAGCGTCTGCTTTTGGCTCAGGTCATGATCCCGGAGTCCTGGGATTGAGCCCCGCATCAGGCTCCCTGCTCGGTGGGAAGCCTGCTTCTCCCTCTCCCACTCCCCCTGCTCATGTTCCCTCTCTCGCTGTCTCTCTCTGTCAAATAAATAAATAAAAATCTTAAAAAAAACCCAATGCAATAAAATAGGTATTCTTATTATCATTCCACTTTAAGACAAATAAAAATTTAAGACACATAAAAATTAAGTAATTTGTCCCAGTCCACAAAGGTAGTCAGTGGTAGAGCCTGGAATTACACCCAGAGTCATCTTTCCAGCCCACACTCAAATTCTTAACCATCAGGCTACACTGCTAAAGGAAATGCCCATAGACATACTGTTTAAAATAGCTTCTCTTATGTGGTATACACACACACACACACACACACACACACACACACACACACACACACAAATGGAATATTAGGCAGTCATCAAAAGGAATGAAATCTTGCCATTTGCAATGACGTGGATAGAACTGGAGAGTGTTATGCTGAGTGAAATAAGTCAATCAGAGAAAGACATGTATCAT
>NW_027397106.1:9454128-9497264 GCF_003265705.2 Callorhinus ursinus | reverse complement strand
GAAACAAATAATACATTATATGTTAAAAAAAAAAAAAGAAGAAGATAGCAGGAGGGGAAGAATGAAGGGGGGAAATTGGAGGGGAAGATGAACCATGAGAGACGATGGACTATGAAAAACAAACTGAGGGTTCTACAGGGGAGGAGGGTGGGAGGATGGGTTAGCCTGGTGATGGGTTTTAAAGAGGGCACGTTCTGCATGGAGCACTGGGTGTTATATGCAAATAATGAATCATGAAATACTACATCAAAAACTAATGATGTAATGTATGGAGATTAACATAACATAATAATAAAAATAAAATAAAATAGCTTCTCTTATGAAAAATTGAAATAGGAGTCCTAGATTACCTCCATAAACTAGGCCATCTAGATCCAGTGGGGAAGTCCTATGGGCCCTAAGGTTTCCTAACATTTGGTCATCCAGATTCTATTTGAATATGCAGGCTGGTGCATCCCATTTTCATATGGTTCTTGTGATCAGCAATTATTTCTTATTTAAAACTCCTGATAAATTTACTAGTTTTGCACACTAGAGCTACACATAATAATCTAATTCAAAATCCCCACACTAGTTTAGCCTGTATTTAAGGGTAGTTTCATGCCACCTTTTAGTTTTCTTATTTATTTCAGTTCTTGGTTAAACACCTCAGGTTTGTTCAACTATCCTCTTATATCCACTAGAGCTTTCATCTCCCAGCTAACTTTTCCCTGATCACACTCCCATTTGACAATAACCTCTAAAAGTCTCTTGGCCAAAGTGAACACAACATTCCATTGTGGAATAAGTACATAGAATTCAGGGAGACTATTATTACTTAAATTGTTTTGTACACTCTGTACTAGCAAAGGCTAAGTATGCATTTTCTTTTAGAGCTGGCACATTATACTTTGGGTTCATACTTAACTTGGAATCAGCAGTCAAGAAAAGCATGAAACTATTAAAGTTATCTTGTGTAATTGTTTTTTTTTTTTTTAAGATTTTATTTATTTGACAGAGAGAGACACAGCGAGAGAGGGAACACAAGCAGGGGGAGTGGGAGAGGGAGAAGCAGGCTTCCCGTGGAGCAGGGAGCCCGATGCGATGCGGGGCTCGATCCCAGGACCCTGGGATCATGACCTGAGCTAAAGGCAGACGCTTAACAAGTGAGCCACCCAGGCGCCCTGATTGTGTAATTGTTTTTTTAACCCAAAGGCAAGAATGCACTTATATCTTATTAATATTCACTGCCTGCCTGCTAGATGCAAAACGTGATGCTAAATCCTATGAGAAACACAAAATTGTTGGCTTCACCTCTACTTTCAAGGAACCCATGCTCCAGTGGGAGGAAATGGGGAAAAAGGGAGTGGGGGGGGAATGAAACTAAAGAAAAGAAGAAAAATAAGGTTATGGCCAAGGACACAATAAACATAGGTCCAAGATGGAAGAGATCAGAATTAAAATCTAAAAATAAATTACTGGTAGAAACAGTGTGGCCTTACTTGAGCTGAAAGCAGGACAACTACAGGAGGTAATTTCACATGTCTGTTACATGTCATAGTGTTAATTCAATCCTATTGCTCCTGAAATCTGAATTACCTTGAATCTTTGTTCTGTCTTTCATCCTATTAACTACCCTCCCCAATTCATGTCATTTGTAAATCAGATTCATCTTCTTTGACTTGACTCTATATCCAGGTTTGATATTTAACTCTATCCTCATACACCACATTTTCCTTTAAATCTAAAAAAAAAAAATTACCTAGAATATATTTTATTCCCTCAAAAAACAGTCAGGTTTTTTAAAAATTTTTTATTGTTATGTTAATCACCATACATTACATCATTAGTTTGTGATGCAGTGTTCCATGATTCATTGTTTGTGCATAACACCCAGTGCTCCACGCAGAACGTGCCCTCTTTAATACTAATCACCAGGCTAACCCATCCCCCCACCCCCCTCCCCTCTAGAACCCTCAGTTTGTTTTTCAGAGTCCATCGTCTCTCATGGTTCATCTCCCCCTCCAATTTCCCCCCTTCATTCTTCCCCTCCTGCTATCTTCTTCTTTTTTTTTTTTTAACATATATTTCATTATTTATTTCAGAGTGAGGTTTCTTTAAAGCTTTATTTATTTATTTTAGAGAGAGAGAAAGAGCATGAGTGGGAGGGGCAGAGTGGGGGTGGGGAGAGAATCCCAATCAGACTCTGTGTTGAGCATGGAGCCTGACTCGGGCTCGATCTCATGACCGTAATATCACAACCCGAGCTGAAATCAAGAGTCAGACGCTAAACAAACTGCACCACCCCGGCACAGGCTCCCCAAAAAACAGTTACCAATCAGCAGATAAAGCTGATTGTTTCATATATATATATATATATATATATATAAAGCTGCTTGCTATGGTTTATTGTACCTATACCTCAGTGGCTTCTTCCAGAAAGTTTACATGAAAAATGAAATGGAAACTAACCACTGATGAAGACCCTTTAGGAAAAAGTACAGACTCTTCTCAGGAACATCAGAAATTTAGTGAAGAGAAAGAAGCAGCCACATCCCCAGCTCCATTCCTAGCAAATTCCATAAAGTTGATCCTATTACCATTGTTTCTTCCCACGTTCCACCCCATTTTCCTTCTGCCACCCTGAGTGTCCCCTCACTGTCTGCAGATTTATGAGTGACCAGAATTTCTCTCTCCTGAGAGCATCAACAAAATACTTATGTAACTTCCTTTCCAATCCCAGCAATATGGAGAACTGCATAACCTGAAAACCCTTCTACAAACACATGGCTTAAAAATGTATTATAGGAAATTCTTAACTTAGCTCATTTACAAAATGGAAATTCCTATCCAGCCCATGAGGAAGCTGAACACCAGATCTGGACTTTATGGTTCACATGGTGACAGCACAGAGGACGTGTTCTTATACAAGGTCCAAGACTTCAGCACTGAACAGAATCCTTGAAGGGCTCCCCATCAGTTTAAGTGTAGGATAAAAACATACACACAAATAAAACCCCCACTAGCACAAGAGATTAGGAGGAGACACTCTATTTTTGTTGATATTTGGGTGGGGAGAGAAAAAAATGTTTCTCTTACAGAGTTATGAGATTCGAATTTATGTCACTAGTGTGGCATACCACCTGGTAAAGAAATTAACACAAACATCAACTGTAATATCCCTGTCATACCTGCAGAAGTAAAAGCAAAATTTCTCTGGAGGGAAAAGACCTCAGGTTTCCCAGGTAAATCTTCAATGAAGATAAGGGCAGACATCAACAGCACAAAACCCATGGGGAAACACTGCATCAGGAGCAATAGTCAGCAAGCATAATAAAAGGCAGATTTAGACCCCCTTACACTACAGAAAATAGAGCATTATGATAAAGATGACAATGTAATGGAAACATGTTTAAAATTGTTAAAGACATAAAGGACGGAATCAAAATCACAAGGATAAGAACAAAGGGGAAAGTTACCAAAAATTTGAAAAAGAGTAGAACTAGAAGTGAAAAAGATAGTTACTGAACTAAAAAAAGAAAAAAAAAAAACCCAATGGATTGGCTAAACAAAGGATTAGACAAAGCTGAGCAGATAACTGATAGACTGGGGGATAGAAATGAAGAAATGGCAAAGGCCCAGCACTGACAGTTAAAGAGATGGAAAATACCAAACACAGAAAGATTAAGAGCCAACATATATCCAACAGGAAAACCAGGAGGAAAGAATAAAGAGAAAGAGAAACAATATTTGAGGAGATAAAGACTGTATGTTTTCCAAAACGGATGAAAAAGAGAACTTCTTTAATTCAATAATCTAAAGGATCCCCAGGCAAGATAAATAAAAATAAATTCATCCCTAGGCACAAAACACTGAAACCACAAACCCCAAGGAAAACGGGATCTTAAAAGCAATTAAACAAAAAAGGATTTTCAAATGAATTACAATTAAACTGACAGTCGACTTCTACACAGAAACCTCAGAGGCCCAAAAAGCAATGGGATACTTCCTTCACAGTGCTTCTAGAGAGAGAAAAATCTAGAAATAGACACCTAACTAAGTGTAAAAATGGCATAAAGCCCCATTTCAGACCAATGCTGAGAGTTTGCCACTAACAGACCCACCCTAAGAGTACTAATGTAGGTCCCTCAGGAAGAAAGAAACAAAACATAGAAGGAAGAAACAGAATGCAAGAAACAAAAATAATTTGAGTATAAATTAAATGTTGCATCCTTGAGATATTCTGAATTAAAGAAGACTAAGACCGAGATAGCTGTTCATGTCTTTATCACATTCTCATGTCTCTTCAGGGTATGAAATCTGTCCTGCTATCACACTTGTGATGAATAAAAGTTCATCAGCTTATCTATGTAAAAAAAAATTAGAATTTATGAATGAGAAAATTACAGAACATTTCCAACCAAAGGATGGGGATGCCCAAAGGAAGAGAAAGATCTGGTCCCCAAGATGTGCATTCTTATTGGCAACCACAGAGTTACAAATTAAAATCTGCTATTTGAATGCAGCAGGCTCTGACAAGACTGGCTTTCTTATTTGAATCACTCTGTCTAATGAAGATGTAATGATAGTACGAGTTCCAAGATACATTGTTAAGCGAGAAAAAAAAGCGATGATTGGTAAAAGGGTACAAAGAAGATTTACTTTTCATTATATGCTCTTTGCCCTTTTAAATTTTATACCAGTGCATATACTACTTGTTGAAAATATTAACGAAGTATTTGGTTAATTAATTTTAGAATAATATCAAATAAAAATATAAAAGTGACTTTATTTGGTTTGTTTTGAGTAATAAAAAATAAGGAGGGAATGCATTTTAGGAATTCAAGGGTATAACACAATATAATATATTCATAGGTGACCCACTGAAAAAATTATCAATGTTTTTAAAGCAAAAGTGAAGATCTTTTCCAAATTCCCAAATAATTCCACTAAGCTTTTTTTCTTGGAGACCTGCCCTCTAACAGCTTGAAAGCTATTTTTTCCCCTTATATTAACTCCATGATGTGTCCTCATTTCCAATGTTAATTAGGTAGGCCTTACAATAAAAGAGTCTGAAATATTTCCCCATCAGAATTGTTATCTATTATACATGACTGATACATGGAAAGAGTAAGATTTTTTCCAATTAACCTGAAGGACTTGGAAAAATGACTTTGAGATTTAACACTAAGAACTTTTAAGTACTTTTTGAATAGTACAAAGACTTAGATTTCCATAAGACATTAATTTTTAAGATTTGCATTAGAATTAAAGCAATTTTAAATAAATGTAAAGAATGCAAATTGCTAAATTAAAGAGTTTAAAGCATTAAAGTGTAGTAAAACTACACTTAAACTTGGTTTATGAATGAATCAAGAAAACTAGAATCATTTCTTACCCTTAACGCTTACTTTAGGGGCACCCGGGTGGCTCAGTCGTTAAGCGTCTGCCTTAGGCTCAGGTCACGATCCCGGGGTCCTGGGATCAAGCCCCGCATCGGGCTCCCTGCTTCACGGGAAGCCTGCTTCTCCCTCTCCCACTCCCCCTGTTTGTGTTCCCTCTCTCGCTGTCTGTCTCTCTCTGTCAAATAAATAAGTAAAATCTTAAAAAAAACCCCAAAACCCTTACTTTATAATATCTCAGGGTATCTCCAGCTAACTCAAAGGAGTCCAAAACCTTCAAACAGTTCTGTACCCAATATTTTACTTAAAATGTATAATAAAATCACATCGGGTACCATTTATTGAGTACTTATCATGTTTCAGAATGATGCTGTATGCCTTGCTTACATTATTTCATTTAATTTCTAGAACAGACCCATGAGGTAGGGTAGATATTATTATCATCCTTCATTTCATACATATGAAAATTAAGGCATAGAAAAATGAAATAACATAGAAAAGTTCACACAGTTGGTCAGCCATAGAGCTAGGACTCAGGCTGATCGACGTCTTTCTGACTTCAATTTTTTATGTTCTTGACCACTATGTTAAATGCTTCCAAGAAGACCAGGATTTGGCATAATATTAATCAATTAAAGGGTTATTTAAAAAAGGTTAAGGATCACCTACATAAAGAGAAGATATATCTTAAGTACGCAAGTTAACTCATATGCAGTGTATAGTCAAAAAGCCTTCCATGAGAGTTCTTTGGTTTGTTTTTTAAAAATTTTATAATAAGAGGGCGCCTGGGTGGCTCAGTTGGTTAAGCGACTGCCTTCGGCTCAGGTCATGATCCTGGAGTCCCGGGATCGAGTCCCGCATCGGGCTCCCTGCTCAGCAGGGTGTCTGCTTCTCCCTTGGACCCTCCCCCATCTCATGCTCTCTCTCTCTATCTCATTCTCTCTCTCAAATAAATAAATAACATCTTTAAAAAAAAAATTTTATAATAAGAAAAAGTCACATTGAGACCTAAATCCCTAATTGATCTAAAGTTCATTAAAACACTTTCATTCATCAAATGTAATTCAATCTTATCATTAGATACCAAGTTTAACGATCAGAAGCAACCCAAGTATGACAGGAGATTCTGTCTTAGGCAAATTAAAGGATCCCGCCATGGGTATGGATCCCACATTACAAACTACCAAATGATCAGCTGTGTCTTGTCTCTCCCCTTGAGAAACTCAAATCTGGAAAGTGACTTCAATAGACAGTGAAGGATCAGAAGCTGAACTTCTTTCATCCTGGGTTTTCTTTATTACAATAAAGTTTATTGAACAATTTTTGTATACAAAATTTCTATTTGTTTAGCTAGAACAAAATAAATTCAAAATAATACTAAAAAAAGATCACCCTCACTGGTAAAACAAAGGTTATCTTAGGTTTTTCTTTCCTTATTAATTATATTATCTCAAAAGTCTTACTAAAATTCTCTTCTCCCACAAAAAGATATACATTTTGGTAATGGAATTTCGCTCTGAGTCATTTTGGTAAAAGAAAAGGTATGCTATGCCAGAAATGTTTTGAGTTTTCTCTTGCTTCTGAATTTTCTTCTTCCCATGTAAAATGATATAAAATAATGTAAGCTTCTGAAAAATATGCCTTTAAAGGAAAGCTACATAATCATGAGATTAAATCAATGTGTTACTTCAATGGTGAAAAATGTGCTAATTTAACTATATCAGGAAATATAATACCATGTGACATTAATAATAAATGCTAACTGTACATACTACTAGCAAAATAACTGTTACTATAAATGAAATAAAGGATTTTTACTACCTACACTCTAACAGTAATAATGGAAACTTTTTTAAATCAATCAACCTCGATCAATTTGTAGTTACCTTTGAAGTAAAGCAACATTCACACATGCCTCCTGCTTAATTTTACCTTTTTGAAACCACAGGTATTATTAAAAAGCTACACAAACACTTAGGAATGCAACTTGAATTTATATTCATTTAACTACTCACTAAAAATAATTAAAATCTCATCTCATGTTTTGATCTGTGGCTAAGAAACCCATTATTTTACACACAGGAAAAAAAAAGAAGCCATTTATCACCAAACTGTCTGATCTCCTCTGCTTTGATATTACAGCCTATCTTTTTTAGCGCTGCCATTTGATACCAACTTTTCCCCAGTAATAAACATTTTCATTTGATTTAAGTCGGCAGTTACTTATAGGGGACTGTCACATCTTTTCAAGTTATGCTGTAAATCATGACTGAAAGATTTACTTTTAGCATACTAAGACAGCTTTGCATTTTAATGAGGTCACCAGACACATGTTTGCTGAGGTTTAGTGATTGTGCAAGAAATACAGTATGGCAATGAGAAAGCTGTGAAACCTCAGCACAGAGATTTCTAATACATTTTATTGAGTTATCCAAGAAATAATCACCCTGCTAAATCCAAGTTAAACATCTGATGGAATATTAGGATGTTTAATTAAAAATGAAGTTATGCTGTACATGTGGGTGATTTTACATAGTGGCTAAAAAAAGAAGGCCATGAAAAATTAATTTTGCTCAGTAAGAAAAAACACATAGTAGCCTCTTTGTGAAGTTGGTAAGGGGATTGAAGCACTCCAGCAAGATACACATGATGCAAACACAAGACTCAATAAATTAGGGGAAGGGGTTCAGGGGAGGCCTTCTCAATAAAGTAACAAGGGTTGGTAAAGGTCATGCACATTAAGATTGTCTTTCAAGAAACTAGCAAATCCTATTACCTCATGCTCAGCGATTCCATTGTGAGGGCCCAACAGAGGGCCACTGGGGCCAGGGATTAGTCTCCTTTCTCAGCTATCAGGCAGCATCCAGCTCCAGCAGGCCAAGATTTAGGCCATTCCTATACTTAGAAAATCTTGACAGTCCTGATGCTTTTTCCCTACCTTAGGAGAGAAAAACAGCCATAATCTGCACTGATAAAGACAACAGGATTATTTGGCAGTTGAAGGGGAGGGCATAACAAAAAGCACAGACCTCGTGAGAGGCGATAGTAGGATAAATTCCTGAACAGATAGCATGGCATAGGAAGGAAGGAAAGAGGGAGGAAGGAAGGAAGGAAGGAAGGAAGGAAGGAAGGAAGGAAGGAAGGAAAAGAGTTCTAAATCGCAGATCAGTATCTATAATGAAACACCTTATAATAAGTTACTTCACGCCTCTGTACCTTAATTACCTCATCTGCCATATGAGAGTTTAGGACCAGATGACCCTGAAGCCCTCTTTAAATTAATGTTCAATAAAGTCCAGCAAATATGGATGTAACCACATCTTACCTCCTCATTTAATTGACCACTCATTTATGTCTTTATTTATTTACCAATATGTCTTGAAGATTCAAAAGTGAACAGGATACACACTTCACCCCCATGAGACTCAATGCCTGGGGCTGTAAATGAGGTGAGGAGACCGAGGGACAAGAGAGTGAACACTGGGTAGATGAGCAGGGGACAAATCTTGAAGGGTCTATCAAGAAATGTGAGGTCAATAGGGATGCTGAAGTTTTTTTCAGTATGGAATGATATGATCAGATCTGTGCTCAGATATTCTGTGGAGAATTGACTGGAGAGAGATACACCTGAGAGCCCTGAACGACTGTAGAACCAGCCAGAATGGAAAGAAATGGACCCCAGTAAAGAGAATCAAAAGGATTTGATGGGAGGTGAAAGGGGATAAGAGGGGTCACTCATTCTTTGCTGGCCAACAAAACTTGGTGGGTAAAGCCACTCACTGAAGAAAAGAGTAGAAGTGAAGAACCAGGGTTTGGTAATAGAAGAGGAAGAAGGGACAAGCCAAAAGTCATGGAGATGATGTGTTCGGTGTGGGGTCTTGAGATTTAAGGTCCCCAAAGAAACATACTGGAAGACATTGGATATTTGCATTTGGATCACCTTCCACAGACTTAAAAGAGCAGGTAGTTCTCTTTATGAATCATGGAAGATTCTCTCCCTAGTGGTTTTAACTACTTAGAAATTATAGAATCTGTATGCCATCTTTAAATGCTCTGAATTCTTTCTGCAGAAAAGTGTAGACATACATGTATATTCAGGGACTTCGTGGACTCCCAAAGTCTAGCCAGAGACCTGCAGAGGTTCAGGAATTCCAAGTGAAAGATCCCCACCAGAGGTGGAAAGAAGGCAGAGGCTGAAAAGTGAAAAGGAAGTAACTCAGTTCCTCCACCTGAGTAGATGAGACAATGTAGAAAATGGTTAGAATTGTTTAGTACCAGCACTGCCAGACAGAAGATGCAGCCAAAGTCTGGCGTAATGGTCACAAACCAGTTTCATCTTCCTGGACCTTCAGTTCAACTACATTTTCTAAACTGCTCAAATCTATGTGGTGAGCTCTTACCAACGGTATGTGAGAGGAAGGGACATGCATGTCATTTCTGGTGTGAGGCAGTGACAGTGGGGGTATATTCTCCATGCTCTGTCTGTGGTCCTCGTCTCCGTGGCAATAGAGGCTGTGTGTTGGGCATGACTTCTTCATCAAGTGGCACCAGCAGGGGGCCTGGCTTAAGCAGGCCCAATCCCAATGCCCCTCAACCTCCCCACCACCACATCTGACATTTCAAACTGAGCTTTATTAATGAAGTAAATACCAATAATAACAATACCCCTCATATGTAAGGTCCATAGGTTAATCAAAATAATGTGCAGTAGTTTTCTTTATAGAAACTATTATTACCTGATACTGTTTTATGTATTTATTTACTTTCCCATGTATAGACCCTCTAACTCAACTAGACCATAATTTCCACGCAGATAAGACCTCAGTTTTGTTCACTGCTATACTCTGTTTCTAGATCAGTGCTCAGCACAAAGAAAATACTAAATAAATGTTTGTTGAAAAAATGAGTGAACAGATTATTTCATGTGGTTCTCCTCTAAAGATATTTTTTAAAAGGCACAACTTTTTTTTTAAATTAATAGAATTTATTTTTTAAAGAAGATTTAGGTTTATAAAGAAGATGAGCAGAAAATATTAACGGTTCCCATTGCCCCTTCTCCTCACCACCATAAACAGTTTTCCCTACTATTAACATCTTGCATTGCTGTGGTATGCTTGTTACAACTGATGAACCAATACTGAAACTGTCTTAAAGTCCAGAGTTTATATTAGAGTTCACCTTTTGAAGGGCACAACTTCTATTTATAAGTACATCAACAAAAGTGGTGGTGCTAGAAGGGGAGGGGTTAGGATCTACCCTGGAGCAATAACTGGGACAGATGCTTTGAGGCAAGTACTATCATTACAACTTCTCAGGAAGGAGACAGGAATGTCTTGCTTCTCAAATAGTGAAATGTGGTTTTGGGCCAGGAGATGCTAGAAGGCAGAGACAAACTATGACTCATGTCTTTACAGCACCAACTTAACTCAATGATAGTCAGTTAAATGTTTTCATATATTATGGAATACAAATGAATGAATTTTGGGGGAAAAAACATGAGTTTTTGAAGAAATTTTATTTACCCTTGTGGTGGGCCTTTTCAGGATGGCCCCGGGTGAAGACATTTTCTCTCCTCTGTCATTAGAATGACTTCAGAAGAAACTTTGAGAAACATTGATACAGATTAAAAAAAAAAACAAAAAACAAAAACAAAAAACCTGGGTTTGGGAGTAGAAAAACCTTTGTATTCAGCTGTTTACTCTATGGCCTTACAAAAAAAGTAAATCATTTGAACCCAATATTTTTGTTTCAAATTGGAGGTAATACCTATTTTGGAAGAGACCTGTGAAGAGTAAGGTGATATATAGATAGTACAAGACCCTGAGAAGTTATGTAACTTGCCCAAGGCCACATAACAAGTAAATGGGATGGCTAGCTTTTGAACCCACATTTGTTCTGTCCTTCTCGAAGCCCTTGGCTGTTACAGATAGCTACTTAGAGTTAAGTCCGGGATTGTCTTCATACAGACTGAAAGTTCGAAGATAATTAGAAACAGTTAAATATTCTCTTGGGTTATTTTTAACTCCCTAGTTTTAAATTTTACATTGCTCAGATGAATTTTACCCCATTTCAGGTTTTCAAAATCTCATATGTAACTTTTTTTTTCTAGTGGAAGAATGATATACAGAATTAGGCATGGCCATTATTCATCTCAGATTTTCTGGGACAGCCTTTATTTCAAAATTACACACCATTGAAATGCCCTGAAAAATCCAGTATTTCTTTATCCAGACTCTACACAAGAAGCAGCACCAAATACTGTGTTCAGGAAACATGGTCACCACACGTGTGGATATAAAGGAGGCCCACAGTGTACCTTGATGTGTTTGGGTGTCCTGGTGGAGACCATGGGATAGCAACATTACAGAACCATGAAACTAGAAGTGCCTGATTTTGACCTAGTAAATCCTATGACAGTTAATTACCAGAAATCTGTATTGTTAACAAGTTAATAAGCCTTGTGGGTGAGCCACATGCACAATGAGTTTAGAACTCCTGATTTAGGAAATAATCCCCTTAAGAAAGAGTCCTGCATATCAAAGATGGCCATGATCCATTTCCTTTTCCTTTTTTTTTTTTTAAGATTTTATTTATTTTTTTGACAGAGACACAGTGAGAGAGGGAACACAAGCAGGGGGAGTGGGAGAGGGAGAGAGAAGCAGGCTTCCCACTGAGCAGGGCGCCCGATGTAGGGCTCGATCCCAGGACCCTGGGATTGTGACCTGAGCCGAAGGCAGACGCTTAACGACTGAGCCACCCAGGCGCCCCAATCCATTTTCTATTAGAGACCTTTATAACCAAATAGTCACTGAAGTTTGAAGATTAGCACTTAGAGGTACTATAATTATAGAAGGAAACAATCTAGTGACACACAGTGATCCGAGTATTCAGGAAAATTTTCACTTCCCAAATGGTCCAGAACATTTTCTGTCCCACATTCTTATCCGTCAGTATTTTTATTAAACCAGAGGACTCTGCAAGTGGAGAGGAGGCAGGGCATGCACCATATCTATTATATAGAGATTTATGGAAAGTAATGTAAGATGGGAACCACCCATCACTGGTGGTAGCAGCTTTCTCTCAGGGAGCATAATGGACTTTCTGAGGTTATCTACTATTAGAACTCACTTAACCCAAAGCAACCAAAACTGTCGACATGATTTTAATTTAAGAGCTAATATTCTCATGGTGTGTTTTCAACTGACAAAATATCTTACTGTGGATCATAAGATATATACACACTATGTAATTATATATATTATATAATATTTAATACACATATATATTAGTTTCTAGTATTAGTATCCATCAGAAAGAGTGAATTCAAAATGAACTTGGAAGAGGAATACTTAGAAAGTAGAAAACTTTAAATATTTTGTAAATAAACAGCAATGAATGCATATTGAATGAGCCAGGCAAAAACTTATTAAAAATTCTCAAACGTGGAGGCAGGAAGTAGTATGTCCTAGGAAGTGAGTTGGCCATAAACTTGAACTCTATGCTTTAATACAGTCATACAGATTCCAGGAAAAATGGGCTCCAAATGAGTAAAACAAATTATGAAAATCCTGGCCAATCCCAAACACCTCTCTAAAAAAGTCCAATATTCTTCTAGTTGACAATAGCTGCAAACCCTCCACAGAATGACTTTGGGCAAATGCCCAGTGAACATGCATCACCGAAACTTCCCACCTCCTCCCTCCCAGCACTTCCTTATTAATAGTGCCATGCTTTGAGAGCCACTTGAAACTTGAAACATTATTTTCCTCATGGATTACCTTATACATAGGCGTAAAAATTCATTTTCTAGAAGATGTAATGATATTCTTACCTGTTTCACAGCTGGGCCCAGTGAAGCCTTGTGGGCAGGCACACACATTCGCAGCAATACAAGCTCCTCCGTTCCTACAGCCGTCTTTGCAAAATGCTAAAAATAATTCAAATACATGACTTCAGTATTTTAGAAGTAAGTAGTTCAAGATACTTTTCTTTATTCCCTTGGAGATGTGGACATCGAATTATGTATGTTATTATACTTTCAAATTCCTATAAGACTTTCCATGCAGGTAAGAAACTTCAACCCGATTTGTAAAACAGTACTCTTTTCAACATTCAAAAAATATTTCACCTGTAAAATAAAACACTAAACTTTCTTTTAGCTAAAAACAGTAACCTCCACACAACAGGAAGTATGTGAGAATTAGAGTTGCATCTCATTTAACAGTCCAGCTTGAAATGAAAACGCGGAAGCTATCCTAGAGCTTTCTTAAGGAGCAAACTACCATTTAGAGACTGAGTAAAGAAATAGAAAATGATTGGTTCCTATGAGACTCTGATCATTCTACACACTGGCCAATGTGCCAAAGTATTAGAGAAATGCCCCATCTTTCACAAAGTTCTAAGTCAGTCCCAGTGATGAACTGGCCAATGGTAAGAATTGGGGGTAGTGGTCTTCAGAAAGAGCCTTGCATTCCTCTGCTGAGGACAGGTCAGGATCCAGAATCAAGGGCAAAGGCGTTGCAAAGCCTGCTGTGTTAGAGGGGTTTGTGAGTGAGGGGAATTCTTCAATGAGTAGAAAAAGGAGCCAAGATCTGAGCCATTGCAAGGGTGACCTCTTGAGATGTGCTGCCCAATTCAAAGAAGGTGAGAAAAACAAAATGGGTGAGACTGAGCACCCTTAGATGCTTCTGTTTCCACTTTAGCTTGTTCTTTGGTTCTATAAGGCTCAAGAACCCATTTCCTCAGCCTAGTAAGGCCTGTAACAGATGAATTAGACCACCTTGTTTCAGGCATTGGGGCAAAAGTTTTCTCTCTAGTTTTCTGGCACGTGCTTCCTCTCATTAGTTAGGATGTACTTTCTCAGAGTGGTAAAATGGAGACATTTGGGATTCTGGTGTTGAGTTAAAGGAAGGGGCACAAAGAGGCCATTCAGCTTCTTTGGTTGTAGGTCCCAATCTGTCTTCATCCCAGGCAAAAAGAATACCTAGTCACCAAGGATTTGCAAAGAGACTGAGAATGTAAACCTCATAAATAATAAAGGGTCCATCTGCTTAACCATGTGTGTGTCTTCCTTGGAATACTGTGCAAGGACACAGCACAGGACTCAATGATTCAGATCCTCCATCTACACTACTTATCATTCAGCTTTTGACATTCCCAGCAGGAATACACACATGAACTGGAGAGTCTTTATTCAGGCAACCTAGAGTCTCAACTTTCAGCAGAAATTCTGGACTCATGAAAGTTCTCCTTCCTTCAAATATAAGAATTACCTGTCTGCATCTGCTCATGATCGCAAGAGTACTTTATGCTATAAGCTTTATTCTTCACATTAATTACGAATCAGAGTGAAAGAGAAATAAGAGTGAGAAGTTGGGCTCCCAGATGAAATTTTAACCCCTCTCCTCCACCAATTCTCAGTATATCTGGGTGCTTTGAGGAAGTCCTAGGCGTTCAGTTACACTATGTAATGGGCTTTAAATATCCGGCTTTTCTCAGGATCTGTCTAGTTTGTCTGGCAAAATCTTTTTGGGATTTAGACCTCAAAGGGAGTAGGCCTGTTCACATTGCTCTAAATTAAAGATTCCCATAGACTTTTTTTTTATTAAGTTTATTTTATTATGTTAGTCACCATACATCACATCATTAGTTTTTGATGTAGTGTTCCATGATTCATTGTTTGCTTATAACACCCTTTTTTCCATGCAATACGTGCCCTCCTTAATACCCATCACTGGGCTAACTCATCCCCCCTCTAAAACCCTCAGTTTGTTTCTCAGAGTCCATAGTTTCTCAGATTCCCATAGACTTTTACAAAGCAGTAATCCTCTGGCCCATCGATATCTGCAACCAATGTATTATTGTAGACTAGCTCTTAAGACCCATGCTTATCGGCCATCCCTAGTTATTTCCTACCTCCCACATACACAGTGTCATAGCAAATTGATTTTAGTCAACTCCAGGATAATGGGCACATGTATTTGAGAAGTGGGTAGTTTTTATATGAATCATAAAAAAATCTATATGACATAAGGAGGAATATGGACTTTAGCCTAAAGAAGTTTGTGGAGTTTCCAAAACAGAACCTCTATTTCCCTTGTGAAGTAGGAGGTAGGCCCATCTGATGAAGGAAAAGATGGCACTGGTGAACTAATTGGTAAATTAGTGGATGGTGGTGCACTACTATCCACTGATGGAAAGGAAAATCTGGGCTCAACAGGACTTTTAAAAGAATTATTGATTGGTATTGACAAGCCAGCAAAAATGGGAAACCACAACAAGTAGAGACCCACTATTCCCAGGTAATTAGTGTTCAACAGCTCAAAAGAGAGTAGAGAAGAAACACTGTCAGACTGACCCCCGATAGAGATATTTACAGTGGATTTTGGTAGTAGAACAAATGGGTTGACTGTACTGTCAAAAAAACACAGCTGTCACATTCAGATTCAAAAATAAGTATTTGAACCTGGGAGGAGACTGGCAAACTGAAAGAAAAGGGAGGGTCAGAGAAATTGCGCTACTTCTGTCGCTGGTGTGATGCTGTGAATTGTATGCACTGCACAACTGAAGATCAAGAGTCATGGAAAGAACAGAGCAGGCAAACTGGAAGCAGAAGACTTGGGGCAAGATGATACAAAGTTGATGTCTGAGATTTCGAAGGTGGAACCGTTCCATACAAAAATGCCCAGGTGTGATTATGGGCGTGGTCTGCTGGACAGGAACAGAGATGGAAACCACTGTGGTGAAGGTCAAAGAACATAGTTTGGCCACGTAAACACTAACACAACCCAGGAGGAAGACTGTGAGCCACACTGCAAAGCTCTCAGGGGTGTGGGAAGTCCCTGGAAGGGAGATGGCAGTGATGAGAAGGAGTGGGGGGAGGTGAAGATGGACTGCATTATCCTTAATGCCGCCGGCGCTGCCATTTAAACCTTTTACCTTTGCATGTGGTTCCATTCCCCGTATAGCCTGGCTTGCAAACACAGTTGTGTCCTCCAACAGTATTGAAGCATAAAGCATTTTCATCACAATTGTGCTGATTTGTGATACACTCATCGTGTTCTGGAATGAGAAATACAGTTTGGTTACTCAAAGACAGATATTCAAAGGGACTGCATTTTCAACTGCCCCTGCATCTTGGTTATTGCATGGTATTGCTTTCAAACACAGATTTCCATAAAGTATATATTAAAGAAGAGCTCATATTTTGAATATTGTATATGCCTCTTGAAATACATAGTTCACACATCCACAAACCTTGAATGCAAAAGGATTTGGACAGAAGACCCACCAAGAGGAGGAAGGAATGGAAGAAGAGGAGAGGCAAGAGTGTGGATCATTCTCAGAAGTGGATTCCAGAGCCGCTGTATACAGTCTCTGTGATTAACAATTGGGGGAGATATTCTCATGAAATAAATCTGCTACCTATCTCTGCATCCTGTAGCATGAAAAAGGGGCTAGGAAAGGATGTGAAATTGTATTGCTTCATGAATCCCGGCCTGCAGGAAAATAGAGTTGAAGCTCTGGGAGTTAGTTAGGGTGCAGTTATCAGCTGCACCCCACACTTCCAGACATAAGGATACACATGCAAACTACGTGGGGAATATCTGACCTCCTTAGGAAAGTTCTCTCCTTCTGCAAAGAAAGTGTCAGAGTTCTGTTAAAGAAGACAACTTGCTTTTATGATATGTGAAAATCCAAACTTTAAAACACACAATCGATATGATACTTCCTTTCACGGTGGGCAACCTGACACTTTAGAAAGCACTGAATCATCTGATTCTCTCAGCACCCCTGTGAGAGAGGTAGAACCAATATCATTATAACCATTTTAACAACGAGTCAATAGTGGCTTCGAGTGCTTAAGTCGCCTGCCCAAGTTCACAGGAGCATTAGGTCACGTCAGAATTCTAGCTCTGTGTTCAGCAGAAATGTAAATATAAGGAATAAATACAGTGAATATGAGAAAGAAAACAGATGTGACTTCAAAATCAAGATGAGTAGGAAATGAAATATAAGTGAGGAAATGTATACAAACTAGTTCAGCAAAATCCCTAAAGTGGCACTACTCATCATGTGGTCTCTTACATAAATACTACTTAGGCCTAAAATTAAAAATATATTTTAATACACCTATATTAATTGAGGCTATTGATTCACTAGGATATAAATCATCAAAGCAGAAAGAAGTATTCGCTTTTCATTTTAGAACTCTTTGCATTCTAGACAATATATGTATTATTCCAGACAATATATTATAATAATCATGTATTTATAACTTTGAAAAAGAATTGCTTTGGGCATGTTGAAATTAGACTAAAATCACTTATTTCAACTACTAAAATAGAATGCTATATTTTTTCAAATAAATATTAACATTTTGTGTCCTGCGTTATATATAAGTGCAAAGTTATAATAGTTTGAACTATAGCCCTGTAATAAAATTCTTAGACATTATTCCCAATAATCTTTCAGAGGAAAGAGAGTTCTCAATCATTAAGGTTTTAGAATTGCATGAATTGATATCTTATCCTCCAAATCCCTGGCTGAATTTCCCCAAATTGTAGAAAATTCCACCTTTATTATAGTATCAGAAACTTTCATAGTTTTTTACAAATTCATGCCCATCGATGATAGCTTAGAAAGTACCTGAATTACACATAGGTCTCCTGATAGGGGCTACCGTTGGACCACTATACAATTTCAGAGGGCCAGGAATGGGCAGTCTACCTACCCCTGAGTCTGGCTGCCTGAAGCAAAATAAATCTACACTCTGAAGTTTGCACCTGCTGCCAATTTTCTTCCCAGTGCAATTCAAAGTGCTGCAGTTAATCTATAAATCTCTATATGGACAGCTGTAGGCTCTTTAAAGACAGCTGCTGATTGATTTGATGCTGTTTTCATCCCTGCCTTGGTTGTCTTCTTAATTAGACAGAACTCACTCCATAGAGGAGGGGCCTAAGAGGATGAGCTTAGCACCCAGTACGATGATTCCCGCACACGTTAGTTAATTACACAACCCGGGACCTGGTTACCCCTGCTGTCATTAACTCTCGCGGTCACTGAAATGAGTAAGCATGCTCCTGAGCAATCTGAGGGTAAAGAAAGTTTTCAGGTTTGGAAATACACCCACACACTCCTTTACACATACCGTTCCCTGTGCCAGAGGTGCCTGCCCTGCTGACTCTCCCGGCAAGCCCCTGCCACTTCCAAAGATCACACTAAAAAGTCTTGTTTTACGTGCAAACATCTTTCTTGCTCCGCTCCTGCAGAGTTAGGGGCTGTTGGCTGTATTCCCTAGCACCATATACGAGGCTCTGTTATTGTATTTTATCAGAAATGTCTACTACTCCTTGATTCTTCATCTTCATGCTCTACCAGGAACTGTTAATTTTTGGACAAGAATTTTGTATATTTATTTGTGTTTCATTTCAGCATTCAAAGAATGTTTCTTAAATATACAATTAAAAGAATAAATGACCAAAGGAAGAAAGCTAGGAAATGCTTGCTCTGCCATTATAATTCAAGCCAATCCCAATTCGTTCAGTTGTAGACAAGATGCCAAATAGAAGGCTACTGAAAATCTAAACTGCTTTTTTAAACTAATTTTAGTGGTGATATTTTGTTTGGGGTATTTCAAATATTAATTAAGGTAGCAAGACATACTTAGAGAACAGAAAATATTAATTCCTTTACACTGTCACTTTAAAATTTTTCACACTACTTAAAGTATAATTTATATTATAACCATCAACTAACAGTAAACCATGATCTTAGGAAAAGTTTTTAAAAATGCCTATGTCTCGGGGTGCCTGGGTGGCTCAGTGGGTTAAGTGTCTGCCTTCAGCTCAGGTCGTGATCTCAAAGTCCTGGGATCAAGCCCCACATCAGGTTCCCTGCTCAGTGGGGAGTCTGCTTCTTCCCCTGCCGCCCCTCACCTGCTTGTGCTCTCTCTCCCTCTGTCTCAAATAAATAAATAAATAAATTTTTTTTTAAGAAATGCCTATGTCTCACAGAAGAATTAACTTAAATTTGATAGCCCTCCACAAAACAGAATGTGAGACATGGCGCAAATATTCTATAAGGTCATCTCAATAAATAGGTAATTATTGCTGCTCTATGTCCAGTTTTGGTCAAATGTCAACTTCTTAGTCTTTCCCTGACTCACATATCCCTGAGGACTCCACCAGCAACCCACCAGTCAGCCTCTCCTTTTTTAATACTTCCTCCAACATTTGTAATATACAATACATTAAATTAAATAAAATAAGGAGGGAAATATTAAGATAAGATTTAAATCAATATTATGTTGCAGTGTTTGAGAAGAGCATGGCAGGATGTAGTAGTAAATGAATTTCAAGTGTTAGTTCATATGTATCGAAAAGCAGACATTTCAGATGTTCACAATATCCAGTTCCTAAGATTCAATGCTATTTTCACATCCTCAGTTAAAATATTCATTGTTCATGTGACATGACAGTCCAGATAAAAGCTGGGATTGAAACCAAATACACCTCTCTCTAACTGTTCCTCATTAAAAATAATAGCATACGGTTATTTTAATTAAAATTGATCACATTTTGTATCTACACATTTTAAATTTAAATAAAATGGAAAAAACAAACATACAGGAAGAAAACATCACTCAACAGTACTAAACAAAAGTAATGTAGTTGTCAATCATCACAATACATTATACAGACTCAATAATCTTATAGTGATAGCTGGCAAAGATTTGTCCTATGTGCCATAATTTGCCATGCATCCTTATGTACTCCGTAAAACTGATTTCATACCAGTGACAGGGGTCAATATATTCAAATTCCTCTACAGAAAAAAAAGTGATAATTATATACACTTGGATTTATCTAAATGTCACATAGAACAATAATACTTCAGTTTCACTGATCAACTCCTAACCTGAGTAGCTTAATGTCTCTAAAACCATTTGAAGACTCCATACCTAAAAGGTCATCGGTCATTGTTACATACAGTTGGACTTAAATTGAGCTTGAAATTTGGCATTCATATTGAATGAATGTACTGTTTGAATGAATGAATGTTTCCAGAATGAATGTACTATCTAGAGACAAAACGGTCACATTAAAATTCACATAGCTTTTCTTACTATGATTTCAACACAGCCATACAATATACATAGCACATGTTCTATTCAAGAATTTCACTGATACAAAATGCAAATACTACAGAAAATAGGAGTGAAAAGTAATTTAAGTATATCTGTAGATATACATTCAGTTCAATTACATACAATTTTCTTCAAGGTCTATTTGCGTATTACAATTTTCTTAGGATTAAAAATGTGATTATAAATGGTAGCTCCCTCAAAAAGTTTATAGTTTAGTTGGGGAGATAAGACAAAAACACAAATGCCTTTAATACGTGGCTTTGTTATGAGAAATAATGAAGTAAAGAAGAAACCTCTGTTTACAGAGAGGTGCAGAGATCAAAGGGGTAAGAAATCATTTCTTTTGGGTCAGAAAGGAATTCAAGAATAACTTCATGGAGAATGGAGCATTTGACGTGGATATTGTTATGTGTGTAGGGAAGATGCAGATTCCAAAATGAAACAGCATTCATGTACTTTCCTTCTTTTGTTTTTGGAATCTTGAACCTCTTACACATTCGAATGAACCTGAATGATTTGTAATAACCGTAGCTATAATTCAGTGCTTACTACATACTGCATACTTTATAATATACACTATCTCATTTAGTCCTCATATTAATTAGGAAACATTATCATTATTTTCAAAGAAAATTAAATTAGGCTTGGAGAGAGGTCAAGTAGCTTGCCTGAGATCACACTGCTAGTAAGAGGTAGAGCGGTGAATCATATCTGACTCCAAAAACTAGGTTATTGATTGCCAGGCAGTAGGGCTGCCTGACATATTTAATGTCTGTGTTTTCCCCAATCTATTTTTTTAATCCCAGTGTTTTCCTTTGCAATTGCCCAGAGGTTTTGGGTTTTAATGTTTACAATCATTTAATGTCTTCTTGTCATATGTGGAGTCTTCCATTGCTTCACAATTAGGAAGTTCTCTCTCTTTTGTATTATCTAGTACTCTTTTTTTTTTAAGATTTTATTTATCTATTTGACAGAAAGAGAGAGCACAAGCAGGGGGAGTAGCCGAGGGAGTGGGAGAAGCAGACTCCCCATTGAGCAGGGTGAGCAGGGAGCTGGACGTGGAACTCGATCTCAAAACCCCAGGATCATGACCTGAGCTGAAGGCAGATGCTTAACCGACTGAGCCACCCAGATGCCCCTATTATCTAGTATTCTTAAGACTTTAGGAACATTATTAAAATTATATAACTCTTAGGGCAAAGAACTGAGGTACTTTCTGTTCATACTAAAATCTATATTTTCACAAGACTGAGAGTTTAGCACTGGGTGTTATACGCAAACAATGAATCATGGAACACTACATCAAAAACTAATGATGTAATGTATGGTGATTAACATAACATAATAAAATAAAATTTAAAAAGAAGAAAAAAAAAGAAAAGGAAGATACCAATACAGTCAAATACAAATGTTTGTAAAACAAAGTGAGCAGCTCACAGAACTTAGACTCAAACACTCATTCCCCCAACTGAAAAATCTCCAGAAGATCAACATTAATGCGGTTTGGCAAATAGACACCTCCAGTATCCAAGGGTCCTCTCCTCTGACACCTGGCCAGGCCATGACAACAAAGTCCACTGCTTCTGGCTAATTCTGCCTCACACCCTCCAGCAGTATACTAGATCCTCTGACACCTTTATACTCTAGATTCTGCTCCTCTGGTAATAGATTATAATATAACTTCACTATCCTCAGAGAATCTTTCTTTTCCTCTGATGGATTTTTTTTCAGTCACAAGAATTATACTGTCTATGCTGCATCTTCTGCTCTCCTGTCCAAATCCAGAAATATTGAGAAAACAGCAGCTATCATAACATATAGGTGTAAGTGCCACAAAGAAAGCTTCCTCACTTTCCCTGACCCAAGTGTTTCCTGGAATATAAGTTTACAATAAGGGAAGTCTCTCTTAGAATGTGGCAGGATATGGCTCTAAACATAGTGACAACCTACCTCAGGTCTTAACTATTATCTGCTTATTAGAAACCTGGGAACAAGTTCCCTCAGGCTTAAGCCTGAATAAATCTTGGAGCAAGAAAGCCCACAGAAGTGTAAATTATTCTTGAGGAGCTGTTAAATAAAACCATCAAACTATTTGTTTAGAAGGATGATTTATCTCAAAAATGTGGAGCTGCTTAGTCATTTTCCTCTTATATTTCTGTAGACCGGATTGCTTGCTGTAAGATATCAATGAGGCTGCGGAAACTCACCCATGAGTTTCACTCAGACGTGTTCCCACCAAAGTAAGTATGTAGTTACCTACACTGGCCGATGAAGAGCATCAGAACAAGATAGCCCATGCGTCTGTGACACTGAGACCTTTTATTTTACTCTAAAAAGAATGGCAACACTGTGAGTCCTCAGATAAAATATGCCATTTCTATTTATCAAACTAAACAACTCTTTGGACTGGTCCACAGCTCCTTACTACATTCACACAATAATTTTTCTATGGAGAACTTTTCAAGATGAGCACAAACTGAATTTAGAGAATGTTCTGTATTACAATTCAACAAGTGGTAGATGGTTTGGGGGTCTAACAAAAAGAACGAGAACTCCTTCTTTCCCTTACCCTCCTTCCTTGCCCTCGATGTTTAGTGATCTGGTATACGAAGATATTGTGTATTCTGCCACCAGCAATGCATATCCCTGCAATCAAAACGTGCATGTCCTAATGACTATTGACTCTCAGGGACATTGTTGCAATTCATTGAATGGTTTAAAATGTCCTCCATCAACTGTTCTGTACTAGGACCATAACTAAATATAAAGGACAAAGGAGAAAAAAATGAGAAAATTATGTAGTATTTTAACGAGCAATAGCAGGGAGGCAGTGTGATATGTTAAGTTTTCTAGACAGACTTGATATTTTTAAAAGATTTTATTTATTTATTTATATTTGAGAGAGAGCGAGCACATATGAGTGGGAGGAGGAGCAGAGGGAGAAGGAGAGGGAGAAGCAGACTCCCCACTGCGCGTGAAGCCCCACTCCAGGCAGATCCCAGGACCCCGAGGATCATGACCTGAGCCAAAGTCTGACACTTAACTGACTGAGCCACCCAGGCGCCCCTACACACACAGGCTTGATTTTTTATGCCATTTTCTCCTAGTTCTCATTGGCCTTGACAAAGTAAGCCAATCTTTCAAAGTTTAAAATGAAGAGATTAAGACCTAGATTAGAGAACTGTTGTAAAGAGTAAACTTATATGATGGATGTAAAGACCCTGGCAAATAATAGCCACTTGATAAATATTAGTTACTTTCTCATCTTATTACCTACTTCAGTGGGAAAATTTCTTTTGCCTTTATTAGCTAAATAATGTCCCTTCTTTTCTATTTCAATTCTGTAGAGAAAATGTAGATGTCTCACAGAGCTCTTTCTCTTTTCATAATCTTTTCTGAAATCAAATGCATTTGGGACATTTCTTTGATTTCCAAAATGTACTACTCTCAATGGTTACATCAAGGGGAAAAAAAAATGCCTGCTATCATACTTACCAAAAGCTATTCATTTTGTTTCTTATGATTATCTTACTTACTCACTTTATATTACAGAGAAAAATCTATCACAATGTCATTTTAACAGAAACCTAATTTTAACACTATTAAAGGGACTACAAGAAATTACACTTTAACCCTATTCAATGCCCACATTGGCCGCAAACCCACTAAAATGCATTTTTAACACCCAAGTATTTTTTATTTACTACTCAAGTTTCTCATTCACTGACCTCAGCCATTCAATACTGACTTCTTGTTATTCTTCATTTTGTTTGGCAACTAGGAATTTGTTCAGACGTCTTTCCTCTGACATGCTTGGTTTATTTTCTTCTAGTCCTTTCACTGGTACGCTCAGCCTCTCTTCCTAATCCTTATTTGATCAAGCATCTTAACGACCAAAGCACACTAAGTTTTCCCCTCTATCTTTATAATAATTTTGCAAGGTAATCCAAATTCTGATTTTACAGCAAAAATCTTTGCTTTTTCTGGCGTTTCATGAAATAATCTTTGTCCAAACACATTGTAGGGCAACAAAATTCTTGCAACTATCAGCAGATGATTTGTATTTTTTCTTTTGACACATTTATGAAGCTTCTCTGTGTGATTCCTGTGCTCTGGAAGATGCAAAGATGCATGAACTGGGATTCATGACCTCAAGAAACTTTTGAACTATCACAGGATTGAACAGATAACTCTGATATATTCTCAAAAGTGTTTAGTGCTTTAAGAGCGAAAACGATAGTAATAGGAATAATAATGACATTAGCTAATTATTAGGTGCTTACTAGATGCTATCAAGCACTGCACTAAGTGTTTTATTTGCATTATCCCCTTCAGTCTCCACAAAGCCTTACCTGGGAGGCACTATTATTATTCTGTTTTACAAATGGGAATACAGAGCTTTCTCAGAGAAAATACATATCTTGCCCAATATCATGTAGCTAGGAAGTGACAAGGCAGGATTGGCCTTCCATGTTTTAAAAAGCTACAACCTATAAATAATGATCTCGTGAGGCTTACAGAGGGAGACATGAGGATTGACTGAGGGGTCTAGGAAAGTATTATACAGGCAGTAGGCCAAACAAGTGAGTCTTGAAAGATGGGAAGGGTTTTAACAGGAAAAGAGGAAAGATGGGGAAGAGCATTCCATATGGAGAGAACACGGGTGCAACTGGTAAAATCATACGGACCACGGCAGTCCTGAAGGGGCCGAACTGGCCTGGGTGATGACCAAAAGGGAACAGTGAGCAATCAGTGTGGACAGGGTCAAGAATATGACATGATTTTAAATGGCGGGCAATACAAAGCCACTTCCAGCTGTACAGTGAAAGGCAGCATGAAAAAACGGGTGTTGATTTTTAGGGAAATGAACAGCGATGTGTAGAGGAGGAGAGACCCACTCTCCTCAACAAAGTGGGTGTCCTATATTAGCAGGCCAGCATTGTTCTCTCTCTTTTTAGTCCTTCTTTCTTCCTTTTGATTCTTCTCCTTTTGAGTCCGAATTGGGTTATTACTGGGAGTTGAGACAGGAGTCTGTACAACACTGAGAGGTGAAGCAAAAGAATAAGGAGGATGGCTGCATGATATTCCATTGTGTACACACACCACCTCTTCTCTATCCACTCCTCTGTCGGTGGACATCGTGGCTCTTCCCACAGTTTGGCTACTGTGGACATTGCTGCTATAAACATCAGGGTGCACGTACCCTTTCAGATCCCTACATTTGTATCTTTGTGGTAAATACCCAGTAGTGCAATTGCCGGGTCGTACGGTAGCTCTATTTTCAACTTTTTGAGGAGCCTCCATACTGTTTTCCAGAGTGGTTGCACCAGCTTGCATTCCCACCAACAGTGTAGGAGGGTTCCCCTTTCTCCGCATCCTCGCCAACATCTGTCATTTCCTGACTTGTTAATTTTAGCCATTCTGACTGGTGGAGGTGTTTTGATTTGGATTTCCCTGATGCTGAGCGATGTTGAGCACTTTTTCATGTGTCTGTTGGCCATTTGGATGTCTTCTTTGGAAAAATGCCTGTTCATGTCTTCTGCAATGGAATAGTATGCAGCCATCAAAAGGAATGAGATCTTGCCATTTGCAATGACGTGGATGGAACTGGAGGGTGTTACGCTGAGCGAAATAAGTCAATCAGAGAAAGACATGTATCATATCACCTCACTGATATGAGGAATTCTTAATCTCAGGAAACAAACTGAGGGCTGCTGGAGTGGTGGGGGGGTGGGAGGGATGGGGTGGCTGGGTGATAGACATTGGGGAGGGTATGTGCTATTGTGAGCGCCGTGAATTGTGCAAAACTGTTGAATCACAGATCTGTACTTCTGAAACAAATAATGCAATATGTTAAGAACAAAAAAGAAGATAGCAGGAGGGGAAGAATGAAGGGGAGTAAGTCAGAGGGGGAGACGAACCATGAGAGACGATGGACTCTGAAAAACAAACTGAGGGTTCTAGAGGGGAGGGGGTGGGGGGATGGGTTAGCCTGGTGATGGGTATTAAAGAGGGCACGTACTGCATGGAGCACTGGCTGTTATGTGCAAACAATGAATCATGGAACACTACATCAAAAAGTAATGATGTAATGCATGGTGATTAACATAACAATAAAAAAATTTAAAGAAGAAAAAAAAAGAATAAGGAGGAGGGGAATGGGTGCAAAGCAAATAGAAGCTGAGTGCTTATCACCTGGCAAGCACCATGCTGAGCAATGTATATGTGTGGCATAAGGAAGTCCTACAGGATGTAGGAAGAATAATTGGGAAGCAAGAACATAAGGTTCACAATCCTTTCAGGCAGGAATCTTGTCTTATTCATTTTCTTCATCCCCATCCCTACGCTTTCGTGGAATGAAACTGTGTTGAGGAGATGGCCTGAAGAAGAATGGACAAGATCATGGTGGAAGAGGAGTAAATTTTGACATAGAATGGATGGGCGAACCACAGTGAATCAATTTTTGAACTGAGAGCAAGAAAGACTTTGAAAATAACACGAGTTTCAAATCTGGGTGACTGGGAGTGATAGAGTGGTGAGATGAATAGAGAAGAGGGTTTCTTACTTTTAGGAACTTTGTTATTCTTGTTCTTGTTTTGGTCTGGTCTGGTTTGGTTTGGGTAAGAAAATTAAGAAGTCAAAATATAAAAGCAAAGTCATATTAGGCAATTGCATTTACTCTATTCATGGTGACAATAAACAATAAATACTCCCCACCCAAAATCTGTCAGATAACTACCTAGAGAGCAAACCTTAGATCTAATTCATCAATGACCCCTGACGTCCACACAATGACTGGCACAAATTGGTCTCCAAAGAATATTTGTTAAAGACTGAATCAGTAACCATAAAGTGTATCTCAGTCAAACATGCAAAACATTTAGAGATTTGCTAATGTACCATATTCCAGATATTCTATAGTGACAGTTTGCACATCTGCTTTCTCTTCCATTCCCCTCAGCAGCTATGCTGCTCTCTCTTCGAACGCCTGCCCCATCCTCAGCCCCTCACTCGTGGCACATAACCCTATCAGTAACAGGAACTTCACGGAAGACTACCAGGTCATCAGGAAAGAACACTCTCAGATTTCCCACCTACAGATAAATCTGTAGCTAAATCCACTCTTAAGACTTTCTTCTTCCCAAACCAGGAACCTGGGGGTCACCATAGACTTCTCTTCCCTTCCTCCCACCCACCACATCCAGGGACCAATTCATCTGGATTCTACTTCCCTGGTTGTTCTCATTTCCATACTCCTCGCCCCACTCTCCATCCCACTGCTCTTCAGTTGCCCAAATTTGGGCACAAAATGTTACCTTTTCCTCTGGAATATTGCAATTGCTTCATGATGACAATACTGCCCCTGTTTTGTACATCTCCAAACCATTATCACAATGACTTTTCAAATAAAATCTGATCTTCTCTATCTCTCTCCTCCCCATTCTCTTCTTCTCTCTTATTTTTTTCAGAGACATACCATTGTTCTTACCAGCCATCAAGGCACTGCCTACTCATCAAGACTTACATTATGACACATTGCTGTCACCAAAGTGCACCACTTAAAACTTCCCCATTGCATCATTTTTAAATGTCATTTATTGAGACTACTAAAAGCCAAGTATCATACCAGCCAGTCGCTGTATATTTCACATGTATCCCTGCTTTTGGCCCAGAAAGCCTTTCCTCATTTTCTTTGACTAAATCTCCTTCTCATCTCCCACTCCAACCAAACAATGCCTCTTTCTTTAGAAAACCTCCCCTAAAACTTAGATGAGCCCCATAGCCCTTGTGCTCAATTCCTTCATAACATTTGAAAGCTAGAAAGATAGTAATTAAGAGTTTGGACTTTGGAATCAGGTTGCCTCCGATCAATCCTGGCTTTTACTAGCTGTCACATCTTGGGCAAATCATTTAATCTCTCTAAATCACAGTTTCCTCCTCCATTAAATGGGCCTAATAATAATACACAAGTAAAATCTCCAGCAGGATCCGGGACAGTACTCAGTAATCAAACAAATACTTCTGTAGTGAAAGTATGACTATTCATTTCAAATTGGATAAACAAAGATGAGAAATAGCATCCCATCAGATTAAATTTTGCTTCCAAATGAATTTTAAAAATAAACATTCAACTTCTAGAGCTGTCTGGTTTTTGGAGGTCAGAACTGTATATAAGGGATGGTCGCCCTATCTGTTCTTCACGGAGTTGCAAGGATTAACTGAGGTAATGCATGCAAAGCACTTAGAATAATGTTTCATGAATTAGTATTAGACTAGGCCTTATTACACGGTCAGGGATTGTTCATTCTCTCACCAACCCCCTCTTAGTCAGTATACTCCTTGAGACAGAGAATTTTTATTATAGATCTTGGAATCCTCAGTTCTTGCCATAACACCTGACACATTTTAGGCACTTGCTAAATGTAGATGAATGAATAATAGGCTTCAATCTATTAAAAAAAGCAACATTTTCAGTTTCTTAAGAGTATTTCACATCCGGTATTTTACACTTTACATTGCATTCACCCCAAATCCATGTAACATGTCTGGGATTTATCAGTTACAACAGTACCTATGCAGTGCTTAAGACACCACTGATACTTAACTTCACCAAAGAAAAAGTTTAAGCTTGCTGCTCCTATGTTTTCATGTCAGTGCTGCCCCTAAATTTGGTAAGAGACATGTTCTTCCATTTATTTAGATTTACAGGGAAGGAAGGAAAGGTGTTCACTAAGCTAGTGAAAACTTCTGCTGGAAAAAAAAAAATCATCCCCACCTAACACCATGTGATCTATTCTTTCACTGAAAGCTCTTAAGGCCTGCTCTGCTTTAATACCCACACACACAAAAAAAACCCAGTAAGATTAAAGAGTATATTTAACAAACTATACCAGAACAAGTGTCTTAAAATAACATACCATATAAAAAAGGAATTTTTTAAACTATAAAATTAACGGGGCACCTGGGTGGCTCAGTTAGTTAAGCATAGACTCTAGATTTCAGCTCAGGTCACGATCTCAGGGTCATGAGATCGAACCCCATGTCGGGCTCCATGCTGGGCATGAAGCCTGCTTAAGATTCTCTCTCTCTCCCTCCCCCTCTGCCCCTCTCCTTCTCTAAAAATAAATAAGTAAATAAATAAATAAATAAATAAATAAAATATAAAATTGTCTAGGAAAAACAACCACAGTATTTCTTTTTTTAAAAAAAAATATTTTATTTATTTATTTGACAGAGAGAGAGAGATAGAAAGAGCAGGAACACAAGCAGGGGGAGTGGAAGAGGGAGAAGCAGGCTTCCTGCCGAGCAGGGAGCCCGATGTGGGACTCGATCCCAGGACTCCGGGATCATGACCTGAGCTGAAAGCAGACGCTTAACGACTGAGCCACCCAGGCGCCCAACCACAGTATTTCAACCTAGACAGCCTTCCCACTGAAGTTTCAGATGATCTTAGATTTCCACACTTGGATCAGATACTGTATTCTGACCTTTCATCTTACAGAAAATAAAATGATTCCTCAGATTTTAAAAGGTTGGGACTATGGGACAAAGGAAATCCATCAACCTTTTCACTCTGCAGCTTAATTTTTAAAATGAGCTTCATTACAAAAATCCATCTCTTAGACCATGTTATTTGAGTCTCTACAACAGCAAAATATGAGATAGGAGACTGTTTTCTAGTTTGAACAATTATATATATATTGTTTTTCCGGATCCTTGATGAAACATCAGATATGGTTATCTTTTGTGAACTTTTATTTCATGCTTCTGTGTGTACTGTGCGCAGTGTATTTAATTATCTTTGACATTTTAGAGCTAATATCTTTTAATATCCTTTAATATTTCTAATTGCAATAATGCTTATTGATATTACAGATATGTGTCAACGTTCTATGCTTCGAGTTGTGATTGTTATAAGATAAATAAGGCAGAATCCTTTTCCTGAAGAGATTTATAGATGTTGTTTCCTCATAAAAATAATACACATAAATGTATCTCTTTATGTGTGTGCATACAGATGTCTGCGTGGGAACGTATTATATACGTGTGTGTGTGTATGTGTGTGTGTACACATGTATATGTATGTATGTACATCACTTGTCTGCACTGGATGTGTAAAGATGTTAGGTAGCACGAGGGCGACTCATTTACACCTGTGTTTTGTTTAGTTCTTGAGAGGCAGGAACCAATTTAGGAGTATAGCAAAATCTTCTTTCTGTCACTTAGAAAGCCACCTTTTTTAAGATCCGAAAAGGATTTTCTCTTCTGGCAATATGGTTAGAGTGCCTCTTCTCTTTATATTATATTCTTTTCAAGAATTTTGAAATGGCTTTTACTCTAAACCTCATTCTGAATCACTCACTTTTACTTGATGAGTTTCCTTCAAAGGCAGTAATTCTTTTCTGTCTCTCACCAAGGGGGCTCTTGCCCCAGGAATCACCGAAAGTGTTCAGAGGAATTGGAGAAAGACTTTCATCTGTCAGCGCATCATCATTCACCTTCCCTGAGGAGCGTGCACCCCACCTCAACAAGCCGACAACACTTCCCTTCTCCTTATACCTGTTAGTTGTCCTTCAGCCTCTGGGCTCTGGGAGCCCAATCAGAGCGCTGCGTGGATGTGAAGAGACATTTGACCTCAAGACCGGAAGATGGTCAGCTCCGGGAACAGCAGCGTGGCAACAAGCGAGGAAGAACCCCGATCCTTCCTGTCCTCACCCTCCCTTCTCTGTTGACTTCTCCTCTTCGCACATCTCAGCTGCCTGCCCTGGCTTCCAAACCGCAAGCTTTACTCACCCTCCTCTCCAATTTACTCATCCCACTTTCTCTTATTCTTCACAGTAACAATTCAAAGTTTTACAAAATTGTAACTTGTGATCTTCTCCCCGACTGCAAGTGTATATTTTAATTACAGTCGGCAATGTCCTGCTCTGGGGGGACCTCTGCTCTCTGTATTCACCGCTCTCACGCTGTCATTCCTCCCGCCTCTTGTCACACCCAGCAACACGGTTTCATCTTTCACAGTCTTTCCTGGATCGGGTCGAAAAACTCAAGCTTGCCAGCACAAATGAAGTTAGCATTTTTTTCTTCCTTGAGATTATTCCTGTCAATTCTCTTTTATCCAAGGTAAAAGAGAACTCAAAGGTAATTTTTAAGAAAGAGGAAATGATATCAGAAGAACCTCAATTGTAACCATTAGTCTTCTCTAATATCTCTACAAAGTATTTTCCCCGTAAGTCTGAAATTGCATGACATTTTTAAGTGGCCACACAAATACCAATATACTTGAGAGTATTCTGTTAAAATGCAAATCTACCCACATCTAGCCTTCTTCTTTCAGACAGCAGGCAGAATGATTCTTTCAAAACTTAAAATGATCACAATATCCCCCTTGCTCTCAACCCTTCCCTGATTCTCTTCATACTTTGAATACAATTTAAAGTCTTTGCTATGGCCACAGTGTGCCCCAGGGAAGCCATCCTCTACCTCTCTCCCCCTCCCAGCCACACTGGCCTCTCTCTGTCCCCTGAACAGTCACCACACCTTGCTGGCCCTCCTCTTGAGATGCTCTTAACCCACCTGTTTTCAGGGCTCACTGGCCAATTTATTATAGGCCTCTGCTCAGAGGGCGCCTCCTCAGAGAGGCTCGGTCTCACATCCTTTTCTTACCTGGACTCCTTCTTCACAACACTATCTGTTCTACTCCATGACATTGTTTGCTTATGTATTTACAGTCCGTCTTCCTCATTAGAATATAAGTTTCATGAGGGCAGAGACCCTAATTTGTTCACTGGTGTTAACTACAGTACCTAAAAGAGAATCTATTCCCAGGAGAAACAGAATTTTAAAAGGCAAAGTGAACCTTAGAGGTTGCATCCTTCACAAATATTTTATTGACACATAAAGAAACTAAGGCTCAACAATCAAATGAGTTACTCAAGGTCACAGTTAATAAGTGGCAGAACTGGATCTTAGTTATACTTACTTCTGGCCCAATAGCCTTGGACTATAAGAAACAAACATGAAGGAGGGGAATGCCCATGCTGACTTCTAACTTTTCAGAAATTTACACTTTTTGTTTTCCAGAAAAGTCTCTCCGTAAAAGCTGTAATAGTTTTTCATCTCAGTTTATTTTTGCTTTCCTCCCATTCACCAAGGGTAAGTCCTAGTGTGATTTTGCGAATCCCAGAACATGAAAGCTAACAGGGTGTGACAGTTGGTGTGTCCCATGCTCCTCACACTCAGTGGTCTGTAACAGGGCAAATGACACAATTACCTACTGTAATTACCGCTGCTGACAATACAGTTTTCCTGGTGAATGCTTTATGAAATTCAGAACTGCTTTTCTTGTCAATCTGATCCAAATCTCTGCCTACATATTTTGGTCAATATTTTGCTAAATAAATGTATAAAAATTATAGCCCAAATCTAAGTGGACATTTATTACTTAGCATAATTCAAGTACTGTGTATGCATTCTGCTTTCATCTCTTTTTTTTTTTTTGGCATGGAAATGCAAATCTTTTTAACAAAGTTTTGCTTTAAATCAAGAATCTGTTCTCACTGGTTATAAAGACACACAAAATACTGCATAGAAAAATAGATACACCAAAGAGTCAGAACTGAATAAACAGAGCATTGGCCCAAATCCTGGTCTACAGCACTGTGCTCTACAAACTTGTTACTTATTTCATTTCAACTATAAAGACACTTGAGAATACACACAGACACAAACAACTGTCATAGTTGACTGTTCTAAGTTTGGCTGCCAGCCAAAATCCTTCACCAATTACAGATAGGCTGTCAAAATAAAAAATAAAAATGCAAAGGGACACACTGGTCTGCAGATATAACTTGTTTTACTTTTCTTAAAACAAGTGCAATTACCAAACTCCCATTCTAAGGCTGGGATTAGTGGATGGAATACCTTAAATTTAGTATTAAAAAGTGTCCCACTTGGGAGAAAGTAGCACAAATTCTTTTTGTAAGCACAGTCAAGAAACACACTCTTTTCTCCCCGTGGATAACACCAATTTGTTAACAGAAGTACATTAGCAACCAGATGATTTTGATTTTGCAAATAAGTGGTTCCTGTTTTAATGATGCAAGATATTCCTGGAAACCATACCAGAAGGCCGATTATCATTAAATGGAACTAATCATGTTCTTATTGGCTTCACATGTTCTACCACGGTCTGGCATCATCAGCAGAAACCAAAGAATAAATGCGTGAGGAGGTCAAAAGCAAAGGACGTGTGCCTGATAATCAATGTTGAATGCGGTCAGTGTGAAAAGAGGGCTGATAGGTAATTCAAGTACACAGTGACTTGAAACAGTGATCTTTATTCCAGAGCGACACAAAAGAATTGGACCCATCTTAACTTTTCAATTTAATATTCTTGTTCTTTATAACAAAATTAGGGGGAGATAAGTGCTATCCAAACCTCAAGACGGAAGCGCCATATGAATATCAAGAATGATGAGTCAAGATAAGGATACAAATCTCTGTATACAGAACCATGTACTAAGAGGAGAAAATTTTACATTTTAAAATATAACAACATGCAATGTTAGTGATACAACCAATGTTGAAGAATCCCTTTTGCAAGTGAAAGCCATGGAAAATCAGTAAATCCCATCTGAAATTTTTAGAATCTGCTGTTATGCAGTAACCACTGGATAACCACTGCTGTTATCCAGTAACCACTTAAAGAATTGCAGCATACCCACCCATAAAATAGACCATGGTAAACCCCCTACTTCCCATATGACACAATCAAGGTCAAAATGCAGTTTCGCGCAAGCTGAGACGGAAGTGACTAAATCTGTTATTCCCATTTCCAATCCCACTGTACCCTATATAACTCTCCCAACCTGAGAAGTGTCCTCAATTATTGGTCAGCATTTTGTTTCAGGCTATTTGGAACTGTGAATTTCTCTTCCTGCAATGTTCCTCTGCAGGCTCTTCCTCATGACCACAGTGAGGCCTTATCTGATCACATAATCTAAGTAGGTGCCCAATGCTGGTATCCATAACATAGCTTCCTAGCAAATAGTTAGCATTTGATAACATTCATCCACTTGTTTGTTTACCTCTACCCCCTAGATGGTAAAGTCCATCAGGAATTGTCTGACTAGCACTGTGCCCAGCCCAGAGAAGACTTTCAACAGATACGAGCTAGATTAATATATCCTTCAGATTAAAGGGCTTCCCCCCCATGCCTTTTATCACACTTCGTAATTTTAAATTTGAAATTTTCTAGGTCAAGAGACTAGTAAATATGCAGTTGAGGGCTAAGACTAACAGCTTCTACATTCTATATAATATTGGGCTTTTATCTGAATGCAGTTACATTTCAAGAGACATGATATTTTATAAAACATATCTAAATTTGGATAAAAAAAGAGTCCAGGGGCGCCTGGGTGGCTCAGTCAGTTAAGTGTCTGCCTTCAGCCCAGGTCATGATCCCGGCATCTTGGGATCAAGCCCCACATCGGGCTCTGTGCTCAGCAGGGAGCCTGCTTCTCCCTCTCCCTCTGCCTGCCTGTCTGCCTACTTGTGATGTCTCTCTCTCTCTATGTCAAATAAATAAATAAAATCTTAAAAAAAGAAAGAGTCCAATAATATAATTTCATTCTACTGTATTAATTTTACTTACAAGTGAGAACTATTTCTATAAAAATAGCCTAAATTATAACTTTCAAACTGAAGTATGAAAGGGTATAATTTCAGTTTCGGCATATTAACAGAGTCCACTGTAAAAGCAAAATAGTGGATTAGCAGAGTTTAGTGTATCTTTAAAAAAATCACTTGGAATCACTTCAGAAGAATTAGAAAACCAAGTTTATTGAAGATGTATTTCCTCTTGATGGGATTATCTAGTCACTAGAATTAGCTGAAACCAGACTGATGTTTAGAGGATTAAAATATGAAGCCCCAGTTACAGAAACCCTGTGTTTAAGAGTAGGACACAGGGTTGTGTTGTTCCTGCAGTAATGAATCAGAGGTGAGAGCATCACAAAGATGCCAGAGGCAAGTTGCTTTGGAAATGTACAGATGTCACCTTGGTAGTCACATACATTACTACAAGGTCTTCATGGACCAACTCAGCATTTCAGAGATGGACTGGGCACATGCAATGAAATAATACATGGTAACTCTGGCACTTCTGGGTTAAAAGGCTATTTTCCTCATTCATTTTTATGAATAGTATGGTAATTGAATAAAAATGCAGAATGAAAATATTTATTAGCAAATCTCTTCCTCCAGACACCACCAGCAACCACACAGGCTGGCTTGCATTATCTTCTATTTGCCGACACTGTCATACATTTTCAACTACACTGAAATTGTTTATTTCCTAACCTAGACCTAGGAGTACATGAAGGTTAGAATATCAGTTTCCTTTAGAAATTTCTTTTTTTTTAATTTGGGATCTTTATTATTTTTATACACATGACAAGATTTTACACCAAGAATAGTCAGTTGAATAGTACAAATTTACATTTGTGATGAATGTTAAAAAAAAAAGAAATTTCTTTTCTAACCTGCCTTTGTCCTTCTGAAAAGATTCCCATAAATAGTACTGACTCAACAAAAAAAGTATCTTTTAAAAAGACAGGCCTATTGATTACATGTTATAATAAATAGTGAAGCACAAATACGTGGTTCTGTGTTACTAATAGCCACATTAATTATGTTGAGGTTGGTTCATTATCCATATAGCAGCAATACTTATATGCATATTTTGCATATTTAACATTCTACTACTTTGGGTATATATAATTTATACTCATATAATCAAATAGAGTTGGTATGGACAGGAAAATGCCTCATCATTTGGCTGGCATTTATATCCAAGCTTATGTTTAGCTACTACTTGTTGAACTTTTACAATATTTGAAGTTCCATAACATGTGATTTCCTTTGTCCTTTGATTTAATTTTCACAACAACCCTATGAAATAGCTATTGGTATTGTTCCCACTTTCAGATGAGGTAAATGAGGCATTAAGAAATTCATCTAAGGCCACAGAATTTGAATTGGGGGGTGCTAGGATTCAAAGTCAAACCTGTTGAATTCCTTTTTTATAATTATTTTTAAAGATTTTATTTATTTATTTGTCAGAGAGAGAGCACACAAGCAGGGGAAGCTGCAGGCAGAGGGAGAAGCAGGTTCCCCGCTGAGCAAGGAGCATGATATAGGACTCGATCCTAGAACCCTGAGATCATGATCTGAGCAAAAGGCAGACTCCTAACCGACCGAACCACCCCAGCATCCCAGATCTGTTGAATTCTCAGTGTGAACTTTTAAACACTAAAATAATTTGACCTAATCAATCTAATTATCTTCTTCATTGAAATGTTGTATCTTATGAAAAGTAAATATGCTGCTCCTTGACTGTCCCAGCCACATGGCCACAATGTGGATTTAGCTACCACAAGGCACTATTCCAATATTCAAGATCTTACAGATGGTGTTTCTTGTGGGTTTCACTCTGGAACTCTGGAACCATCCTTTGAAGTAAGGATCATGTCCTATTGTAAGGGTCCCACTTTAGGATGAGGTTTGACTAACACACATCAATAGAAGAGTCATAATGAGGAGACTCAATTAGAAATAATAAGTGAGGAAAGAGTTATTTTTATAAAAAGGATACTGTCAGAGATTTAGTAGTCTTATGCACATTTTTTTTTTTTTTTTTGAGTACTGTTGAATGGAACCAAGATTAGACATGTCCTGTGTTCCTCGGGGCAAAATAAGATTGGCCTAGTCAATGTTCCAGAAACACAGTATTTATTCCATGATAACTTCATTTGTATTAGCCCCCTTGCCTAAAATCCCCTTTCTTCACCCAGTTCACCCAAATTATATCCTTCCTGAAAGACCTAACTCATATTCCATCACTTTAACAAAAATGTTTCTGATTGAGACAATCCCCATTGAATTCCTCTTCCTCAAAACTCCTAGGAAATATTATATTGGCTTCTTTTGATTGCTCTTTTTTTTTAAGATTTATTTATTTGACAGAGAGAGACACAGTGAGAGTGGGAACACAAGCAGGGGGAGTGGGAGAGGGAGAAGCAGACTCCTCTCTGAGGAGGGAACCCGACATGGGGCTCGATCCCAGGACCCTGGGATCACGACCTGAGCCAAAGGTAGACGCTTAACCGACTAAGCCACCCAGGCACCCCTTGATTGCTCTTATTTGTTATAAAAACTTTCAAATAAACTAACCTCTTTGAGGATAGGACCTGTATCTTTGAAAATGAAAGCAGGTATCTATAAAAGTTACTTTAAGTAAGTAAATTAATAAAGTAGTAAAAGCAAAAGATCCACATATAGTGGGAAAACACACTTAAATATCCCAACGGTTAAGAAAGAATCCAATGGAAATTATGAAATACTTAGAACTAATTATATATAGAATACTACATATTAAAATTTGTGGGATGTAGTTTAAGTAACAATTAGATGGAAATTTATAAACTTAAATGCATTCATTGAAAAAAAAACATGGTAGGTGCCTGGGTGGCTCAGTTGGTTAAGCAACTGCCTTCGGCGCAGGTCATGATCCTGGAGTCCTGGGATCGAGTCCCACATCGGGCTCCCTGCTCAGCAGGGAGTCTGCTTCTCCCTCTGACCCTCTTCCCTCTTGTGCTCTCTGGCTCTCATTCTCTCTCTCTCAAATAAATAAAATCTTTAAAAAAGAAAAAAAGAAAAAAACATGGCTTTCAAAACAAGGAGATATAAGCATCAGTATTTATTAGTAGTGTGATTTTAAACAATATACTGAATATGCCAAGGCTTCATGCTCATCACTTACACAATAGGGCTCATAATACCAAATTATTGTGTTGTTTTGAAGATTAAATAATATACATAAAGCATCTAGAACTATGTTCGACACATTGGAGGAATTATTTTTTTATATTATCACCACTTCCACTTAAAAAGCCAAAAAAACCCCAAAGTTATAAAGAGAACCAACATTTTACCAATGGCATTAATACATTTAAAGGGAGAAGAAAGTGGCTGCCCCAGTTTGCATTCCCACCAACAGTGCAAGAGGCTTCCCCTTTCTCCACATCCTAGCCAACACCTGTTGTTTCAAAACAAATGAGCAAAGGGAAGGGGTGGAGGACAAACCAAGAAACAGACTCTTAAGTATAGAGAACAAACTGATGGTTACCAGAGGGGAGGAGGGTGGGAGGGTAGGGGAAATAGGTGAAGGGGCTTAAGAGTACACTTATAGTGAGCACTTATGTATAGAAGAGCTGAATCACTATATTGTACACCTGAAGCTAATATTACACTGTGTGTTAACTAAGTGGAATTTAAATGAAAATTTTTTAAAAAGTGTAAGTATTAATAAACATGTAAGTAGAAGCCTATGGGAAAAAAAATAGAGGGAGACAAAAGAATGTCTGCCTTAAGCCTGGATAAGAGAAACTGAAGGAAGTAGAATTAGCTACCTTCCTCCTACATTATCTGGAGAAAGAGCACACTGACCAAAATACACCAGTACCCCAGTATCCTTAGAATTATCTTATTAATTCTTGCTGCTCTAGCTATAATTCAGTTATTCCTACTGTTTTTGTACCAAGGGAGAATGCTGTACCTAGGCCACAGAGAGCAATAGTTTTCTTGACTACATTGGTAGAAGCGACTACCAGTGAAAAATGTGTGTGTAAAACAATCAGAATAGGAAGACTAGGAAAGAGGATAAGAAAATAGAAGAAAAAAAATATGAGCCCATAAAGAAGTAGGGAGAAAAAACATGCAGATAGGCAAAGTAAAAGTTACAATGGTCAGGTTATTATAGGCCAAGAGGCAAGGACAACAGTATAAAATGCCAGAATGATATGAGCAAAAGGGATTTAAAGTAGGCATTTAGGAGGTCACTGATGATTTCCTTGGCAGCAAATTCAGAAGAGGAGAGAAAGAAGCCAGTTTAGAAGAGGTGAGTAAATGGTAAAGAAGTGCTGGTGAAGCCAAGTATTAAACATGGTCCTCACATATTTTGTGATTAGTTAGCTAGAGTGGGGTCCTCTGCATTCAATAGAATGTCAAATCCACAGGAATTATTTTACCCAGGGTGATTAGGAGTCAGTCAGGGGAAGAGAGAAGTCACAAAAGGTAATACATACATACTTAAACACTTTTAAGTCAAAAATATATAAATGACCATTTACTTGTCAGTCTTGAATGGAGGCCAAAGTCTTTTGCTTTGAGTTTCTCAAAGTTCCTTTCAAAAATCACACCAATTCTGTATTCTGTAGGAGTTCCAGCTTTAATTTATTTAAAGCGGAGAAATTAAAGACACCTGCAGAGCAATCTGAAGAATTGGAGATTTCTACGATTTTCCCCAATGTTTTACAGTTCTCTTACATATACCTGATTTGATTAACACATTTTCAGTGGCTTGACTCAACCAAGTGTTTCCTATATATTTGACTTACTTTTTTTGTGTGTGAAACAACGCTCTTTTTGGAAAATATTAACTTATTTGGTGGGTTAAGTTGTGATTGGTTAAAAGCGCTACTGTTTAGGAAAAACTGCCACCTTTCTCTCCATACTCATACCATCCCTGTAAAATTCTCTGTTCTCTACCCTAAGGGAAAATACATTCAGATATTTTTTTTAAAGATTTTATTTATTTGTTAGAGAGAGAGAGCGTGGGCGAGAGAGAGAGTGAGCAAGGGTACAAGCAGGGGGAGCTGCAGGCAGAGGGAGAAGCAGGCTCCCTGCTGAGCAAGGAGCCTGATGCGGGACTCGATCCCAGGGCACTGGGATCATGACCTGAGCCGAAGGCAGACGCTTAACCGACTGAGTCACCCAGGCGTCCCTACATTCAGATATATTAAGAGCTTGCCCGCTGAAAAGCTCTGCCTTAAAATAAATCTATTAGTTGACCACATAGCCTATATATAACTGACACTGATCCAATTTTTTCTAATACAACTTGCAGAGCTACTTTAAATAAGAAAACATATGCACTCTGGAAACTATCAAGCACTTACAAAAGTAAGTGTTGATTATTATGAGAGAGAAGAAAGATCTTGTCATTTAGTTTTAACCCTTCTGTTTACCCAACAATTGTTTATTGACCATCTATTGTAGACGAGACATTGCTAGGCACTGGATATACAATGATGAAGACACAGATGTTTTCTGCACTTTTGAGGCTTATAATGAAGGAAAGAGGAATTAAACAGATAGCTACCAAGAAAAGTTTTGAATGTTTTGAGAATAACATGGTAGACCAATATTAAATTGAGCGGTCCCAGATAACTCTTGAAGATCTGAAGAATGGATTACAATCAGTCCAGCAAAAACAGGAGAAAGAATTGTTGCAAGCAGAAGGAACAGGATGGGCAAACACCCAAATGTAGGCAAGAAACTCATGAATCTGAGGCCCGAAGAAAAGCTGGGTGTCTAAAGTGAGGTGTGACAGAGGGATTGGCATGAGACAAGGCTGGAAAGGTAGGCATAAGCCAGATCACGCAGGACCCTTTAGGACACATTAAGAGATGATCTATTTTTTATCCTAAGATCAATGGGAAGTCACAAAAAGGTATTAAAGATTAAAAAAAAAATCACTATGCGGTGGGGAGAATGGGTCAGAGCAGGGCAAGAATGGAAGCAAAAAGGACATTAAAGGATAGGGTCCTTGACTACAGTGGGTCATGGAGACACATGGAGAGAGACAAAATATATTTAGAGATGAAATTGCTAAGCTTGCTAATAGATTAGATTATTCTATTAGTTTGGGGTGGGGGAGAGAGAGAAGGCATAAGAGAGATAAAGATTCAAGTCTCCATGAGGATTAGGCCTAGGCCCTAGGGGGGAAAGTAGAAGAGAAAGTCTACACATAGCATGTATGATTGTAAATAATGACAAAAATGGACAAACCACACACATCCGCATATATTTTCTTGACATTCACGAACCTGTGCAAACTAACCCCTATGCAGCTTTGTCTCAGCCACTCCATCCCATCCCATTCCTGACACACACAAACCGTCCTGAGTTGAACTGGGCCACTTGCTATTTCCTGATAAGGCTTTGAGTTCCTTCATTGCGTACTCCATTTCTTAAAAACCATTCTCAATCCTGGTGAATCTCGACATCTTACTTATTCTTCACAATCACTATGTCCTCAGAATGCTCAATCTAGAAAAGAGTCATGTTTGATTCCTCCCTTCCCCTCCTTCTGTACAACCCATAAATCACAAGTCTTGATGATTTTCCCTCAAAACGTCAATCCATCCACTTTTCTCCATTTCCAGGGCTATCACCCTGGCCAGGGTCATCATCATCCACTTTCACCTCAAACCAAACCATTCTCCAAACAGTTCTTAAAAGCATGTCTTTAAAACATAAATCAGATCGAGCCTCTCCTTTGCTTAAAAGACTCCACAGCTTACTATGATACCTAGACTAAAAGCCAAACATTTTCCTTGGTTTAAGACTGCGTGATTTGGCCCTACCCTATCCTTCAGTCTCCCCTCATCCCACCTTCTTTGCTCTCTATGCTACAAGCCTGATGCCTCTTTTCATTAACCTTTTCTCCTAGCTGAGGGCAGCTCGATATGCCTGGCAGTCATTATCTTCTCTCTAGTATCTATCTCCCTAAGGAAGTTATAAATTCTTTGGGCTCAAGGACTTATTTGTACAGTTTATTACTCAAAGCCCATGCTCAATAAATATGTGCCAATTGTTTCACAAATTTGAAAGGGTTAAAAGACAATTTTCATGAACTTTCAAGCTATCATCATCATCACCACCACAGTTTTAATTTACTGGACACTTACTATGAACCAGGAATTACATGAAACACTTTTCACTGAGTCTTTACAACAACCTCACAAGGTAGAAGCTTGTATTATCCCAATTGTAATAATCATGATAAAACGATGGCGGAAGGGGTAAATATATCTTGCCCATTGTTACTCAGCAATTAAATAAGAGAGCTGGGATCTTAACCCTGATCTGTCTGTTTCTACAAATAATTAGTTATTCTGCCTTCCTGAATGATCAAGAGCTTTAAATGAAGAACTTAATTTTTCTCTAGCTTTGAAAAAAAAACATTTTAACAATCCAAAACTTGTAAAAATCAGTACATGTGTGATCAGTTTCTGCATTCTCTACATTGTTTAGATATCATATGCTGATAGTGCACTGCTTTGGTTGCTATTTTGGGAACATGGTTGCCTAGCAACAAGCATTATCAGACTGAATGATATTCCAGATTTTATTTGTTATAATATAGTTAACATAGTATTCATATAGAACTATTTGAGGAACAACGTGGGCAAATTTAGTGCAATGTATTATAAAGCATTAAGTCTACAATAAAGCATGAACAATAAGCTTTCCTGTTCAGGAACACTTTCGTTTCCAAATACTTTCTTTTCTTTTTTTTTTTTTAATTTTTTATTGTTATGTTAATCACCATATATTACATCATTAGTTTTTGGTGCAGTGTTCCATGATTCATTGTTTGTTCATAACACCCAGTGCTCCATGCAGAACGTGCCCTCCTCAATACCCATCACCAGGCTAACCCATCCCCCCACCCCCCTACCCTCTAGAACCCTCAGTTT